>NC_141337.1:575000-842500 GCF_037954235.1 Aulostomus chinensis
GGTGTGACCTACCTACACAACACACTGCACTTCAAGATCCCTTTTCCTCATAGACATGCAAGGAAAGACTTGAGCCACACACCCTCGGTGAAACTGTTCATTTCACTGGCAGGACTAAATTGATTTGGAAAGTCTGAAGGGACAAACGGTTAAACTGTCTGCATTCAGTGGCAGAGCGCTTACCAGGAGTTACCAGATCAGTCAGTGCAGAACTGCATACACGCAGCACTACTGGCTGACAGACACTAGGGGACGATACACTCGGCTCACGAAGACCATAGACAACCGTTACTTCTCCCAGTCACTGATGATTGCGTGCTGTGACTGTGATATAACTTGGCGTACCGGTCCAAGTCCAACAGTCAGTTGTTATGGCGATGCTTTCCGTCCATTTGCAGGATCTGTACAACCCTTGCCCTGGTCTCTTTATAGAGGTCGGACCACCAGTGACCTTAACGCCCATGTGACAGGATAATGAACCTTGGTACCAATGTGTGGAGGACTCGCTGAAACCCCTGTTTTCTACCATGGAAAATGGCCTCATCAGCAACGAAGAACGCTGAGGTAGAAGGCATTTGTCAGCATCGTCTGTTTTCCTCTCAGGTGCAACTGACTGAAGGAGAGCGCTGTGGTCGTTCTCTCAGGGTCCTAGCATCGTGCTCGAGTTAGCTGCACAGTTGGGACATTGTTTTCTTACTGTGCTAAAATATGGTTCGTATCAGTGTTTGTTATTTCCACCAGAAACCAAAAATGCTGCCACACCAAGAGTTCAAAGTGGGGACGACATCTCCAGTGCTCCCATCAATAGATCCCAACGTCATGCTGGCTACAGCTGGATCGGCTTCTTGTGGGTTTCTGGTGGACTCGACGGAGCAAAGGCGGGTTTGAGCCCACAGGTCACAACCAGAAGTTTGGTTAGTTGTCTGTGAGACAGCTTTTCACTTCAACAAGGAATAAGTCACATTTTAATATCGTGAGATCTCGCAGCACGTGCGCTCATCACACCCCTGGTAAACATTCAAATCTGTAACCTTTCAAGTACCAACTTTGGTTCCTCCAGCAGCACTCAGGGTTTAAGAGGCCTGTGCTCACCTCTGCTGTGGTGCGTCTCTCCGTTGGCCAGGCCGTTCTTCTGTGTGTGGGCGTATCCGGGCCTTGACACTCTGAAGAGCAGCGAATAAGACTTGACCATGTGAGAGTTGCTGGGTTCAAACTCGCTGCTGGGAACCAGCAAGGAGGGGAAGGAGCCGGGCTTGGCCTGGCCTCCCGCACTCTCGTCTGGGTTCAGAGGAACCTGCTTTTTCCCTGCAGGCACCTGCTTTACTGGGCAGCTCACATCCTAGACAGAACACAGGACAAGAACTCTAGCTTCTACTTATTAACCCTGGAAATCCCTGTGACAAACTGAGAAAAGAAGAATCTTGTCTTTAACTTGTTGTCAAAGCGTGAACACACCTTCCTCTTCTTGTGGCAGACTTTGATCAGCAGCACCTCCAGAGACACAGAGTTCTGCTCATTCTCACTGTCCTGAGATGGTTTCCCTGACAACACAACAGTCAGCGCTCAGTACTCTATCAAAATAGAACATCCAACACAAAGGAAGCTGAGAAGAACAAACTTACCAGCTTTATGAAAGAAGCCACTAAAGGTGAGCTGCAGATTAGAGGCCAAGCTGGGGGGAAAATATATCAAACCTTCTCTTAAATCCTACAGCAGATGCGATATCAGTTTTTAAAATACCCTTTAAAAATAATAATGATACAAGTCAGAACAGAAGCTAGCAAAAAGGTGTCCAACATGTTCAGAACGCCTCGGCTAGGTGAAGCAGAAACAAGTCAGAGTGGCTTGATATCCAGATGGTCGGTCCAGCCAGGAAAATATGACTTCAGTTGTGTTTGGGTAGGTTTCAAAGTCAAGTTTTAGTCACACCAACCTTGTTTTCCATCACATAAATGTACTGAAGTTCGCTGAGGAACCACCATCTTTCACAACAGGTGAACACGAATTAAGGAATCAAGCCGCTGAAGTTTTGAAATAATGAATCTCAGCAGCTTTGGTGGAGACGTGACTTGGAGAGGGAAGCAGCAGCAGGACCAGGTGAGCCGAATGTTTACCTGTGAGTCTCCGGTTCCCCCTTCATTTTTTCCACTTTGGACAGCAGATTGTCAACCTTGGAGCTTTTCCTGGACACGCAGACAAACAGCAGGTGTTAGCGACAATATGGCCCACATATTCCACACAACCATCTGGAGAAAGTACATAGCCAAACTCCACCTGTTATGGAGAGAGAATCAACTCACTGAAAAACTTCATGAAAAAAAATCTGCTGAACACCGAACCCTTTTGGTTTTTAAAACCCCTACAGCCGCAGTGCACCGTCACAGGTACAGGACGTAAACATCTTCTGTGTTTGACGGCTTTTAAATAGCATACAACAACGTATCTGGTCTTATTATACCTCGTTTGAAACCTGGTGGTCTAACGATGAAGTAGCACCCAATCACGATGAATGAAGTTACTTGTAGCCGGAGCCCAGTTAGACTGTTGCTAGGCAGGCAGCATGCGAAGGAAAATACCTAATACTAACTTTGTACTCCCGACGTCGTCATCGCCCAAACTTTTAAACAGGCTGCTTTCAATAAGTCACCAAGAGTCCATAGATGTGGAATCCCTAAGGATTTCCTCCAACATTGTGTGTTTCCAGCGTACTCCGTATTTTATTTGGACAGTTGCATAGCACAGCGTCCAGACAGTCACCACTAGTTTTCCCTACAGCCTCACACAGAGATGCTGGTATTCATTTAGTCCACGTGACATGACTTGCTGGGTCACGGTGAGGCCCTGCTGAACACAAATACCACACACGAGCCAATCAGTGCCTGGGTTGTGGAGCTACAGCGCTGAAACCCCAACCAGACCCCAGTTTACGGAATGGACCATGCATCATTTGATTGACTCTTACGCCTGCCAATGAGATGTTTTCCTAACAGGAAGTAGATATTCTTTTAGCCAATAAACAGACGAAAAAAAAAAACGGTACCTAGTATGAGGGTAACAAGTTTGGTGGGCAACAACAAGGCGCTTGCGTACTCGCAGAGCCTAAAGTTAGCTTGGCTGCCTAAAGCAGCGCTGTAGTCGTCAATGCCGGTGAAAGACAGAGAGCGAGAGAAAAGATGGCCAAGAAGTGATGTTCAGCAGAGGAAGAGGCTGAAACGGTGCTTCAGCTGTCTGCCTCGGACACTCGGACGAGGAGCCTGCGGTCGACCGTGAAGACGTCGAGCAGTTTTTGCAGGGGTGGACCCAGACATGGAGCTATGAGGGACCGATCCAGTTGTTCCAGATGCGCGTTCATGGACAAACAATAAATAATCGGCTATGCTATGTTTTTAATGCTGTTGTTTACTTCTCTTTACTTCTGCCTGTCAGCAGCCTGATTTGCATGAGGAATGTGGGAATTAGCTGCGTCTGGGGGGGGCCTTCATCTACAGGAAGTGCGAGTGTCGGAGTGGGACAGAGAGGCTGGAAGAGCCTCGCTGTTACGAATGTCAGTCGTATTCAGTTTCAATCCAGAATACAAAACAATTCATGAACACTTCCACAGTTTTATAGTTCATTGATGATGTTGATGATGACGTGCTCCATTGTTCTCCATTTGTTCTACGATTGTTATATATTTCATTGTTGCACCATGAGATGCCTGCATGCTCCAAAACTGTGTTTGTTAGCCAAAGGGATCTGATGGTTTTGTGTTTGGGTGTCCAGATGTCCTTTTGGAGTCTCCAAATAGGACCCAAGGACCACGCTTAGGACTTGGTGTGCCAAACCCTGTCTACAGGTCATTTTTTGACATTTTGCCTTCAGATTTGGACCGTAGGAGGTCAGGACCTGTGTCTGTGGACTAGTGATGCCTGTTCCCCCTAGAAGGTCATGGACCTAGGTTTTACTAGTCAACGTTCAGACAGATTAGTTGGGCGGAACTAAAAACCCTTGATTCTAACCACTGTATCTCCTTGTCAGTCAATCACAGAATCAAACGGACACTTCTGCAAGACACCTGAGAATGTTACCTTTCCAAAGAGACCAAGAACACATCTGAGCCTTGAACTATGTAGCAACTGCGCTGCTTTGAATGTTGGCGTGGCGTTTTCACAAAAGAACAACAACAACAACAAAACACAGAAAAATGCAGTGATCCGTCAGGGGTTAATGTCTAGTTAAAAGTGCAGTGTTCAATGTGTCCACCTCCTGGCCAACAGGTGAAACCAGTGCGTTCATGCTGCTGGCTCAGACACCCTCAACCGCAACATTTTGGATATCAACTTTGATTCAGTTGATCTTGCTGCTACACCTCCATGTGCTGCTCATTTGTATCACATCAGTGCTTCATGTCACTGAAACATGCAGCAGAAAGTGAAACCGAGCCCAGCAGCATCTCCTGGTTCACATACAATCTTATTTATTACATTATAAGTCCAAGTCCAGACTAAAACATAAACAAAAATTCCGAAAAGCACCAGCCTGATGTCAAAGTACCAAAAAAGAGAAGAAAAAAAGAAAACCCACATGAGTTTGTCCCAGATAACAACGGATCCAGTTTCAATGCTATGCTGCATGTGCTAATATAATTTATCACCTGCCATAAGTGCTACTAAGAAAATTTGATTACTCAGAAACACAACCAGGTTTAGAGAAAATCTCTTATTGTCCGTCATCTGAGACAGCAAGAAGACAGAGAGCCAGGCTAGTTAGCTTAGCACAATGACTGGTAGTGGGTGGGAAGTGTTAGCGTAGCTGCGTCTCTGCCTGCATTAATATCAGGAGGGTTGAGTGTAACCTTGGTGATGAATACCAGTTTAACATGAGGAGACATTGTTGTGGTAGAATCAGACACGTAGCTGGAACTTTTAGCCAACACTCAGTTTTTAGATAATCAAGAACAAAGACACAACTACTTTAAATCTTTCATATTGAGGTAAATCCTCTCGTTGTCACTGAATATCATCGCCAGCTCTGCAGCAGCCCACCTTATGAGCCTGACAGCAATTGGGACCTGATGTCTCAACACTTTGTAACAGACGAAACCACAAGCAGCAGCTCAGTATCAGAGGGATCCTTGGTGGTGCAGCATCTGCATGCAAAGCAGTTTAACTGACAACGTCTGACAGCTCGAACCGATGGTGTCTGATCCCACTTACAGCCGCTTCACTTTCACTCCACACAACAGTTGACCTGCTTCCTACAAGAGGCTGTTTGACTCATGACTGGAATCCAACACAGACAGATGAAATACAAGCAGTGAGACAACGTACGTCCCTTCCCTTTGAAGCCCGAAGTTTAAAAAAATTTAAGACAACTGATCATTAACAACCATGAAATATTCATTTACCTGTTGCTGTTACTCCGAGAGTTTCGATGGGACATGTAGGTGAGTGTTCTGTGCAAGAAGATGGGCTGCAAAGTAACAGGGAAGAGTTGAATCCACGTCACCATCAGATCCAAATGGTCAAACTGACTAAAAACTCTTTTCCCAAAGAAAAGGCAACACTCACAGCTATCAAGTTCCTGGTGCGCAGGAACCTGTAGATTTGGGTCGGTTCTGTGAAGAGGTCAGATATGTCATCACAGGGTTTTATGGGTCATGAGCTGCAACTGACTTATTTTCATCTCTGATTAATCTGCCCGTTATTTTCATGTTTAACTGGAGAATCTTTCAGAATATAAAATTTCAAGCATTTTTAAAGATGGCCACAACAATTTATTCATTATCTGCCAAAGAGAGCAAAAAGCTCTAAATCCATTCACATTGTAGAGTCTGGAACAAACTCATTTAATATATTTTCATCTGACAAAGGACTGAGATGAGTCACTGATTATCAAAATAGTTGACAATTTATGCTGTTTTGATGAGCACTATTTGTTGCAGTTCTACTATCATTCACGACCTTAAAGCACGTGGACACTGAATGACACACTGATGCTGAGACTCTTGACTCTTCCAGGTGATCTGACAAACTGATGACAGGCAGCAACATCCTGAAGCACGGGAGGTACAGCTGGTTACTGCAATGATTCCTTGATGAATTGACAATAAAAGCCGTGCAGGACAGCTGGAACACGAGGCTTCAGGGGAGCAACAGACTGATCTGAACGACTTGACAAGCTGCACACGACTTCCTACCGAGGTCCCAGAACACGTTTAATACTACAATACTAGTCATGACAGGACCACAACATGGACTGGTGATGGGTACAGTCACACAACAGAGCAGAGGTGAATAACTACACACAGATATAACATGAACAGGAGCTGTACGAAACGATGAAAGAAGCTGTAGAAGGAACTCAGCAGCAAAAGAATGGTCACCGGGGGCACGGCCACTGCTGGGAGCACTAAACCCGACTGATACGTCCAAATTACAGGTTGGAGGTAGAAGCGGTAACTCACTCTCGAAGGCCTGCAGGAACAACTCATGGTCGGCTTGAACGAGCTGCATGTTGGGCTTCTTGGCTGCAGCCGCCGCCTCGGTGGGCGGCTGGTGGTACACGCCGTTGACTTTAGTTCCGGGACCGAAGCCCGCCGGGTGGCTCCCACCTGAGGAGCCCTGCTTGTGTGGAGCCATTGTCCAAACACACAAACAACCGGAGAAACTGTCCCAGCGCGAGCCGGGTATTGGAGACAACTCGGCTCGTCTTCCTTTGTCAAAACAAAAGAGCAGCGACTCCAGAAAAAAAAGCCGCTCAGAAGAAACTGCGCTTCATTTAAGAGGAGGCGGTGGAAGTTTCTGTTTCAGACTCCGGCGCAGCACCAGCACAAGGTGCTTGTTTAGACAGAGACCTACACGGTGAAAACGCCGGTGAACGGGCTTGAAATACGCGAAACAAGAAGGCAACACTCGGCAGGCTGACGCGGTTTGGTAGCTAACTGTTAGCTAGCTAACTTCCTTAGCCAGCTAGCATCAAACCCGAACTAATTGGCTAGCACCGTCCACCTCTCCGGCTCAGTAAACTACTCGAACGCTGAATCGAAATGTCGACAATTTAAACTTTGAAGAAGAATAAAAGATCAACGTTCTGAGTCGCATAATTCCGCCCGGATTGCCATCACTTCTCTCCTGGCGTCTGCCGTAAATTGGTTTAGCGGCACAGCAGAGGTAACGGAACACAAGAAACATGATCCGGTGTATATTTTCTAAGTAATTTGTAATAAAGGGCTAAACTTGAAATGTCAACGTTTTCTTCTTATTGAAGCGATGAAAATTCAATCCAATACCAAACACTTAAATCCCTGAAAACAACATCACGACATCAAGGCTTGAAAAGCAGACCCGCTCACAATTTCATGCTTTTATTTTGACGCGCAATAAAAACTTCCGCTTATTACGAGGCAGATTCAACGATCTGACGAGTGCACACTGGAAACGTACATTATTCCTGTTGAAAGATCCCGCCTTCTGACAGCTTTATCCAATCACAGGGCTTGTTTGTGCTAAGCAACGCTGTGATTGGTGGGGGAGTCGGGCGAGCTCATCTCACGACGGGAGCGAGCTTCAGACATTCAGTTGAAGTTCACTTTGGTAGTGAAGCCGTCCTGGTCCCTGCAATGTGAACTCATCGAAATACTTCTTAAATCAATTAAATTGAGGTTAGAAGTTATCTGAGATCATCTCATGGCCTCGAAATAACTGCATTTATGGAATGAATTTTATCTTGTGGCCCCAAACTGTAGCTTTTAAATGTTTCAAAATGCATTGAGAAGGAAAAGTTGGGTTGACCTGAGTGTTGTTCCTCTGGTGTCACTGGAGAGTCGGTCTGGATTGGCTGGTGACCATCTGTTCTACCACAGGAACGCAGAACCACCCTGCCCTAGCCCTCCAGTTTCTGCTTTGATTTGGTTTTCAAACCCTTTACCTTTAAGTCTTGAACAGGCAAGAAGTTTATTTTTGAGATAAACATATATTTCAAACACTTGGTTGTCTTGATAATTAGATGATAGTCACATGATGTTGAGATCATTTCTCCCTACCAGTTTTCTCTTTCTGGCTTCTGCAGTGACCTCAGTTACTGATTTAAACCCAGTAAGAAAACAACAGTGAAGACATCAGTTATGACTAATATTAATTTATTATTCCAACATATTCCCTTTCATAGTGACTTGGTGGTGGTTTGTCTGAGCAACATACAGGAATTCACAGGCCATGAACCTCAGAAAGTTACATTAAATCAGTAAACCACATTTTTAACATTTAGTCAGAAAAAACAGGAGTTGATGGGTCATGGTACAACACACAATGGAAAAACATCACATCACTCAATTTTAGCATCCCTGGGTCGTCACCTGGGAACACACAGTAGTTATACACCTCTGCTAGCAGCAGGGCGGTGAGATTGCTTCCATTCTTTCAGTGTGGCATATGTACGGTTCCTAACCAGCTAGCGCCACTCCATCTTGTAATTCCACTTCGTACCTCTAGGGGTAATAATGAGTCCCTGTTGCTTGAATTATTACTCTGAAGGCGGAGCACCTGAGATAAGGAGAGCCAGTGGAGCAGGAAACTCAGCTCAGCCACTTCTATCAGTGGTTTTTCATTTCTTTATCAATCAGCTTGTCAGTAGTTGTTTGACCTACAAGATGTCTGATGAGGACCTAAAGACATTTATTCTCACAGAGGCAAAGAAACCAGAATTATGTTCAAGTGAGAAGGTGGAATTAGAGAATTCTCTGCCCCCTGCTGGTTTGGAGTGGGTAATACAAGGGGCAAGCGGGTTTTCAAAGTTACATCCTACAGTACCTTTCATCAAACTTACATCAGTCCCTCTCAGTTATGAGGTATGTTTGATGTGGGGGGTAGAAGCCCTCAAACCACTGGCCTCTCATTAAAAACTGGAACCCAGAAGGAGTGAACGGGTCCAATTGACAAAGACTTCACAGCTAATAAGATTAATGTGCGATTCTTTGAGACCACACTCACCGTCAAAGCTGACACACCGTGAATTAACTGGCCATGATCCTCCGTGCAAACACGTGGTGGTGAAGCAGTTTTCTGTTCTTCCTCTTCACAGTTAATTAACTCATCTATAATCTATCTATACGGCAAGGCTCCTTCCTGCCAGGTGACACGCATTTGGATTGGGTACAGGTGCGATGGTACGGGTACGATGGTACGGGTACGATGGTACGGGTACGATGGTACGGGTACGGATCGACAGAGAGTGTGAGTAAATGCTGCAACGTTGTTGCTCGCAATCAGCTGACTAGAGTGAACAGGTTAGCTCCAAAACCAGAGATGTCAGCTTAGCTGAGGGCTGTATTTCACAACAAGTGTAATTTGCCTTTCGGTGATCCCATTCATGTCGTGACACCCCCCCCCCCGTTTCTTTAACAATATCAGGGGTTGAGATATGTCCTGGGGCCGGCGTGGCTCAGAGGTAGCGTGGTCCTTTAGCAACCAAAAGGGTCACTGGTTCGATCCTCACTTCCCCCGATGACCACGTCCAAGTGTCCTTGAGCAAGATACTGAACCCCTAATTGCTCCTGATGGACTGCTGCTGTGACGGACTAGTGACCAGTCCAGGGTGAACCCCCCCTTTCACCCAGTGTATTGGGATAGGCTCCACCCCCACGACCCTTAATGGATAAGCGGTATAGAAAATGGATGGATGGGTGGGACACGTCCTCAAACGAGATGAGACCTCCAGGTCCAGGTCAGTGTTTTCTGCACAGTATATAGGTCATGAGCAAGATGAGTCCTGCTGACAGTGCCGCTATGACACACTGGTGGATGGAGAGGACATTCTCCAGCGTGTGGATCCTCTCCTCCATGGCACTGGTGTGGAAGTAGTCGTAGATTCCAGCCGTGATGCTCCACAGTGCCCACACAGCATCCAACAAGAGGGGCATTGTGGAGACAGACTCTGTCAGAGCCTAGAACCAGGAGCACAAATGGAGACGGCAACGTTTACTGTCACAGTGTCCTACTCAGCTTGTTTTTACTGACTTAAGAGTCAAGTCATGTATAGACCCTTTAAGCTGGGTTTTTGGATAGAATAAAAAGCCAGTATTGCCATTGTACAACCAGCATACAGCCAGATTTGGAGCCGTTACTCCCAGTAGAGTTGAATAAGTAGATGGAAGTTAGCAAACCTGGAGGAGGCTCTCTGCTCACATGCTAACGCTAGCTCGTACACAGGCTATTCTTACCTAGCTAGCACAGACTCGTCCTTACCGCGTTAGCTAGCAAAACACCTGGATTCTCGAGGACCACTCGACCTTCCCACCATCCGACGGGATGAAACGACGTTTACGTCATGATGATATTTCATCAGGAGACATCAGAAACATCTTGGCCAGTATGCTGTTGACACATTTCACTTCCGGGGTCTTGACGACGCGTCGCATGTTAATGTCGCGTTGGATGACGAGGGCGCGTAACTTACCAGTCCAATGTGTGACACTTTTAAGACCTTTAGCTAGTGTGCTGAAGTTGACTTCTTACACAGGTTTTTTTTAATCATTCTTTAACGTGACATTTTTTTTCAAAGGGCTAAGTCAGCTTCTCCTAGCGAGGAGACGAAGTCCTCCAGGAAGTTGTAGAACATGTTTCTTGTAGTCCGACCAGTAAGAGCCTTGTAGTGTATTTGAAGTATCAAAACGCGGCGTCAATTGTATTACCAGGCGCGGTGGCCAAGTGGTAAGGCGTCGGTCTCGTAAACCGAAGATCGCGGGTTCGAACCCCGTCCGTGCCTTCTGCTATGGTGCTACAATTTCCGTCTTTTGGGAGAGTAAATTTGCGTAACCGTCTGAAGAAAATTGTTAGAGATATCAATCAAGGTCTTATCGTTGAAATCGTTTAATGTCCAACGCTGAATAACTCCTGTTTGACAACAGATTTTCCCACAAATTTTTCTGACAAACAAAAACTCCACAATTTACAAGACATCAACAAATCAAAGTATCACAAGTCCCAACCAGTCCGTCGTAAAGACGAGCAAATAGTGGCCCAGCTACGATGTGATGGCCACAACCGGCCACAGCTGAAAGAGTTTCAAAGTTTTGTGAAATAAACAGATTTTTCTGCTGAGACACGGCTTTTTCCCTTTAATTTGTAAGATAGTCATTGTTTACCGGTGTTAATATCAGTAGTATCAAATGAATTATGAAGAATTCAAAAAAATAATAATTTTGATGTACATTACAAAGCTTTTTCATTTATTTTTTTTCCATTGCTAGTTTTCTGGTTAAAGTTTTTTTCATCTCATTGTCACTTCATAATTTATTTAAAATAAACAATTGTAAATCTATGGTATTTTCGTTCGGTAGGTAGTTTCTTTATTCAAATTTCCATATTTTTAAACAATTAATCAGTAATACATGTCTGTAAATGATTACAAATATATAATTTTGTTCCGTTTTCAACTTGTCTACGAAGTTCCTTTTTGGTTTCTTTCAAAACTTTCAAGAAATTCCTTATAAAAAAATCAGAACCAAAAAGGTAAAGGTTTTCTGCGGACACGTATGACACGCAAAAAAAATCACACAGAAAATTCAGAGCAAAACGTGTGACAAAAAATATTTCTTATGAAAATGATGATGTATTTAAAAACCAGACATATCATGCGATGAAATTAGGTTGTAAAAATGGGCAATATCCCTAGCAGCTCTCTGTCTCCCTCTTCCGGCCATGCATGTAACATCACTGAACGCGACCGGCGCCAGGACCCGGGGGAAGACTTGCACGGAAGCAGGTGGCAGCCATCATGGCGGCCCAAAACAACACGGACAACTTTTACAATGAGATCTTGAGGTGCGTCGTGGCCTTTCGTGACAACTGACAGGAACTCTAAAGACGAGCAGCGACATATTCTCTGTCTCCGCTGTCTGAGAATGTTTCAGTTTCGTTTCTAGGCTGTTGCCCTGCGCACGTGAGACACGGTTCAGTTCACTGCATTTAACCCACGAGGTTTAGAGTGACGGTGCCTGTCGTGGGTCACGGTACGACGAAACCACCAGTTCACCTTCGATAGCTGTAGTTTGCTCACTTTCCTACTTGTGATGTGGAAGAATATGAGCGTCTTATGAGTCATTAGGACTGTTATTTACGCGTGTCTCCCTGTCGCCCCCTGCTGTGTGTTATGGTAAGAAGCAGTTGGAAGAAGACTGGACACTAAAACAAGGCGCTGATGAAGTGCAGTAGTGGGGTCCATTCTTCTGATGTTAGAAGTACTTGTAGAAGTTTCATCATACCTCTGGCCCCTAAGCCATTGTTGAGAGCACATACGAGTCCAGGCTAGCCCACCAGTTTCTCTGTTCCACAACATCACACAGAGCATTAGAGCCTGTATGAATCTGAAACCGTGTTTGAAGCAGTACATGCAGGTGTCATACATGTGATAGTGCTTGTAAGATTCAGACCTAATATTTGAACAGGTTGCATTCATGGCAGCTGATCTAGCTGTTTTCTTCCTTCTCTACGGTATTTAATTCCAGTCCATCTGAGCTGTTCGCGGCCCGGTCCAGAAGTCACAAGATTCCCGTCCGTGGACAGAAGGACTTCTTCCCCAACGACTCAGAGGAGCAACAGCAGCGTCTGGAGCAGAGTCTGAGCGAACACTGGAGCCTGGTGTCAGAGGAGAGGGTGGAGAGACTGTGAGTCACACAAGCCAGGATACATCTGCTAGATGCTAACCACGTTAGCCTGTGATGGTGCTGCTAACATCCTGCCCACTGTCTTCATTCGCTCTCAGAGGGACTCTTGTTAAGGGCACATGGATTCCCAGCCAGCAGATTGTGGAGCTTCAGTCTCCAGCGGTGGGTATTGGAGAAATGAACCATCAACACACACACACACACACACACACACACACCCCTCTTCTCTGTGTGTGGTTTGTTTTGATGCTCTTCCTTTTCACAGGGTAAGTTTTGGCAGACGATGGGGTTTTCGGCCAATGGCAGGCAGTGTCTCCTCCCTGAAGAGGCTCTCTACCTGATGGAGTGTGTGAGTGGCAGTTAAAGCCTGTGTTTGTATATGAGGTTGCTGGGGTTTATGACTGCTGGGTCATTACAACATGCACCTGGACCCTAACCCACGCCATCAGCAATGTCACGCCAAGTTTATACATCTGCGTCAAATGGATGCAGCATAGCAACATATGTGGAGGGTGTGGTTCCGTTTTGTCTCTCACACCTGTGATGCCGAAGTGTTGTGTGTGTGATCAGGGAACCGTGCAGGTGTTCTACCAGGACCTGCCGTTGTCCGTCCAGGATGGATACGAGAGCTTTCTGTCCTCCAACGCTGTGAGCCTCCAGCAGTATCAGGTACAAGAAACAGTCCAGCACTTTTCTGGAGGAGGAGAAGATGCCGCACAAGTCTAACCCCACTTTTATCATCACAAAGGTGTTCGGACATCTGAAGAGGCTTGGCTATGTGGTGCACAGGTTCGATCCCAGGTAACTTCCTGCCTCATTTGGTGGGGGTGGGGTTAAATTGTTTGTGTTGATGTGGCCTTTGAAAGAACAGAGCAAGCTCTCGGCTGGCAGAGGCGGGGCTTCTATCTGTCATATCTGATTGGACAGGACAACAAACGCAAAAAGGCCGTTATTCTACCAGACAGACGCAGTGACATCATCAGTGTCTGAAAAGGGGCTTAAATGGGTTTGAAGCAGTAGAATTAGTGGGAGCTCCTGCAGGTGCTTCTGCTAGCTGGCTGCCGCTAAAACTGAGTCTTCAGAAACCAGGACATGATGGGGAACAACAGATGCTCTTTCAGGTACTGGAACTGGTTACTGAGGCTGACGTCACTGAGGACTCCTTTCTCCAATGAGAAAATACTCACTTTTGACTCTGAGCTTGTTTTTCAGGTCAGAGCCTTCGTTGTACGCCAGGCAGCTGAACCTGCCTCAGTCACGTGATCAAGCAGGAAGACAACTGAAGAGGAAACGCAGTGCCAGTCCCACCTTAACCTGCAGGTGAACTCGTATTCGAACACAGTGATTCCCTGACATGACCACTTCCTGTTGGACTGTGCACATCAGTTGTTCTATATCATGTAAAGCGGCGTTTTCTATGAGCAACATACTGGAGGTAAAAACGTTCAACGAACGTCTTCCTTCTGTCCTGGTGAAGACAGTTGAACAAAGGACATTCAGTTTTCCTTTCATCTGCGACCTCAACACAGAGGAATCACACTCAGAGTTGCTATTATTTTCCACAGCCTCACTGAAGTGGCGGTGGCAGAGAGGACAGAGGCTACATGCAGCGGTGGCAGTGAGGAGGGGTCTCGGCTGACCCCCTACCCGCAGATGTCAGAGGCCCAAACTGATGGTGCAGATATTTGTCTGAGGAGGACCTGGTGGATGGTGGACGCTCCCGGGGATGACGGCAGTCACGCTGACCAATGCTCGTCCTCCAGCTCCTCCCGCTGGGACAGCTCCATCCTGTTCCCTGACCTGGGCTCCAGTGGGACCTCCGGCAGCTGCTTGGCCTCCCCAGACCCGTCTCTGCTGCCAGGGGCTTTGAGTGTGGGCATCTGTGACGTCACCTGCTGGTTACAGAGAATCAACCTGCGAAAGGTGAAGATGTCCCCAAAGGAGGAGGAGAGGGAGCGGGACGGGCAAAGACGTCGGGGGGACATCAACAAAGACAGAGAGGTGTGCAGCTGCTTGTAATCACGTTTAACACGTGTGTCTGATGTAAGACATGCCGGCCATCTCGTTTCGTCCAGGTGCAGCGATGCAGGAACTGGGCGGAGTATCGGGAGCTCCTGGCAAGGCGGCAGGCAAGGCGTTCAGGCCAGCCAGCACACTTGTGGAACCAGGAGGTCACGCCTTTACATGACCCGACACAACCCATCCCGACTGGTGAGTTCACGTCTACAGACACTACGAGGAGAGAATAACCTCCGCCCAGGAGGTCAGGTTTCTCGTTTTTGGTGTCAAGAATAAATGTCTAATCTCACCAGTTTGCTGTTTTAAAGTAATGACGGCACGTAAATATGTCGTTCCAGGGGAGCTATTGGAAAAACTTTGCATCATCAAATCCTCTAATTTACTTGAGGGAGCCTCCAGGTATCACTTCCTGTTTTTCTAGAAAACTTTCAGAGAC
This sequence comes from Aulostomus chinensis, assembly GCF_037954235.1. Classification (NCBI taxonomy): domain Eukaryota; kingdom Metazoa; phylum Chordata; class Actinopteri; order Syngnathiformes; family Aulostomidae; genus Aulostomus; species Aulostomus chinensis. The sequence goes on from NC_141337.1 coordinate 590,099, forward strand.
CTTTTGTGTTCACATTGAATATTTGAGTGCCATAGCGTTTCCATGTCATGTGACCAACGCACTCAGAAGCTCTAGACGTGACTGATAAGACACGCCTCCTTGCATTGCATCTTATTGCTTTCATATTTTAGGTGAATGTTTTAAGTCAAACATGTCTGTGAGGATCTCAGGCAGTGTGGACGCGTCAGAACGTGTCGCGGCTCAGAAATGAGTGTCATCGGTGAGGGTGAAGGGAGCTCATCGCTCTGCTATCACACTTCCCCATCTTTAATTGACAAACCCACAAAGACTCTTTGTCCCTGCGCCAGCGAGCCCTGGACGCCAGCCGGTGTCATGTGAGCGAGGAGATATTGACGAGTGTGTTCTGCAGGTTAAAAGCTTCAGACGAGTGGAAGATTAGTTTCACTGTTTACCAACCTGATACGGTGGCTGATTTCAAGAAGAGCAAGCCGGGGAAGCCTTTCTCCCACCTGTGTGTGTGCAGGTAAGCAGCCGGCCGGCCGCCATGTCAGCGAGTGTTTGCTCAAGATTAGCTTACAGCAAACAACAGACAAAGTTAAATGAGCTGCCATTGTTCCGTGAGCAGAGGCGTCATCAGCTGTCAGCGGTTGACTCGTCTCTTCTCTCCTTGATTGATAGTTGAGTTCTGTGGGTGTAAACGCTCATTCAAAAAAAAAAGTTATGGAAGAACTGGAAAATGTCCCTTTCCAGCTGTCCTACATTGTGTCATTGATACGAACGATGTCTTAAAATGACAAATGTTGTAAAACCTTTTTAACACTCGCCAAAGTTGGATTTTGCCTTTGTTTTAAAGGCTGTTGATGGAAAACTTCTTTTCTGAATAAGTGTGGACATGAAGATCTGATTGTGACTGCACGCGCTGTGGTGTTTGACTGTCCAAGTCATGATTGACAGCTTCATGCACATGGTTGACATTTCCAGGACTGGAGAGGTTTTGGAAAAGCAGATGAAGTCAAAGAGTCTTCGTCAAATGACAACACCTGTACATCATGCAAGTGTGCAAGTGGCTCACTTCAGGGTGGCCTGACATGTTTCTTCATGTGCTCATTGAATGGACCAATGTAAACGTTTATTTGGTGTGAAACCAGATTTCATGTCGGTGAGTTATGAGGTGGTTTGAACAGGGCGCGTATGAGGATGTCTGGTCTCCAGATTTTGGGTTAAGATCCTGGAAAAGTCATCGGAATGTGCCGATGGGAATGTTAGTGACAGAATGTTGCATCCTCAGATCGCCTGTTGTTTTGGACCAAATAGCGTGGGTGAGGGGAAGCTGATTGGATGACTGGTCAGGTGATCTCTTGAACATCCCTGTTGGGTCTCAGTTTCCAGGGCGCTGTGCCGGACCTGCGAGCCATCAAGCTCCTGAGCTTCCAGAGCGCCGGCATCCCGCTGGTCTTCGCTGTGGTCGACCACGGAGACATCTCCTTCTACTCTTTCAAAGACTTCCAGCTACCCGCCGATGTGTACCCCTGACCCCTGACCTCACTGCTCTTCTAAAAACATTGCTACAGAACATTTAAAGACACATGGACAGGAATACGCTGCATGTATCTGTCTCAGACCAGCATCAGGGCGAGGATCTTAGTTGGAGGCTCTTCAGTTTGTTCTACATTTCTTCTTTCATGTTTCAGAATGAACGAGTGATGCGTAGAGCGAGAATTGTGTTTTGCAGCAACGGAAACGACTCCTCTTCATCATTTTTAAAGCAAAAATCTGTTAAACTTTGTAAAGCCACTGCTGCCATATCTTTGTCTCCTGAATGAATCATGATTAAAACATGCGTTGACATGAACAGCTGGTAGAATTCAGAGTCTACATGAATGCTGCGGGTGTAAAGATCAGCTCTCACGTTTGCTTTCATTTAAACGCTTGAGATGTGACGATCCATCAGCTACCAAGAACCATCCACACGCAGAGATTTAGTCCTGTGTGTTGAGTGACACGTGATCCAAACCCAGAGCAGCAGAAACAACACACTCACAAATAATCAGCACTTTATTCTGAGCCATTAGCACAAGGTGATTTCCACTGGAACCAGAAAAGAAGCGATCACTTATAAAACACAGGAACGACCACGTCACAAATGCCCGTTACCTGATACGATTCCTTCCAGGAGAGATTCTCACATAACCGAAGAGGTAAAAACCGTTGACTTTAAAATCAACAACCTTCCCATCAGTCGTTGCACAATGAAGGGAAACTCTAATCTAAGAAGCCATGTTCTTGGAACACGAGGGCGGCGTGGTGTTGACTCTCAGCTGCAGCTCAACAATGGAGGCGAGCAGCTGATGTGATGATCCAACCGCAGCTCGTGCGTATGGCCGCTCCTATTGTCGCTCCGATGTTTGTCCTCCCTTTAAAAGCCTCGGCTCAGTCAAAGCTGAAGACAGCAGCCATCATGTCAGTGCGGGGGTGTCTCGTTGTACTGACCTTCGTCGGTGAGTCACATCCATGAATTCAGTAGGTTCTGATGAAGAAGCTGAAAACGGATCATCTCTGAGGTTCTCCTGCTCTCCCAGCAGCTGTCGGCAGCAGCCACACACCCGACTGCTCCTACCTGAGTCTTCTCAACCACCTGAACCTCACAACGTCCAATGATGCTCTGGTACTCATGCGGCCGGTGAAGAACTGGACTGTGTCCACCGAGGTCAAGATGGACATGTTTCTGTACGGCCTCTTAGGTGTGGTGAGTCTATCGTCCGCTGTGGTCTCCGAGTCCAGTATCAGGTTTAACGTGATGAATGAATTACAGAGGGAAATCTTGAGCCTGAGACAGCCATGAAAACTCTTAATTTTCCTTTTGGTCTTTTAATTTTCAATATGAGTAGAAAGTTTCCTTGGTACAGCCAGCGTGTAAATGGCCATGAATAGTCACCAGAGTGTTGCTGGTTGTCTGTAGGACGAGAAGGCTCAAACTGTCACAAGTCACATCTGGGTCCAAATGGTAAGCAAAGCTTGATGGTGATGGTGAATCTCCCAGGTCCCCAGCTGATGGAACCTCACCGCGCTGGCGTTTGTCTTCAACAGAGCTGGATGAACGAATTCCTGACGTGGAATCCAGCAGACTTTTGTGGGATCAGGCAGGTCATCGTTCCCAGAAAGATGCTCTGGATGCCAAATGTTTTCATCCAAGAGGAGTGAGTCACCTTCGTCACATGACTACAAGATGGTGACATCATGTGATCACACTAGCTGTCGCCTTTTCTATTGTTCATGACATCACATACAGATGACATCATTTCCCAGTGATTGTTTTTATAGTTCTATATCTTCTCTGCACCTTAGCCTTTCTCTGTACTCGTGACAAGACAATAAAATGAATCTGAAGCTGAATGAAACCGACCAAACTGGTTCTCATGAAACTGCTAAATCACTGCAGTGAACAAAAGTACAGCTGGAGCTCAGACGAAGTCCTGACAATTCATTTTAGGGGACTAAATGTCCCTCCTCCCTCCATGTTCCTCCTCTTCTCCTGGTGAGGGTGGTGGGGGTGGAGCCTATCCCAGCAGCCTTCCCCCTGGACAGGTCACCAGTCCATGGCAGGGCCAACACATAGAGACAGACAACCATTGGCTCTCCCAGCCACGCCTACGGTCAATTTAGAGTCTGGATTAACCTGGTCCCTCTTGATGTCTTTGGACTGTGGAGGAAGCTGGAGTACCAGAGAGAACCCAGCAGGAACAGGGAGAACATGGAGACTCACCCAGAAAGACCCCGTGCTGCAGCCGGGGCTCCACCCACAACCTTCTTGATGGGGGGCCACAGGGAGGACCACTGCTCCACCCACAACCTTCTTGATGGGGGGCCACAGGGAGGACCACTGCTCCACCGGGCCGCCCTAAACGTTTACATTTCTTCAATTTGGCACAAACGTTCACAGGAGTTGAGGATGAACTGAAAGATTTTGGTTAAAGGCCACGTTTGCAGGCCTGCCTCTCAGACACACAGCTGCTATATGATTTTTCAATTTGAGAAACTGCAAACGCACAGATCCACAGTTTAGCCAGCCAGGTCCTTCTAAGTCCTGCGGCCTCCCCTAGCTGAACCTGGGTTTGACAAGAACTGCAATGCTTGGACTTCAGATTCACGAACATGTAAACAGTGATGTGCGTCAACGCTTTGCCACCTTTTTCTGGAAACACTCTTCTGCTTTGGAAAGTGTCAACTCTGCTTTTTCAGGCTACCTTAAGGAGCAACACTAGCTAGCCACTCGCCTCCTGATGAATCCCCTAATTATGGTTGCATTGTCATTTGACTAAATTGCACATATATGACAAAACAACCGTGCTGTTAAATCTGCCATATTTGGATTTAAGTTCAGTGTTGGAGCTGATCACTTTGCTCGTACATCCGGCTCAGTCGGAGCTTTTGATGTATTTTCTCAGTTTGGCCTGATTTTGGTGTCGGTTTGTGGGCAGATGTGTCGTAATGCAGCTGCTCTTCAGTTGCTAGCAGCTTTATTCCTCATCTGCAACTGATAAAACCCAGCAGTTGAAGCTGCTTGTCTTGTTTTTGTCGCCTCGTCCCTCAGTGCGTCTGACGTCGGGACCACTCAGATGAGCCTGTACGTCAGCGTGTCTCCCAGCGGTTTGATACTTTTCGGCCAGCGCCAGCGGCTCACCTCTACCTGCTGCCTCAACCTGTCCAGGTTCCCCTTTGACAGTCAGCGGTGTAACATCACGTTTTCCTCCATGACCATCAATGGTAGCACTGCAGTTGAACCGCACGCTCCCCTGTTCTTATAGCAACATTCTGACTTCCAATCATGTGTTTTTTAAATCTGCCCAGAGGAAATGGTGACACTGGGAAAGATCAACAATGACACGACCCTGACAGCGTTCTCAGAAGCGATCATGATCACCCGAGGGGAATGGGCGCTGGTGAACATGGAAGTGGAGGGACCAAACGCCTCAACTAAAGGCAGCCTGACGTACATGGTAAGAACCGACTAAACCGGAGGGTGATTGAGTGCGTCATCACTCCGGCTCTGTGTTGCAGGTGACGATCATCAGGAAACCAATGCTCTACGTGATGAACTTCATCATACCGCTCTTCTATCTGCTGGTCCTGGATTTGGCGTCCTTCTTCATCAGCGAGGCCCGAGGTGAAAAGCTGGGCTTCAAAGTGACGGTGCTCCTGTCCATCTCCGTCCTGCTGCTTATCCTCCAGGACATATTGCCCTCCACTGAAGACAGGCTGCCAACCATCGGTGAGCAAACTGGGCTTCAGCGTCTCTGACTGGTGCCATGAACATGCCACTCACCTGTAATGTCTCCTCACCTGTATTATAGCCAGCTACTGCGTGGGGGTCTTCGCCCTGGTGGGGCTGAGTGTCCTAGAGGCCATGGTGGTGTGCTTCCTCCTCGACTTAGATGACCACTTGGGTAAAATAGCCCCGAGCTCTGCTACTGATGTCCACGCAGACGTTCAGATTGAAGGTGAGAACCACAACGGTGAGTTTCTGGAGAATTCTCTCATGTTGCCACAATGTGAAAAAGCACTATTTTGATCTCAATTGTTGGTCCTACACACATCATGATAACTATAGATATAAATCAAGATGGAGACTCTTCAGTCTTCTGTGCTGCATTAAGGAGCTCAGGTCCAGGCTCGTTAGCTCAGCCCAATGGCTGGTCGTGGTTGGGAAGTGTTAGCATCAGCTAGCTCAAGTCCAGCATGCTAGTTAGCTTAGCCCAATGGCTGGTAGTGGGTGGGAAGTGTTAGCATCAGCTAGCTCAGGTCCAGGCTCGTTAGCTCAGCCCAATGGCTGGTCGTGGTTGGGAAGTGTTAGCATCAGCTAGCTCAAGTCCAGCATGCTAGTTAGCTTAGCCCAATGGCTGGTAGTGGGTGGGAAGTGTTAGCATCAGCTAGCTCAGGTCCAGGATGCTGGTGTGTCCAGCAGGAATCCTCCTCCTCCTCCTCATCAGTAGCAGCAGTCGCTCTTCTAGTCCTCAACAAACCTTTGGTTCTGTTGACCCAAGTTCCAGTGGAGCTTTGGAGGTGCTGCGTCAAATCACTGCGCCCAGTCAGGAAAGTAGTTCCAGCTACGTGTCTGATTCTACCACTACAATTAAAACTGTTATTTCATCATGAAATAACCTCTTGGACAAAGGTCCGTGCTCTTCTTACGTTTAGAATAGAATAGAATGCCTTTATTGTCATTGCAGGAACAATGAGATGCAACGCTGCTCCCTGGGATGTGCACACATAAATAGACAAATATACACAGACACATATTTACACTACCAACCCTACTGTAGGACTAATACTGACACAACTATACAAAGACTCTGCAAAGACATGAGGACATGTACTAATACATATAAGACATGTACATAGACTGTACAACTGTAAACAGGCTTGTGCAAGTCCCACTGTGGGTACATGTGGGAGTGGAGAGCAGCTTTAGGTGGCGCTGTGGTGCATCCAGGTGCACAGGCACGTTCCAGTACCAGATCAAGGTGGCTGTGTCATCAACAGATGGAGGTGACGTAGCATTTGCAGTGCAAACATGGCAGAACAGTCCTGGTGACAGTGCAAAACACACAGAGGGACTTCTACAGTTCAGTCCTCATCTGAGCTGGTTTGTGGAGGAGGCTGGCAGATTTGGTGGTGGAAAAGAAAAGAGTGCAGGTGATGGTGCGGAGGCACTTCAGTTCCTGAGTGCAGGCTTGGGTTGAGCATGGTGACAGACTCAGGGACAGCTTCTTCCCCAAAGCTGTTTGTCTTTGCCGGGATGGACCTGTAGCGCCTGCCAGAGGGCAACAGGTTGAGTAGGTGGAATGCGGGATGAGTGCTGTCCTTGATGATGTTCTTGGCTTTGTTTAGGCTGCGTGAGGTGTAGATGGTGGTTCGGTCAGGCAGGGGGCATCCCAGGATCTTTTGTGCTGTGTTGGTCACTCTCTGCAGACTCTTCCTGCCAGCTTCAGGGCAGCTGGAGTGCCTCACTGACACAGCGTACGTCTGCAGGCTCTCAGTGGGTGAGCGGTAGAAGGTCACCTGCAGGTTGGTGTCAAGCTGCTCTTTCCTGAGCACCCTCAGGAAGTGGAGTCGCTGCTGGGCCTTCTTAACCAGTGCTGACGTGTTGGCTGTCCAGAAGAGGTCAGCAGAGATGTGGACCCTGAGGAATTTGAAGGTCTCTACTCGCTCCACGCTTTCCCCATTGATGTAAAGGGGTGCAGGGGGGGTTCTGTTCCGACGGAAGTCCAGGATGAGTTCCTTAGTCTTTGAGATGTTCAGCGCCAGGTTGTTGCCTGCACACCACTGGCTGAGTCTAAGGACCTCATCTCTGTAGGCTGCCTCGTCCCCCCTGTGATGCCCACCACCGTTTGACGATGATGTTCTGAGGGTGAGTGGGTCTGCAGTCATGCGTGTAGAGTGAGTAGAGCAGTGGACTCAGCACACACCCCTGGGGTGAGCCGGTGCTGAGAGAGCAGGTTGATGATAGGTGGGGGCCCAGCTTCACATGCTGGGGTCTGTTGACCAGGAAGTCTTTGATCCAGGAACAGGTGGATGGTGGGAGCCCCAGGTCAGCTCGCTTGGGGACTAGAATGTCCGGTAACATTGTATTGAAGGCTGAGCTGTAGCCTACGAAGAGCATCCTGACGTAGCTTCCTCGTTTCTCCAGGTGGCTCAGTGCAGAGTGGAGGGCTGTGGCTATGGCGTCTTCAGTGGATCTGTTTGACCGGCATGCAAACTGATGCGGGTCCAGGGTGGAGGGGAGACAGGCTCTGATGTGTCTCAGCACCAGTTTCTCAAAGCATTTTGTGACGATTGGTGTGAGCGTGACTGGGCGATAGTCATTTCACAACAGTTTCAAAGTTATACAGTTGTCTTCAGCCATAAGTTCTCATAATAAAACATGTTCTTTTTTTTTCCATCAATAATTTTTATTGTTTGATGTAACAAGACAATACAACACAAGGGACCTGACATTACAAATGACAGACAAAAATGGGGAAGGGGGAGGGAGAGGGGAATAGAGCACTCAATTTGAACATGATTATCTATACATGGCAATAATACAATGAACAAAGAAAAATGAACATTTAACCAGAGTAAAGGGCTACGGTGGCCTGACCACCCAGCCAACCGACCTCCGCCCCAGTGACGCAGGCACTGGGTGACTGCATGTTCAGCTCCCACCCAGGGCCCGCATCACTAGCCCAAGCAAGCGGTTTTGCTGAGGTGACCCGGCCACCGAATTCCCTTGACTGATGGCGTTCTTCCAGTCAGGGTTGTCAGCCCACTAGAGGTTCAAAATACATTAAAGTATTTTAACCTGCATTTATTCATCCAGTGGGTCTTGGTAGTGGGACTGGCGACAACAACCAAGGAGGCCTCAAAAGGGTCGTCTCCCTGATCCTCCCCGCCAGCTTTGGCACACCTCGATTTAATTAGTAGCCACTTTGGTGTGGCAGCTGTTTTTTGAGTTACGATGGGTTATAGTGATTATGTATCATTATATATAATAATAGTATAGAATATATTGTCATGTGATGGGTTAAGCCATTGCAGGAGGGGCCATTGTGCACCCATGACACCTTCAGACCTACGACAGGAAAAACACCAGCAGATTACAAAAATAAACAGCGAGAGGATAAATAAAACCATCCCTCCCATTGTTTTGTATCCGTATAACATGGCAGTGTCCCCCTCTCTGACAGAAGGACCGGGCCGAAGCAAGCCCAAATAAAACATGTTCTTGACTTCAGTCTGACAGAATCATACGCCAATACTTCGCGAGAGATCAGGAATGTCAATCAAATGCGCCACGGACGCATTCAGACTCATTTTATTTCACGATCTTCCTCTCCTTGCCTGCAGAGCTTGTTGCAGTTGAGGAAAAAGGTGAAGTGAAACCAGAGAGAAGTGACCTTCTTTTGGAGCGCGATTTGCTGAAGCTGATCCTGAAGGAAGTGAAAGCAGCTCAAAAACAGGAAGAGAAGAAGAAGCCCGGACGCTACGCCATACTGGCTCACATCTTGGACACTGTGTACTTTGCCCTCTACTTTGTAACAGTTGTAGTTTTTCTGATATATATATTCAGTATATGGATTCCAAGTGATTATTTTAAATGACCACATCGACAACAGCATGCTGTTCAGTTGACATTGGAGTTTCTCTGGTTTGTTCCTCTGCTACTGTTACATTTTATGAGCAGAACAGATTTTATTAACTGTGGTAGATGAAATTAATTTATGTACTATCGGTCTAAAATGAATAAGATTGACTCACTTATCTTTTTCATAATTTAAAGTTGATTTGTGATTGTTTCTTGTGTGATGTTCAAACATTTTCCCAAATTTTACTATCACCATATGACCATGTTTATGGTCTGTGGTCTCGAGGCTGTGGTGACGAAAAACTACTTACTCACGCGAAATCTGATAAACAACAGCAAGTTCTTTTAAACAAGAAGATGATCAATATGATCTCATGAATGATTTTCATTTTTTAATACATTTTATTTATATTTATACATGGGCGGCCCGGTGGAGCAGTGGTCCTCACTGTGGCCCCCCATCAAGAAGGTTGTGGGTGGAGCCCCGGCTGCAGCACGGGGTCTTTCTGGGTGAGTCTCCATGTTCTCCCTGTTCCTGCTGGGTTCTCTCTGGTACTCCAGCTTCCTCCACAGTCCAAAGACATCAAGAGGGACCAGGTTAATCCAGACTCTAAATTGACCGTAGGCGTGGCTGGGAGAGCCAATGGTTGTCTGTCTCTATGTGTTGGCCCTGCCATGGACTGGTGACCTGTCCAGGGGGAAGGCTGCTGGGATAGGCTCCACCCCCACCACCCTCAACAGGAGAAGAGGGGGAACATGGAGGGATGGATGATGGATGAAGGATGGAGGGATGATGGATGGATTTATACATGTAGTAAACTGTAAAAGGAAGGAAGTGTTAGCCAGTCATAAGCCTTTGTTAACAGTTTGCCAGCTATCATGTTCTAACTTCTTTTAGCTGTGTTAGTAGTTTTATACCCCTGGTTAGCATTTGTCACCAATCTGGTAGCCTGTTACATGGATACATACAGAGAATTATCTTAATACATTCATGCTCTGATAGCCTCTGTTTTCTTCTTGTAGCTGTGGGTTAGCCAGTGTTAGCTACTTGCCTCTTCTGCATTCAAAGGAGGTTGTGTTCTGTGTTTTATGAGAAAAGTATGTGAACATTTTGTGGCATTGGCATTTCGGAACAGGAAATTTTAAGAAAGATTTGAGCAGAGGAATTTTATAGTGTTGTAGATTTGTCATAAAATCATTTGTTCACCATGAAATGGTCCAGCAAACCTACACGTCATCAGGAAGCTCAGCCCTCACCTGCACATGTGTCATATGACCGCGCCTGCCAACAAGCGACTTATCGTTTTGGTTACCCGTGCAGCACTGACGGGCGGGTGGAAACAAGTCCAAACGATGAATGATTCAAATAACTCTCAGACTAGTGGATTAAACCAGCGGACGCTATTCTTGTGTTATTCTTGTGCAAGGAACAGGGACCGGGGGTTCGCCAGTGGAGGGATAATTCCCGGTGGAATGAATCGGCTTCCAGCCTCAATGTGACTGGAGGTCCGCGGCTGGTCGACTGACCCAGCCCACCGACGAACGAACGAGTCAGCATTTATATATTGAGCCCAAAGTCAAGTTTATAATTCCTTCACAACAAAAGCATCAACATATCAATTAAATACCGAGACACCTGCATAACGGTTGGGAATATTTTACTTTGAAAGCGTTGACCGGAAACCTGATTTGTGCACGAGCGAGCGGTCAGAGAGCTTGATCCTCGCTCGCCAATAGGACGTGTTAGTCGGAGGTGTCGGTGTCTCCTGACTCCAGACCACCTGTACAACGAATAATTCGCTCATGTTAACGCTGTAGTTACGCTCGATGCTGTTATTTCGCTAGTTAGCTAGCTAGCTAGCGTGGATTTGATCCAGCTAATCAGTTGGAGCATCCTGCTAGCCTAGCAGCTAAGTTAGCAAGACACCTGGAAGGAGTGAGGCGAGGTGAGCATTGTTTACCTGTCTTCCTAGCCACAGCCCACCAGTTTGCAGTCCCGCCAGTGCGTGTCGTATTGTTGGATAAATGTCGCCGCCTGGCCGGGAGGCGACGCCAGCTGACTGAGACCAACTCGAAAGTAGTTTAGCATCGGTAGAATAGTTGTTGTTCCATCGAGCTTCCTGACAAGCTGGAGCAAACCGAACGAGCTGCGTCTTGCTGTTCCCGCTCTGCACGTTGCTGAGCTTTGAGATTCAGGTCTTCTCCGCTTCTCTGTGCTTTTGATGGTCGGGTTTATGAAGGTCTTCCCTGAGACGGAAGAGACGCAGTGAATCTGATCACCGACCCGAGTGCGTTCCAGCAACGGCAATTAAACCTGAAACCTCAGCATTTGTCGTTGTTGCGTTTCTACCCAGAGGCGGAGGACTCCTTCTACTCGTTCTGATCCAATCTGCTGCCTTTGCAGACCCGTTACGGGCCCAGGAAAGTCCTGGTACGGACGAAGTAAAGTCTTGGTACAGGCCCAATAAAGACCTGGTACAGAATCGGTACAGGCCCAGTAAAGACCTGGTACAGACCCAGTAAGGACCTGGTACAGACGTGGCACAGACCCGGTAAAGACCTGGTATAGACCTGGTAAAGACCTGGTATAGACCCAGTAAAGACCTGGCACAGACCCAGTAAAGACCTGGTACAGACCCAGTAAAGACCTGGTACAGACCCGGCACAGACCCAGTAAAGACCCGGTACAGACCCAGTAAAGACCTGGCACAGACCCGGCACAGACTCAGTAAAGACCTGGTACAGACCCGGCACAGACCCAGTAAAGACCCGGTACAGACCCAGTAAAGACCTGGTACAGACCCGGCACAGACCTGGTACAGACCCAGTAAAGACCTGGCACAGACCCAGTAAAGACCTGGTACAGACCCGGCACAGACCTGGTACAGACCCAGTGAAGACCTGGCACAGACCCAGTAAAGACCTGGCACAGACCCAGTAAAGACTTGGTACAGACCCGGCACAGACCTGCGGGCTCAGCAAAGGTGGATTGGAGGAAGGTCCTAACTTCAGCTGCCTGTCTGTCATTTCTGCTGTCAGGTGAGGGCAAGCGCCATCAGCCATGGCAGGTGGAATCACGGAGACCGGGGAGCCCTACTCGCCCTTCGTGAGTATACCTGCATCGCTTTTGATCATGACAGTTGCGTGAATCTTATCATTCCTGTTTAGGGGCAGGCAGATGAACTGTGTATTAGTGAACTGCAGGCTTCAACGTGTCCATTGAGCTGTTGCTGTGCCAGGGAGGGAAGTAATGACCTGAGTAAATGCTAGCTTCTCTAAGTGCTGGCGGATGAATGGGGAAGGAAAGCGGAAGCGAAAATGCCGACACACAGGCTTTTCCATGTGCACCAGGCCTCTTTATGGTCTGACCTCGGCTGGAACGACTCAGCTGACTTTGTGTGCAAGACATTTGCAGCGTCTGCTGGTCAGATGATTCCAGGAAGCCAGAGCTTTGAATCATTAAAGCACTTTGCTACCTGATATGTGATTACCTCAGTTGTCTTTTCTTCAGTGCTTGATTATTCTGCTGAGATGTCTGATCCTAATCTAGCAGTGTACTGAGGACCACCTGATAACCTCACATTTTTCATCTAAGTAAACAGAAGATAAACATTGTAGAGGAATTAAGTCACTCGGCGATCCAGTAAAAGGTTTTAGCACTCAGGAAGTGGAAATGCATTAGGATGTGAATCCTGACGTCCCCTCATCCTCATGTGTTCTCCAGGTGGGGCTGGTCTACATGTTCAACCTGATCGTAGGAACTGGAGCCCTCACCATGCCCAAAGCCTTCGCTACAGCTGGTTGGGTGGTCAGCTTGGCTCTGATTTCCTTTTTAGGATGCATGAGGTGAGTCTGGCTCCCCCAACATCGCTGTGGCAGTGGCAGGCTTCATTCAGTCACAGTAAACCTCAAGAAGGCATTTCCAGGGCTGGAAAAGTACATAAAGCCACAAAAGTCTGAAAAAAGGCACAATCTTACTTCACAAGTACCTAAATAGCAGGTACAGGTGGGTCAGAGAAGATGGGTTGAGAGTAACCTCTTCAAAATAGTCTTTGTTGTATTAAACCAAGCAGCTTGTCACTAAATGTAGTTAAATGTTGAGGATAAATTTCAACCTGGATTTCTGTTTCACATGCGTGAACAGACCTGTCAGTGAATCTGTGGTCATAAATGTTCATGAAACGTGTTGAAGATTGTTGCAAATGAATTGTGTAGGAACCCTGGAGTAGTGGTAGTAATGGAAGTAGTAGTGGTAGTAATGGAAGTAGTAGCGGTAGTCATGGCAGTAGTAGTGGTAGTCATGGCAATAGTAGTGGTAGTCATGGCAGTAGTCATGGCAGTAGTAGCGGTAGTCATGGCGGTAGTAGCGGTAGTCATGGCAGTAGTAGTGGTAGTCATGGCAGTAGTCATGGCAGTAGTAGCGGTAGTCATGGCGGTAGTAGCGGTAGTCATGGCAGTAGTAGCGGTAGTCATGGCAGTAGTAGCGGTAGTCATGGCAGTAGTAGCGGTAGTCATGGCAGTAGTGGCGGTAGTCATGGCAGTAGTGGTGGTAGTCATGGCAGTAGTGGCGGTAGTCATGGCAGTAGTAGCGGTAGTCATGGCAGTAGTAGCGGTAGTCATGGCAGTAGTAGCGGTAGTCATGGCAGTAGTAGCGGTAGTCATGGCAGTAGTAGTGGTAGTCATGGCAGTAGTCATGGCAGTAGTCGTGGTAGTCATGGCAGTAGTAGCGACGCCCCCTGCGTCCATCACGCCATCTGAAGGTGCACTGCACTGAGTAACAACAGGTTTACACGTCCATCTACAAGAAATGCACGTAACTGTTGTGGAGCTCCCCGTCTGTTCTGCCATACAACAACTTCAGTAAAATGTTCTCAATGTCTGAACGAAGAGGGGACGTCTGATTTTCCACCTAAAAGGTTTGCAGGTGTTTGTGTGTTGTTCGTGTATCCAGCATAAATGAGTCTGACAGCAAAAAGATCCCACCACAAAACATGATCACGAGAAACAACGAACCATAAAAACTTTATTTTCTTGATTTCATACTTTTTTTTTTTTGAAGTGAGGCCTCCAGCTGAGAGTGAATATTAGAATAAAACTGCATTCCAGTATGTCCGACAAACCCCCAGTACACAGGAGCAGAACCAGACCTGTGGCTGTAGTTCATGGTCTGCCAGCCCTGTGAGTGCAGCCACGAGAGCTGGGTCACACCTGATGATGAGCAGAAGTCTGACTTGTGCCAGCAGAGCTGGATGATGGCAGGAAGAGTGTTGGTGTTGTGGGAGAGTTCCAGAGCTGCTGGGGGACTTCTATGGACCAGGTTCTGCTGGGATGAGGCCCGATGGACTTGTGGAACACTTGAACGTTACAGAGGGGAAAGGAAACTGGTTGACTTGTGGGGTCGATGATCATGCGAGTCGTTAACCTCTGTGTCCATTCTTCTCCCGCCAGCTACATGACCACCACTTTTGTGATTGAAGCGATGGCGGCAGCTAACGCTCAGCTGCGCTGGAAGAGGAAAGAGCAGGACGAGGTGAGTTCCTCACGCTTGGATCAGTCAGATAGGAAATGTTAGAAACGCTCTTCACACCTGAACCAGTGCTGGTGTAAGTCTTCAGTCACGTCGCTGTGACTCCTGCAGCGTGACAACTCTGAGCTCGTTTTGTGTTCGGCTCTGGTGGTTTTCAGCCGAGCATCCGTGAGGACCAAAGCTCAGCCTTGATTCCCAGCCTCTGCACTCCCCCTGGAGACGGCTGTTACCCTGAGAATTTTATTCTTCTCTAGCTGAGGGAAACATATTTACATATGAAGGTGTTTTACAGGGATGCAGGGTGCTGTTTTAGGCCTCTATGGTTTAGGAAGTGTTGACCAGAGAGCTCAAATCTGGCTTCATCTCCTGCTTTAGAATTTGTTTCACAGCAGGAGTCGTGGATGTGAGTCAGTGATCAGTGTTTGCTTGTGACCTAGTGATGACAGCATCCCTATAAATGCTGTCACTGACTCTAGGTGGGATGAATCTGGTGGCCTTCACACTTTGTGTTGTTGAAATGCTTAATTATGAAAAGGTAATTGAAAATTAAAGCTGCAAGCAGCGTTGTTAGGGCCTGAGCCCCCACGCGGCCTGCCAGCGGTGTTGGTCCCATGTTTGTGGGACATTCGTGGGAGGAGTTATAGCGCTCCAAATTATAAGAAGTTATCTTTTAGTTGTGTGGCTCCCTAGGTGGCGCTATAGACTTTTGTGTTGTTTTTCTTTTAGATTAGTGAATGTTTAGCCTGACCGGACAAGTGTGCCGAATTTCAGTGAATTTCATTCATGTTCAGGGGGTGAAATTAGATGATGCTCATATTGCGCGCTCATTGACAGCAAGAACAGTCCAGGACCAGGTTTTGAATGGTGTGGATGTGAAAACCGGCTCCAGGCCGTCTGGCCCAGCTGCCTCACCCTTGAGGCAGGCTACAGTTGCCCCCCAGGCCTCAGTTGGGGTACCCTAAAGGGTAAGGTGGAGGGAACTTGTGACGTGACTGCCCTCTGCTGGAAGAATGTTGCTTGAAGTTGTTGTGTTAATGGTTACAGTCAGTCTTGGCCTCAGTTGTGGGTTGTGTTTAAAGCTTGGACTCTCACCATAGAGCCAGTTTGGGTTTATTTGGGAGGACAGGAAGACTGAAGCCTCAGTTGTCTGTAGACCACAGCTGTGAGGTGCTGGAAAGTCTTGAAAACCTACCTGGAGGATGCTGGACAGTGTTTGATAGTCAAGTAAGAAAAGGTGTCAGAACTCTGAAAGTAATTTCAGAGTTCAACAGGAGAGGATTCCAGCTTGATAGCGAGGCCGTGCACATGTGTGACGTGGCTGCTGAGACTTCAGTCCAGCGACTGCTGTGAGGTGACTCAGGTTGAGTGGTAATGAGTTTGTCAGGACAGTTAGAGGCGATCAGTTCACGTCCATTTCAGTCTTCGCTGGATAACCTGGAGCTCTCAGGGACATGATGGTCATGGTTGAGTCTGCCTGGTCAAGGATGTCACACATAAACTCATCGCAGCCTGTTGATTGTCCAGCCTTGTCTGAGTTTGCTTCTGTTTGTTGTTGTTGATTCATCTGCAAATGGTTTGTGAAATAACCAAACGTGTGATTGGTGTGAATCGTAAAGCTTCCCAGCTGTTGTTAGTTATTTCCAGATGTTGGTGTCCCTGGCGTCTCATCCCCAGCAGATAAACACTCTTAATAGCTTGTAACGAACTGTTCATGTTGGAGAATTAGTCAAACAGGCAGCTGAGGTGCAGCTCCACTCGCTCATGTCCCCCCACACACGCAGGTCAACGACAACGAGTCCACCTCCGACTGTTCGGATGACGAGGACACAGGCAGATGTCGTTCAGAGCCGGAGACAAAGCCCATCTTGCCTGTCCGTGAGTATCAACCTCTGTCTGACAGCTGTATGTATGTTTATGAGACACTCAGGGGAGGCGTCAATCATTGATGTAGCCTTTTTCTGATCTGTTGTATCACCAAAGTTCCATTTAGGCTCAAAAGCTACTTGGTTTTAGTCTCAGCTCAGATTAGAGCAGGTCGACATTTCCCCCTTTCCGTGTGTGTGTGTGTGTGTGTGTGTGTGTGTGTGTGTGTGTGTCTCAATCCAACCTAAGTATCAGGATAACATTGAATGTGGCTAACCTCAAACGGAGTTTCACCAGTTTTGAACTTATGATATGTGTTGTTTTTTTTAAAAACTTCCTCAGAACGACCAGGAGGTCATGTGGACCATTTCGACATAGTCGAGCGGGTGGAGATGGGTCAGATGGCGTCCATGTTCTTCAACAAAGGTAATGTTCTTCTGCCTTCATAGGCCATTATTCAGGGAATGGCGGACACCGGCCTCATTATCCAGCCGTAACATTTCTGGAGGTGCAGTGAAGGTTGCGAGGGGAAGTTTCTCAGCTGTCCAGCATCCCGTATCCACACTCACACAGGAAGGCAGCTGTAATTGGATGTAATTATAAATGGATAAATTGCCTCTGGTTGTAATTACATTTTGAGACCCCATCAAGGCTTTAATCCCGCTGCTGTGTGATCTGGCTTCTACCTGAGTGATTCACCAGCTAATGAAGCCATCACGAACTTTGATTGAATTAAAAGCTGGACCTCCTGGAACCAAAGACAAGAGACGCCCTCGCTGCTTCACAGCCCTCACTCATATCAGTGACATCATCTTGCTGCAGACTGTATTCATCTCTCCTTTTCTCCTCGTCCCCTCATTTTTTCGCCTCCTGCCTCTCCTCCTGCCTCTCCCCCTGCCTCTCCTCCTGCCTCTCCCCCTGCCTCTCCTCCTGCCTCTCCCCCTGCCTCTCCCCCTGCCTCTCCTCCTGCCTCTCCCCCTGCCTCTCCTCCTGCCTCTCCCCCTGCCTCTCCTCCTGCCTCTCCCCCTGCCTCTCCTCCTGCCTCTCCCCCTGCCTCTCCCCCTGCCTCTCCTTGTCCACCTGCCTTGCACTGATTTGCTCATCTAGAAGCCTTTTCTCTTCTAGAGAAAGAAGAAAAGGTCAGACACCCTCATCTGTGCTGCAGTGTTGAAACACTAGGTGGAGCAATCAGCACACACGACTGCATTCACACACACACAAACACACACACGCACACATGTACGTATATATGAGTGCTGTCATGCGTGGCGTCATGCAGCTCGAGCTGTTAAAGCTGCCAGCGTCCACTCGGCTCCGCTGTGCTGCCTGTTAAAGGTGAAATGCTGCAGGAATAAATCTTTGCCGATGACCTTTCCTGCCATGAAGCCGTGTGCAGGTGAGACACGTGCAGGTATTGATTGGTAATAAGGAAATGAGTTTTCACTCCTCCTCTCTCTCTCGCTGTGCTGTTGGAGAGCTGCCCAGTAGCTGGGGGGGAGGGACGGCAGGAGCCGGCAGCTCTCAAGTCCGTCCTGCCGCCGCCGCCAGCTCTCTCATCACACCTGCCTGTTAAACTAGCACCAACAAGGAAATGCTTGTCATAATGAGACATGCAAGGTATTATTGAAAGTTTCTCATACCGAAGTGTTTTATTTACAGCAGAATCTCTGGTATTCGTGAAACATTGTCCTAAAACACACACACACACACACACACACACACACAAACAATACCGGTGTCAGCAGGTTTTAAATGTGTGATGTCTTGAAAAAAAAAAACAAGAACCTTCAGTAAAGCCAGACTTGATGAACAATTAAATAAATAGTTAAATTGCGTCATTATCAGTCCCTGTAAGAAACTGTCACTCTTGTGATGTCATCATTGACTCAGCTGAGACCAACAGTCAAGTGACATGAAAAGACAGACGTGTGAAAATTATTTTATTCCTAATCATGTCAAAAATGTGTTGGTAGCTTCCATGGATGTGCTGGCGGAGCCTCCCTGCTGACCGCAGCCACAGGCCGGGGCTCCGTGTTGTTGGCTTGTCCGGCGTTGAAGGAAACTCATAGAGGGTTGTTTCTGATTTAGATTTTAGACACTTATTGATTCATTGATCCATGGAGAGAGCAAGTAGCTGGTGGGTGGATCATTTTTGATTTGAGGCTGAGTAGCTTATCGAATACATGACCCTCCGCTGGACGAGAGCAGGTGCAGCAGAGGGTCATCCTTCTTGTTCTGGATTCTTGTGTCCTTGCTCTTCCTGGAGAGCAGCTCAGTTTGTTTGGGGCTTCATTAGTGGCCGTGAATGTGCAGACTCGCAGGATGGATTCTGACAGCTCGCCACTTGACCCCAGATGACCTCTGCGTGGTCGGGCTCACGATGACTCATGTAAAAACACTTAAATCAAACAATGAACAAGAGAGAGTTGAGAATACTGAGGTGCAGTTAAACATCTGGAAACTCTGGTCCAACACCACAGAGATGCTTTTACTTCCACAGTCATTAATAATTCAGGCCGTGTGGCGCTGTGAGGGCTGTCAACTCTGTTGTTCAAGGGGCCACTTTGTTGCCCCTTTACACTCTTTTAATGTTTGCGCGGTCAATACAATACACTGCCACTCTTTTAAAACCTTTATTTCACTGCTGAAGTCACTGGGTCATAAATTAAAAGAAAAGTAGCCGTTCTGGTTTGGCCAACTGCGATTTCCTTTACTTTCCAACACGAGCTGTGATTACTGTCTTGACATGAAAATGGAACAGTTCTATAACTCATCATCCTAGCCATTTGGTGTCCATTGTAAGTAACTTGGCCAGTTCTTTTTTTGCCCCCCGCCCCCCTTTGTTTGCTGGTGGGTGCGTGTGAGCGTTCTCCTGGGGTTGAAGGATTTATGGTGCCAAGACTGTCTGTTGTTTGAGTGATTCCTTTTTCTCATGTTTTAAATCTGAAGTGAGCCCGATCTTGAGGAGTTATTCAATTCTGGGAGCCGTACAAATGTGCAAAAGTGCAAATATTGATCGTTTGTTCATTATGAACGAGGGCCCAGCAGCAGCGCCCTCAGCCACACCGGGGGGCCGTGGCCCTCCCTTTGGGAATCACTCCTCTCGAGGGTCAGAAATGCTTCAGAATGTCTAAAATCATAAATCGCTGTCGCCCTCCAAGAGAATCACTGTGCAGTTTGTTAGAAGTGACGACTTATTCCAAACCAACTCCTAAACAAAACCCTAAACTGCAGGGGATTATGGGAGCTGGGCGACAGATGTCTGACAGTCAGTCGTTTGTCTTTCTGGAGAAGCTGAGCAATACCAAATCAAGGAATTGAGGACAAAGCAGGTAAATTCAGCTCTGACGTGAAGGGAAATAACAGGGAAGAGTACACACAAGGCACCTGGCGGGCGGCAGATTCATCGCGTTAAATCCAATGCTCTTCAAACAACTCCTAGCGGACGTGATGCACGTTCCTGTTCTTCCGTGCACCTTTGCTGGCGATCAGAAAGCCTCGTCTTCTGTTGAGGGGGAACTCTTAGAGGGCACCGGCTTCTTCCTGGCCTGAACTGACGTTGCAGCTGCAGTAAGGTTTGGAATGAGGCCAGGAGAACCGTATCAGCCTGACCTGCCGTCTCTGACAGGAATGTTGATGGAGGGGAGGGGAGGGGAGGGGAGGGGAGGGGGTGGGGGGGTGGTTGGGTCTGGTACCATCTACACTGTGAAAATGTGCCACTATCACCTTCACGTTGATGATGTGAAAGTTGATTAGACATCGACTTTGGCTAAAGTCACAAAGCGAGAGAAACTACCAGAGCTGTCGTTCCATCAGCATCTCATCTCAGCTCTGTCATGTGACACGGCGGATAACATGGCGGCCCTTAATACACCTGGATTGATTCCCCTGGTGTCCTTCCCCAGACATAAAGAGGAATACAGATGTGCTCAGCTGTAAGTGGAGTATCTGCCTTAACGGGAGCCAACGATGGTTACATTCATTTTTAATCTTGAGTGACTTTTACTTAAATGTCAAACTTGTGCATAAAGAACTCCAGTGTAATGAAAAGCTGGAGCGCTTGCAGCTCTGAGAAGGTAAATGTTTGCTTCAGCTGCAGCCTGCTCTCTAAAACCCTACTTCCCCATGTCTGCTTCAGCTTTACGATACCAAATTTTGATCAGCAGATCACCAGTTAAGTCCAGGAAGGGAGCCCATGAAAGTCACAATCAGTTACTTTGCCTGCATGTTTGCTGTCAGGTAAAGGTCATTTCATGGACTGTTCTTGTTGTCCCAGTACTCGCTAACAGAAGTGTGCCAGCCCCAAGGTGGAGGTACGCCTCCTTAAAGGTGGTTCACATTTTTTCCTCATGCATCACAACAAGTTAAACAGCTTCTTCCCTGTCACAGGGTGAGTTTGAACACCAAAGCAGTTTGGAGCCGATTGAAGCGTACGCACTTCGTTAGTTAGAGAGCCTCAAAGAAAAGCTACATGTTCGTGCTGTGACTCATATTTTATGAAAATAAAAAGAACAGCTGTTCAATCTATAAAGTTGCAGGTGGAGCATTTTGTCTTCCCCTTGCTCCAGAATATTGCTAATTGCTGGTGTGATTGCATTGTTATTGATAAAATTCTGTAGTGACAAAGAGCTTCATTCGTTGGTGTTTACCAGGGAGACCTGGATCGGTCCTTTTCTCACTCTGTTCTGTCCTATTTAGGCACCATTTTTAATGGTGTTGCTGCCTTGGGGGCTGGCTCAATTTAGACTTCATTTGTAATGTCCGTTCATCAACATCTCACTCGGACATTCCCACTAGAATCAGATCTGAATATGAGGAGATGAAGGCTAATGAGGTAAAATCAGAGTCTTCAGGTGTGAAAGCTCATTTGGACCATAGATTTGTGAGAAAATACCAGCAAAGTGGGAGATTCTGACCTTTATAGGGGACTGGTTTTATTGTAGAACGGTTTAAAGACTATTTTTCCTCCTCCCATTATGTGGTGCATTATACCAAAAACATAATGGCATATTTGTGCCTTTCAAGGTGATGGAAATGCTCTTATCTAAATCAAGTGTTGTGCAGCTGCTCTGTGAGGCTGTCAAGTCCACTGTCAGTCAGAACTGCAGAGGTGATGGATGGTGATGTGTTTCACAGCTACATGGCAGCCCAGGCTCCCACTCAAGGAGCCATTTAGCAGCATTTTTGCCTGTGGCTTGGCTTAATTGGGAGATATTAGTTACAGTGCCGTGAAGGCCTGCATCCCCGCGGTCATGCAGAGCTCTCGCCTTGCTATCTTGTGCCGACAGAGGCAGCAGAGTACGTCCTGCTTCTTCTATCTGCCTGCCAGCTGCCAACATGCCTCGTCCATGTTGAGGGCAAGGAGACATCTTGAGGGCTACAAGGATTTGCACTCATGAGAAATATGAGGAGGAAAAAAGGGTGATCCAGAACTAATTTCCCCTCTCAAAGTTTCAGTCCTCAACTGTGGACCAAAAGACCGAAGTGTTCTGGCCAGCAATGGTCCTGATGTGATCCCTCTGACCCCTTTGGAGAGACATGATATCTGCCTAGTAAAGCCTACAGAGCCTGACAGCGCTGCGGTGGGACAGTGGAGGAAAAAGCCAAAGGGCTGTTGATAGAAGCATCTAGATGGTTACAGGGCCTGTTCAGAGGCTGTCAAAGAGGCGATTCTCGGCTGATGTTTTCGTGCCTCTGTACCTGTGAAAGCTTTAGACCCGAGGCGTAAAAGTCTGACCTGCTAGAAATGGAACACTGTCTGTAGTTGCCCAGGCCACAGTCGGCTTATCCAAAGAAACATTTATGACTGGAGCAGCGCTGAAACTTTTAACATGTGATACAGCATCATATCCAGTTTTTAATCCCAATACTGATGTGTTTTGCAACTTTTCTCAGTCATTCCGTACGCATTGTCTATTATCCAAAGAGTTTAGTGTTACTGCTCTGAGCTGGTCATGTTGTCTTCCTGAGGAGAGGCGGGCATGAAGATGTGTAACAGTTTTTCATCTGCTGTTTGTCTCAACGTCAGTCTCTTGTTTCCAGCTTCAGTCTTAATTCAACATTCGATACGCAGCCTTCGCTCTTTGTTCATAAAAGAATCAGCATGTGAAATGGATCTGCCACTTTTATTTATTCTTAATGAACTCCTTGGCAGCAATCAGTTAGCTGAGGGGTTCAGTTGGACAGTTGAACCCCCCTCAAGGATTCAAGAGCGAGATGGATGTGCGCTTCGCTGTGATGATCTGAGCGCTCTTCAAAGCTCTCAGCCCAGTGAAGGCAGGCGAGCCTGGCAGGCGGGAGGATGAGGAGAAGAGGCAGATGGTTGAGAGGGAGGGCTGACGAGAAGGACTCTATTCAGGGCGTGATTCATTTTTTACGTACTGCAATTAATATTTTTTATTGAACCAATAAGATGGCGGGATGGTTGGAGGCGTGGATGAGTGACACGATGATAGAGTTGACACAATGGCGGTAACGTGTGACACACGGCGTCATTCAACAATATGTCATGATGAAGTGTTGTGACAGCGAATAAAGATGAAAAATGGGCTTGCTTGTTAAATCGTGGCCTCATTAATGAGCTGATTTAATTAACGCAAATGCAGACAAACTGTCTTCATTATTATATTTTTGTCTTTCAGTCGGTGTCAACATGTTCTACATCTGCATCATCGTGTATCTGTACGGAGACCTGGCCATCTACGCCGCAGCTGTGCCTATATCACTCATGGAAGTGGCCTGGTAAGACCAATAGACTCATTCCACCTGTTTTACTGGGAGACCAAACATACATGTAGATATATTTGTCCCTCACTTGCCCGAAGAACATTAGCTTCTTTCCATTTTAGTCCAGCACCTCTGTCCTCGTCCCTGTGGCTGCTCGGCTCTCACACTTCTCTGCACCTTATGAACTGGAGAGTAAGACGATAATAATGCTTTGCTGGCGAGGCCTTCAGGCCTGCTGACCTCCTCTCACTTGCAGACACATTTTTATTGCGAGAGCCCCGACCAGCCTGGACCTGTTTATATATACTTGGAGACGTTCCCCTCTGGAGCCTCCACTACAGAAATAGCAAGTGAATTGTCCCCTTGGTGTTCTTTTAGTGCCAGGATTAAGTTTTGGAAGTGTTTTACTCTCTCTGACCTCTGAGGAAACGGACATTACCATCTTGATTTTAGTCAAACAGGCTTCTTAACCTTCCAGCAAGATCACATCTGAGATGGAACTGGGTCAACTGGGTTTGTAGAACCAGAGGATTTGCTGAATCATGTGGGATTGGTCATACTTACCCAGATAGTTACTGTATAACAAACCTTCACAGGACAGTTTTTAAAGTGTGTGTGTGTGTGTGTGTGTGTGTGTGTGTGTGTGTGTGTGTGCTGGGGGGGACGTTAAATGGTTACAACATTCCTGTTGGAGACGGATTATTCGGAGTGGAAACTTTCCAGGGGTGGGCCAGTTGTGGTGAATCTTAAACTGTCTGTCTGTTCTTGTGCAGTGGAAACCACTCGTGCAGCGCTGGAAGTGTGAAGTACAATGACACGGATCCATGTTGGGGCTCTGTCACCCGGAAAGATGCGTACAGAGTGTTTCTGGTGAGTGAGTCTCCGTCCAAAACACACGTGTCCTTGTGACTGTACGAGTCATCATCTTCCTCCTCTCCAAGAACTCGTACCTTGTGATATTGGTCAGAGCTAACTGAGCAAGTAGCAGTACCGAACATTCATGTAGTACAATGAACTTTTTAGCCTTTAAAAATAAAAACAAGGAGCCAATAAATGGTTAAAATAGAGGATGTAGAAAAAAGCCTGATCAGCCTGGCTCTGACTTGTCTGTGTGTTTTCATCTCCTTGTAAGCAAGTTGTAATGTGCCAATCTTCACTTGCACCCCCCCACACACAAGCGAGTGTCCTTGAAGTCTCAAGTGATCCAAACTCTGTGATTTTCACTCCAGCTTTAAGTGAGCACAGCGACAGTGATGAATGTGGCGCTCTCCTTCTGTGTAATTTGTCAGCTTCGTCGCTCTCTCTGCTTCTTATCCTCACTTACATGTTAATGGAACCATTCGACCTCAGATAATTTGCCAATAAATCAGTTTCTTCCGTCTATCGCCTGTGTGTCAGAGCTCTTACTGTATGTGCACAGTTTCACTTGAGTGGAGTCATTTCTGTTTCTGCTCTCAGGGAAGTCGATCACTAGCACACCAACCAGGGTGATTTTTATAAGTTACTCAGATTTGAATTGCTGTAAAACCTGGTTACTGTGATATTTACAACCTTTGAGATTTTCTCTTACCTTACACTGGAAAATAATTAGCTGATTTTGGGTCCATCTGGCATTTCCTGACAATCAGGGGGCACCACCGACTGTTGGCTGGTCGAAACTAGTTCGCTGTTCAAGCCACTGTGACATCAGTTGAATCCAGACTAGGGTTGTCATGACACTAGAATTACAATATCAATACTGACAGCAAGGAAAAACATTGATAGCATTTTGGATACCATGGAGAAAAGAATGACAAAATAATAGCCATGAAAATGTTTTTAATAACATTCATAAATAAATAACATACAAATCACATCCATTACAACACATGGGTTAATTAAGTGGCTAACATGTGCCTGTTGGCATTTATCATAATTCAGTCTCTCAAGTCTGACACATTCACTGTGTGAGACATGCATTTCAGCCACTTCACACGCATGACCACGTGTTTCTCACCCTTACACATCACCTTCGGTCCTGCTGAAGTACATGTCAGTATGTAGCATGTAGCCTAGCTGATGCTAGGAAAAGTAGTTGTCGATGAAGAGCCTACAATGCAACAACACAACAGGTCTATGAGGGAACCCCCGTTCTCCCAGCTCACGCCCACAGACACGCTAACCTGAGGGCGCTGATCAGAACCACGCTTCATACTTGAGTGTTGTTGAACGGGAGCTGTGCTGCCCCTCAGCTCGGTCTACAGAGTGGCTGTGTCCCTCAGGGGTTTGCTCAGTTGCTGTGCTACTTGACTTTGTCACTGCTGCCTGGTAGCAGAGCTTGCTAACAGGCCTGTTGATATCTAGGACTTTCCCTGACTGCAAAATACTTCCATACTTCCATATTTGGCTTTTGATATTTTTGACCAAAATTGGTGGTGAAGGTCCAGCAGCAGCCGCTCTCGCCATGCTCCGCCAGCTCTGTCCTCCACACACTGAGCCTCTGGTAAGGGGAGGAGCAAAGCGGTTGTTTGTGTGTGCGGCGGTGCTGTACGAAGCTGTGTGTCAACTGCAGGTGAAGACGGCGCCGTCGGTATTGATACTTTTGCTAATGAGTATCGTATCCAAATATTAATTCTTAGCATCAAATAATATCTGGGTATTGATACTTTTGACAACCTTGGTCCAGACACTATCGTCTCGTCTCAACTTGAATGAAATGCTGCAAGGATAAAGTACTTTTGTAGTAATTCAGGAAGTGATCATGTCAGCAATGAACTTTTTGTAGTCCAAAAGGGAGAGGTCATCTCCATAGTTCCTCCACCAACAGCCAGTGGGTAATGGCACCACTAGGCTTCAGGCATCTTGTGTTTCCTGATGACCTTTTTATGACCTCCACGACCTCTGTAGGCTCCTTTAGACTCTTGTTAGCAGAGTAGCAAGACTCTCCACCACTCCAACATCCACCAGTCTGGTGTTTCCTGGTGGATCTGATGTAGAACTGAACCTGCTGTCAACAACACACCTGATTTCATCATCTAACCATAAACCAATTGTCTTTGCAGTGACAAAGTTGTCTGTGTTACTGTTATAAGTTTTGCTCAAGTCAGCAATGTTCAAAAAACAGGTGTCACAGCGTCGTTCCAGGAGCAAGCAGCAAATTACTGCATTCATCTGGTATTTGCCCGTCATCAGTGCCGATCAGAGCCAATAAATACAGTTCAAACTTCTTACCACTGCAGACAAAAACTAGAAGTTACTGGATGTTAATGGGTGTTTGCAGGTTTTGTAGCTGTTTAGTCTCTAGGTCTTTAAATGTTTGCTTCTTTCGCCAATGTGGTGGTAAATTTTTGTTCATGAGATATTCTGTTTTGTCCTGGTCAGCCTTTCTTTTAAATAAATCACACGTCATTGAGCTGTAATAAAACATTTAGCATTTAGCTAAAAGTCCAGCAGCTGGACGTGTCAGAGGTTCTGGCCTAAAGACACCAGCTAGACTGAAAAATGAGTCTAAATAATTGACCATTTCTTCTCATCAGCTGTGAAGGACCCCAGGGAAAAAACTTTCAAAACCTGGCCTACAAACCCACCCACAACCCACTTGGCCTTTTTTGGATTCTCAGTGTTGCATTGTGAGTTTGAAGGACAATGTGTCTTTCACAGCATTTTACTCTTTTCACTCAGGAGGGTTAAACTTTGAGAGGTCTTGCTTGTGTTGTATGTCGCTTTGGACAAAAGCGTCTGCTAAATGAAATTGTAGACTTGTAGGTCATTCAGTGAAGCCAAGTATTCACTTATTTGTGTGACAGCGTGTCCTGCAGATTCAAGTGGTTCGCATAAAAGCAAAACAACACATGAAGAAGTGGAGGGAAACCAGAGGAGAACAAATGCCAATAAGACTTGAGGTGGATTTCACGAGCCTCCTCCTGAGGATGCTTTCTCAAATGTCCTGGTCTGACAAGAAAAAACACTTTCCTTTTATGCAATCTTGAATTTGTAAGTATCCGTTGAGTCACATATTTGCTGCTTTATGCCTTTTGTAGCTAGTTTATACCAGTTTTAGTGCTTTTTTTTTTTTTTTAGTTTGAGAACAATATCTTAGACGCTATAGATGTTGTTTTGTTCCAGTTTAGTGATGCGTAAAGTTGCTATAATTCCTTCTAATCCCTCCACCCTGAATGAATCCCAGGCTGATTTACAGGTTATTCAGAAGACAAATACATCAGTAACAGTGAAACTTGGACAAAGTGGTTGCAATAAAGCAAATATCCAAGTGTTGGTGTGCACAGAATTCCAATGAATCCCTGTAATGTTGAACAAGAGCAAAGTAGGACCTGAATGTGAAGATGAACGCAAACACGTCAATACTCAACCCAAAGTTCAAGTTGCGTATGAACCACCATATTTTGGTTCCAAAGTACTCTTAAGTCAACTAAGCTTGTGTGTATCCAGTGAGTGACTCATCAGCTCCACCATCGCTGAGAACGTGTGGAGAAAGGTGGAAACAAAACACAGTGGCAATGATATTTGTGGAGTGATTTAGTCAGTAGAAGTGCCATTTGCCTCTTAATGGACAAAACAAACCGCACTGAAACAGTGACCTAAACTGAACCATGGGTTTGTTGAAGTGTGCAAGCCTTCGCCCAGAGACCAGCCCCCCTGCTACATCCCTGGATGCATCTTCTAATCGGCTCCAACTGTGACAGAGTGGGCCTGTATAATGGAGGAGCGCGTCCACAGGACATGTCCACAGGACATGTCCACATCCAGTGTTGCTTGGTAATGCAGGTGTGAAGTTAGCGTTTGTGCCTGGTTTATTTATCAATAGCAAATGTGTTTGTCAAATGAAATTAGGTCAAGCAGTTCAGTGGCTTCTATTTATTCCGACTGAAACTGGTCTTTTCAAATACCTGTACACACGTTACTCACACTGGTCATACTTTTCGTATCGCACCCAGATAATACTGTAATCTTTTTATTTGCAGATGGTGCAAACACACCCATACAAGTACACTTGCTATTAAAAAAATATGTGGGTAGGAAACTGAGAGCTGCATCACTGAAATTAGCAATGAGGCCACATTGTGGGCATGAAGGTGCTACTGTCAACCTGGTGGTCTGAGACTCAGCTTCTAACACCTGGTGATGTGTGCGTCTAATTATAGTGAAGAAAGAGTGACACTCAGCTACAATACTAAAGTCAAGTCAGGTTTATTTGTGTGTCACCAAACCCCAACCCCAGACTGATGGACAGGGACAAAGACAGAGAATGAAGGAAGACAGAGAGACAGAAGGAAAGAGAGGGACAGAGATAAAGAGGGAGAGAAAGGAGGAAGACAGAGAGACAGAAGGAAAGAGAGGGACAGAGATAAAGAGGGAGAGAAAGGAGGAGAGACTGATGGACAGAGACAAAGACAGAGAATGAAGGAAGACGGAGAGACAGAAGGAAAGAGAGGGACAGAGATAAAGAGGGAGAGAAGGAGGAGAGACTGATGGACAGAGACAAAGACAGAGAATGAAGGAAGACAGAGAGACAGAAGGAAAGAGAGGGACAGAGATAAAGAGGGAGAGAAAGGAGGAGAGACTGATGGACAGAGACAAAGACAGAGAATGAAGGAAGACGGAGAGACAGAAGGAAAGAGAGGGACAGAGATAAAGAGGGAGAGAAAGGAGGAGAGACTGATGGACAGAGACAAAGACAGATAATGGAGGAGGACAGAGAGACAGAAGGAAAGAGAGGGACAGAGATAAAGAGAGAGAGAGAGAAAGGAGGAGAGACTGATGGACAGACGGGGACGTGAGCAGGTGGAGCTACGGGTGGCAGCTGGAGCCTCTTCAGGTCTGGAGCCTCCTCCAGCAGCACCAGGATCTGGGATGAGGGGAGAAGAAGAGGAGTTAGTAACACGTATGAGGACAGGAGGAGGAGAGAGAAGCCCAGTGCATCATGGGAGATCCCAGCAGTCTGAGCTTATAGCAGCAGATCTAAGGGCCAGCCTAAGCAGTCCTGACTAGAAGCCTGATCAACAAGGAGGTCTTAAGTCTGCTCTTAAACCTAGAGAGGGGGTCTGGGTCCTGGACTGAAACTGGGAGACGGTTCCACAGGAGGGGAGCCTGGTAGCTGAAGGCTCTGGCTCCATTCTACTGTTAGAACTCTAGGAACCAGCAGGAAACCTGCATCCTGGGAGTGAAGGGTTCTAGCTGGATCATAGGGGACTAGGAGCTCTGTCAGGAATGAAGGAGCCTGACTGTTGAGGACTTTGATGGTAGAAGAAGAATTTTAAATTCTGAATCTGACAGGGAGCCATGCAGAGAAGCAGTCCAGGAGAGACCTGGTCTCTGCTACCAGTTCTAGTCAGGGGGGCAGCAGCGTTCTGGACCAGCTGGAGAGTCTTTAGGGACTTATTAGTCCAGCCTGGTAGGAGGGAGGTGCAGTAATCCAGCCTGGAAGTGACAAAAGCAGGGACTAGTTTTTCTGCATCTTCTTGAGCCAGGATGTGTCTGATCTTAGCGATGTTACGTAGATGGAAGAAGGCGTCCTGGAGATTTGTTGAATGTGGGAGTTAAAGGGTCCTGGTCTAAGAGAACTCCTAGGTTCCTTACGGTGGTGCTGGGGGCCAGGGTGGTGCCATCCAGGGTACCTGTCTCATCAGATCAGGTGGTCCTCAGGTGTTTGGGCCCAGCACAAGAACTTCAGTTTATCAGAGTTTAATAAAGGAAATGATGGTCCTCCATGTTTCCTGTCCTTCAGACAGGCCTCCAGTTCAGTCAGCTGGTTTGTTCCATGTGGATCATTGATGAGTTCAGCTGAGTGTCGTCTGCACAGCAGTGAACATTAATGGAGAGTTTCCTGATCATGTGACCTAGAGGAAGCAGGTCCAGGGTGAAGAGGACTGGTCCGAGCACAGACCCTTGTGGAACACCAGAACTGACTGTAGTGGTCTCAGAGGAACCATCATTAACTAGTACCAATTGAGATGACCTCGTAAATATGACCTGAACCAGTTTAGTGTGGTTCCTTTAATACCAGTGACAGGTTCCAGTCTCTGTAGAAGGATATGGTGGTCAATGGTACCAAAGCTGCACTGAGATCTAATCAGACCAGCACAGAGACCAGTCCCTCATCTGGTACCAGTAGGAGGTCACTGGTACCTTTGACTAGTTCTGTTTCTGAGCTAGGATGAACCTGGAACCTGACTGAATCCTCCAATCAGCTGTTGCTGTGGAGAAGTCACAGAGCTGTTTAGCAGCTGCTTTCTCCAGAACCTTGGAGAGAAAAGGAAGATGTGATGTTGGTCTGTAGTTGGTAGAACTTCTGGATCCAGGCTTGTTTTTGAGGAGGGTTTAATTCCTGCTACTTTAAAGGACTGAGGGACGGAACCAGATACCAGCGCCACATTGATCATATCTAAGAGGGAGGGGCTAACGAGGGGAGAGAGTCTTGGAGCAGCTTAGTTGGGATGGGGTCTAGGAGACAGGTGGAGGTTTAGAGGAGGACATTATTGAACTGAGCTCATGAAGGCTGACGGGAGACAAACTATCCAAGTGTGAGTCTGGTCCTCCAGCTGCCTCCAAGGTTCTGGGTTCTAGGGGCCATGTTGTCATCAGATGGCAGCAGGAGAAGAAGTTTCTCTCTAATCAGGAGAATTTGGTCATGAAAGAAGTCCATGAACTCTTTGCTGCCCAGGGAAACAGGACTACTTGGTTCAGCAGAGCTGTGGCTCTCTGTCAGTCTGGCTCCAGGACTGAAGAGGAACCTGGGTTGTTCTTGTGTTCCTCTGTTAGTGCTGAGTAGTCGGCTGCTCTGGTTCTACCAGGGGCTTTCTTCTAGGTTCTAAGGCCATCTTGCCAGACTACATGTGACTCCTCCAGTTTGGAGCAGCGCCATCTTCTCTCCAGTTTCTGGTTTCTTGTTGAAGCTGTCAGGTTCCAGAACCGTACCAAGGTGCTTGTTTCCTTGGATTCATAGTTTTCTGTTTTAGTGGGCCAGTAGAGTCCAGAGTTGTTGCTAAGGTGCTGCTGCTCTATGGATAAAAGGATCAGTTTGGGAGGGACTAAGGTGGACAACAGCGTCCTCTGTTACAGTGGGACATGACACTGAATTTAGCACCAATGGAACCACTTCCTTAAATCCAGGTGTGGCCTGATCAGACAAACATCTGGAAACCACAGTTTTCCTGAGTGGAGTGTAGTTGATCAGTCCAAATTCCAAAGTGATTGATTGGTGGTCTGATAAAAGCGTTCTGTGGAAACACAACCAGATGTTCAGCTTCAGTTCCACATGTTAGGAGGAGGTGGAGGTGTGGTTGTGACAGTGAGGGGTTCATGGACAGACTGATGGACACCAGTTGAGTCTAGGAGAGAGAGAAATGCAGGACCAGACTGTGGTTATCAACATCCTCATGAATACTGAAGTCTCCTCCAATCATGACTTGATCTGATTTAGAACTAAACTGATAGAAACTCTGAGAATTCAGATCAGAATCCAGAGTCAGGACCAGGAGGACGGTCCTCAATCATCAATCAGAGAGGCTGGAGAGTTTCCAGGCTGGAGGAGACAAACTGAGAATCAGGCTTTCAGAGGAATGGAAACTTCTTCTGGCTTGACAATGATGTGTTCTAAACATTGGTGGAGTTTGAGTGTGTAATGTGTGAGTGACTGGAGGAGAGGAAGGAGCCCGGGATCATTCAGGGTGAGACGTTTCTGCAGCCATAACATGTTTAGAGTTTAGAGAGAGATTAAAAACAGCCTGATGATGGTACGTTCAAGTGCTTTAATCCTTATGTGGGCGATTGGTGCTGAGACGGGAAGGAGAGGCGAAGAGTCAGGGAAGGATGACGGGGATGATGATGATGTAAGAGAGATTCAGGCAGAGTTGTATTGATACGGGGAGGCGCTGCTTCCTCCCTCACCACTGACTTCAGCTCGACCCACCATCCCGGGAATCCACAGCTGCTGCTCATTTTTCCCGTTAACTGGAACTTTGTTGTATATGAAACTTTTTTTTAAATTGAATCAGAATAATAAACCTTTATTGTCCCACAGTGGGTAAATTTACTTCGCTGCAGCAGCCAAATGTTGACAGAATAATAAATAGAGCAACTGTGAAAATAGAGATAAAAATATAACAAAACAATTTGTAAAGTGTGGCTTAAAAACAGCAGCAGGGATGAGAGTATTTTTATTCCACAGCCCAGCATTGACCAATAGTCTCCAGGAGTCACTGAGAGCAAAGTTGATTGGACCGTCTGACAGCTGCAGGGAGGACGGCCCTGCGATGCGGCTCCTTCACACAGGTGGGTGAAGAGGCCTGTCGCTTAGGAGCTCTGCAGTACAAGAAGTTACAATAATTCAACTAAAATAACTTGGATTCATAAAGCAGCTTTCAAAGATCCAAGTCTGCTTTACAGAGGTCAACTTCAACAAGTCAGAACAAAACTCAAATAACTGAGTTGAGGTTAAATGCTGGAGTGCTAGGTCATCTGAATAATCCAGGAAGAATTACACGAGAGACGATCAAATAAAAGAGGATAAAAGCAATACAAGTCCAGGGGCCGCTCTCTCAGAGCCGTTTAAATGTATGGAATATAAATCATATTAAACATAAAAAGGTTGCAACTCCTTAAACTTTATCCGCTAGTGTACTCTAAATTAGATTGTTTTAATCAGTTTATCACCTGAAAAAGGAGCTGATTCACTGTCTGTCAAAAGACTAATCAATTAAGAGCCTAATGCTCTGGCACCTTGAAGCAACCTTTAAAAACCAACAGTTTACAGCCAGGCGTGAGCAGCTTCGTGTCTTTGACCTTATTTTGGAGGGTCCACTATGTTGGGACGTGATGCTCTTAGATTTTATGTTTGAGCCTCTCCGCCGGTTTTGGCAGGTTGTCTTCCAGATGTACCTCCTCTGCAGTGGCTGGGCCGCTTGTTCATAGTGGATGAGAGTTATTTTTAGGTTTGAGAGCTGCTTTACCTGTACAGGTGAGTTGACCTGCACGGGCAACACCAGTGAGCAGGGACGAGCGAGTGTGAGGGAAACATTCAGTTTACTGTGGTTTTGTAACCCAGCACAGACTGGTGCTCTTGTTCGAGCTGACGCTCCCCGTTTCCAGAGCTGAGTGGTTCGGGTCTCTCACTCCGACGCATGATTGAATTTGGTGTTTTTAGCAGCACAGGTTGTGTTTGGCTCCACCCCTCAGGCCGGCCGCTCCTACCTCATGTGTCATGCGAGCTGAATGTCAGTCATGATATCATGGAACTTGTCATCTTTCAACCTGCATACCTGGTGGTGCCGTGTGTGGTGCCATGTTTGAGCTGCTCAGGCTTGTGAAAATAGACGGAGAGATAAACATAGCCATCGACCTGTAATTCCAAGGCTCCTCAACCTCCTGGTATTCAGTGTTATGAAGACGGCATTATTCCTCCAGTCTCCTGACATCCTCCTCAGGACAGCAGAGAAGTCACTTCCGCCAAGTTCTCCCTCCGAGGTTGTGAAAGCTCTGAGGAGCAGCTAGCTGTGATTTGCTCAGCTGCTGATTGATTCTCATGTTTCAGCACTCGAGCAAACAGCTTTTCGTCTCGTAACTACATTTTTTTTGGATGGGCAGTGTGGGGGGAAAAAAGGAGGATGGAAGCTGTTGCATGACCCAGCCCCATGGCCGGCCCCGCAGCTGTGATGGAGTAGTGACCATCTAACACTGAGGTCTTCCTGGGTTTTGCTGCGGCTCCCTCAGATTCTGAGACCTCAGTGTCATCTCCCTGTCCTTCATTGACCCTCCTCGGGTTCTCTCAGTGTCCCCGGCAGCCCTGCTGGGGTTTATCAGTGGCAAGCCAAGCAGTGGGGTGTCCTCCAACACAATCTAACCAGCAGATATATTCTTCTCCCACTATGTGCAGAGAGTGATGGAAAATCAATGCCGTTTAGGAGCTCAAAGGCACTTGATGCTTACACTGCATCGTTGGCTGCTCATCTACATGCAGATGTTTCAGTTCCAGTGTGGCTGTTAATGCCTCCACTTTATTGAAGTAAAGTTGATTTAAAGTACAGCAAAGATGGTGCCTGTCCCCTCAGAGGTCAGACATGACCCACGCTGCCACCTTCCTCAATACACCACTGATTGATTAACTTGCTAATAAAGTTTTATTTTAAGAGGACGTTCAGCGACCTTGATACGCGCTCCCTCTGGAGGCTGCTGCCTTTCACATCTGATTCCTCCGCAGCGTTAAAGTTAAGAGCTCTCATAGGGGACGTAGACGACAGTCACTTGTAGCCCTCCTCGTTCAGCCTGCAGACAATTTCTCTGGATCCTCTACAAAATCAAGCAAGGTTTTT
The DNA here is from genome assembly GCF_037954235.1 of Aulostomus chinensis. Lineage (NCBI taxonomy): Eukaryota > Metazoa > Chordata > Actinopteri > Syngnathiformes > Aulostomidae > Aulostomus > Aulostomus chinensis. The sequence goes on from NC_141337.1 coordinate 624,606, forward strand.
ATTAGTTTCATTAAAATTGTTGTGAAAAAGTCAGTGATAAGCATTAGAGCACATGACAGCTGACCCTTGTGTACTTGAATTGATAAACTACTGAAAAAATTAGCCTAAAACAAAATTTTCTGTCTGAAGGCGGAGTCTCAAACGACGCATGTGTGGAGTGACGAGCCGCTGCCAGTAGGGGGCCTTCAGTGGGCCGAGTTTAAATGCTGGTGTCTGGGTCAAATTCACACTGAATTGCCACTCAAGTGGGCTATAATTGATCTTGCGTTAATTTTTAGAATGGATTAATTTGCAGTGTAATTATTTAATCTAATTCATGTGTTAAAGTGACAGCCCTAAAAAGTAGCTATTTTTATTGTCCAAAAAAAACCAATGCTTTTCTCAGACAATTGGCAAAAAACTTGAAAACTAGCAAAGGTTACTTTAAAAAATTCAGGAAAACAGCATTCTATGTTTCATTGGTTGTTATTACGGGTGAAAGGTTATTAAAGAACTGGCAAAATCAGAGACTTGAAGCCAGTGATGCTGATTAATGTCTGAACACTTGCAGCTCAACAAAGTCCTCAGCTGGCGTCAGAGGTACGACAGCTTGATGTGTCCATAGGTTCATCGTCATCGTTGTGGGTCCGGCCTGAGTGGCAGGGACATGACAGCGCAGATGGTTTAATGGAGATTATCACAGCAGGAGGAAGTGTTCGAGCTGCAAGCCATTGGGGGGGTCCACTCCTCACCTCACCTCACAAGCTGTATCGGAGCAGCAGATCGGGAGGCGCCAGCGCTGGATTGCTGACTGGACATGAGGGAGCGGTAGTCAAGGAGACGTAGAGGTCAGAGAAATGACTGACGGGTCTGCAGCATTTCTGTGTTGATGTCACTCGTCAGTGTGCGTGTGTTTGGTAGCGCCTGATAAACGGAGTGATCCATTACGAGCTCTCATTTGTCAGAGATAGAATACACACTCATGCATCACACTTTTAGTACACACTTCTTATCTGTCTTATCAGACGTCTTCCTCTGCACATTGAAGGACAGTGTGTGTGTGGATGTGCGACATAATGGTCAACAATGACAGTTTGCTTGTATCACATGTGACTGTACTAGATGCTTATTGTTGAATGACTGTCTTTTAGTTTCCTACATTTCCCATCAGGCATTGAGGAAATGTTGCAGTCACAGGGTTTCTCTGGGTTCTTGATGAGGACCAGCATGGAACCAGGAACTGTGCAGCCTGGTCAGACTTTCTAACACACTCCTGCTAGTGTGTGAGTGGTGTCAAGGAACTTTCATAGTTACATTTGTGGTTGTGAGGACTTTTGTTAGTTGGACTGATTCCAGTGATTTTGTCTCTGTTATTGAAGTTTGGGCGATCTGTTCCTGTCCTCCCCCTCTAACATCGTACTGGAGTGTACCGGGGGGGACAGCATGTGACGGAATTTGTGCAGGGTGAGTGGAGGTTTGACGTGTTACCTGACATGTCAGTTTAAACAGAGCAGATCAGGACCAGGTCAATTTTCAAAATAAAACTCCACGTGCAGTCGCCGGATCACCAAAGCAGACAGAAAGGAACAGAAAACAGTCATGAGTGCTTCATAAACATGATAGAAACCTGAGCAGAGGCAACAACTACATCAACAGAATCTGAGCAAGTTTATAAAACTGGACATGCAGAACCAGCTGGTCTCACACGCTGGAGGAAATTTGGAGGACGGAGGCAAACAAACGGCTGCTCATCATCTCTCCCCGCTGAGCTGCCTGTCACACTAGTAGATGACGCGGCAGGTGCCTGCCCTCTACTGGTGACTGATAAACACTACAGTACAACGGTTCAGTACGAAAGGTACGCCTGTGAAATTGACTGTATTGAAATGTTACCGTCTGGATTTTTAATACCGTGTTATACCGTAACACCTTCATCCTGCCCAAGCCTGCTGTTAATCATATAGACCTGGAAGAAATTTGCCCCGGATTTAAAAAAACTGGTACAGTCATTTAGATATGAGATTATATTTTTGCCTGAGAAATATTTGAAGTTCTTGAGGCTTTTGTCAGCGTCTCTGTTTGGAGGGTGAGTTAACCCATGAACCCATAAACTAATACCTCCACTGTGGCGTTCTGTTCTCCTGTCGAGAAGCTCCGTGAGGGAGACGAGGCTGCTGATGTGCATCAAGGACATTTGAGAACGATTGGAACGTCTCGTTAGCTGAAGGCAAATGATTGTGATTTCCATAATGTGCAGCGGCTCGTAGTCACATGAAAAATGCAGAAAGGTTAAGAATCGCTAATCCCTCTGACGCCCTGGCATCACCTGTAGCTCATTAGGCGTCTAGCTGCGTGTTTGTGGGACCCATCTGAGCTTTGATTGGCTGGTGAGGTAGTGGCAGGAGCAGCAGCCCTCCCTCCAAACATCCAGGTAGAGTGAAATAGTACCGTTAATCCATGGGCAGGCGGACGTTCCGCGCTTCCTCTCACATGTCACATGCTGGTCTTTGTTGTTGTGGTTTCCTCTCAGAGGAGCAGATCTGCATTAGTCAGGATTTACCTGGATCAACTTATCAGATAGTTGGGAACGGGAACTGATGCACACCAGTGTTGAATTTGACATGTGACTGTCTTGACCCTGCAAAAGTAGAGGAGTGGCGCACATCCCATGAGTAGGTGCTGGGCGACACGTCACCGTAGACAGGCAAAGAAGAGAGTTGGTGCATTTATTTGAGCACATCACCATACAGCGACGTTTCGAGCAGAGCCACTTTTGACTGTCTTGACCCTGAAACATCTTAACCTTTAGCTAACCTTTTATCTCACTGTGAACTTTGACCTTTGACCACCAAAATCTTTCCAAGTCAGCCTTGCGTCCCAGTGGACCTTGTTGCCCGGTTTGATCAAGTCCCCCGAGGTGACTTGAGATGCTCCGTTCATAGAAAGTGACGCTGAGCTCCGACCTCCTAAATACAAGTACAGTCATGAAAAAGTGTTTCTGGCGCGGCAAGTGAGTTTCATACTATTTTATTTTTTTACCACCATCGCTACTTATTAGAAACCCTTGAGGGACAGGTAGGGTACAGGCTTTGTTAAGCTTCTTAATGCACTGCAGCAATGTCGTCTTGGGACTTGGTATCAGCAGATACTCCAGATCAAATGACTCGGACTTGACGGCCCTTAAGTTACGGAAAGGAACCTCTTTTGGCTGGTATTGATTTCCGTCTTTGTATCAAAATGTGTTGCTTTATTATAGTTACTTACACACTTCTGAACTCAGAATTGGATTTATCTTTATGCTTAATGTGCAGGCAACACATTGGTTATGATACTGGCCATAGCCCCAGTGGACGTTTGTGACAAATTTTAAGAAATTCCACCGAGGTGTTACTCAGATTTCATGTTAGTGAGGATGCTGCGGACGGAGGGAGAACGCTGAGTGCTCCTCCCCGACTCCTGTGAGCAGCACATGGACAACCTCAGGTGTGTAATTTCTCTCACTGTCCAGTGGGAAAACACCTGGTATATCACAGTTCTGCACATTTACAGCTGCCCTCTGTCTCTCTTGGTGAGGTTCAGGTTTGCAAACAAGGTCCAAGATAAATGCAACTTTTGTGTGTGGTCGTTCTGACACCAGCAGTTCATCCAACCCACAAACTCAGTCACTCCAGCGTCAGATAAAACCATCGGAGTCGTCTCTGGACACTTCCTGTGTAAATTATCCTGACCTTTCTGGGGCTTTGTCAGGGGAAAGATGGCGATATATTCCACCGGCATCTCTGCTTCCACTACCTCTCATTTGTTATTGTCCGTCCCCTCATGACAGGCCTGTCTTTAGTAGTGACACATGGCCGACTCAAGCGCCACATACCTAATTAAGAGTACTGTCCGCAAAAATTAGGCAGCCCAAGCACCATCATTAAGACCAAAATTAAAACTACGGTCGCGTAAACGTGGAACACACGTGTTGGAGTAACTCTGAACTCTGAGGTTACAATCAAAAGCTCCCCTGAATTATCTTTGATTTTATATTTAGAGATAGAGATAGAGATGGATGGATGGATAGATAGATAGATAGATAGATAGATAGATAGATAGATAGATAGATAGATAGATAGATGGATAGATGATAGATATATGATAGATATAGAGATATAGATAGATGGATAGATAGATTGATGGATGATAGATATAGAAAGATAGATAGATAGATAGATAGATACCGTAAATTCCGGACGATAGAGCGCACCGTTATGTAAGCCGCAGATGCTTATTTTAGGGAAAAAAATCAACTTTGAACACGTATAAGCCGCACCGGTAAATAAGCCGCGGTGCACGGCGGAAACACCTCGGCCGCCCGTTCTCTGCGTGTTGACCCAGTCTTCCAGAGCATTTTCAAGTTCGGGCCATCTGCTAGTATGACCTCTGAAAGCTTTTGTCGTCTTTTTGCATTGGGTCAGTTCGTCATGTTGCCGCCTCCAGCGTCTCACCATCGATTCGTTTATGCCAAACTTACGTGCTGCAGCTCTATTTCCATCTTTAACCACCAGATTGATTGCCTTTAACTTGAAAGCTGCATCATAAGCATTCCTTCTTCTGCTCTCCATCTTGAGGGTGAGTACAAATGACTGAAAATATCGTGTGATGCTCTTTTTACACTGCACCGCAGCATGGACTGGACGCTCCAAGTACAGTACTTAGGGAAATTACCATAACATTTGGCTAGGAATTTCCCTAAGTACTGTACTTGGAGCTGCCATCAGGAACAATAGGGAATTACTGCCTGCTGCCGCTGCCCGCCACACCCCAGGGTGAAGGTAAAATCCTCGTATGAGACGCACCGGAGTATAAGCCACAGGGCATGAAGCGTCGAAAAAAAGTCGCGGCTTATAGTCCAGAATTTACGGTAGATAGATATATATAGAGATATAGATAGAGATAGAGATCTAAATATATAGATAGATAGATAGATAGATATATATAGAGATATAGATAGAGATAGAGATCTAAATATATAGATAGATAGATAGATAGATAGATAGATATATAATCAGATAGAGATATATAATCAGATAGAGATATAGATAGATAGAGATACATATATAGATACTGTATATATATATCTATATATGTATCTATCTATGTATAGATATCTATCTATATCTCTATCGATATCTAATTATATATCTATATCTATCTATCTATCTATATCTATATATAGATAGATAGATAGATATAACACACACACACACACACACATTCTAGCAGCTTTAGTGTATTTTCCAGATCTTTTCTGTTGAAAAATCTCAGCTTGTTTTGACCCTTCATTGACAACATGCAATACCTGTGTTTTGTTTTTTTTGGCATCTCTAATTTGGTGATGCATCCAGGTAACTGACATACTGGTACAAACATCTGGTGTCCCAGTGGGTTGAAATGGTTGCTGTCATTTTAAAGCCCCCAGAAGCAGAAACTTTCCTGCTCTATAATTATATTGTCACTTGAAGATGAATCACACAGGCGCTGCTGGAGTTAGCGTCGGAAGATAAGGTATTAGCTTGCTACTTTTAGCTCATTTTAATGCTCAAAAAGAGAATCCAGAGCAAAAAAAAAGCCTTAAATCTTTCAATCTTTTGTTTCAAAACATGACAAGTCAGATTGTTCCCTCCTCCCTCCTGTCTTCACTTATTTAAAAGTGGAGGCCTGATGAAAATGTTTGCTGGTGATTAATGACACTGGAGGAAGATGCTCTCTCATCCTGACAAACATATAGTTCCATTATGCTGTTAATGTCCTGGCCGTGCCCCCCAGACACCCACCCCCCACCTTTCCTCACCACATAGCTCCTCCCACCCCTCAGCATCTTCCTCCCTGCTGCGGGTGTGTTCAGTGAATCAGTTGACTTGTTATTGCCATCATAAGGTTTTGTATGTATCTCCTGGGCTTTTATGGCCTATTTTATTCCATTTCTATTCCATACCACTGTGGTCAAGTCACCCTCGAGTCTTTTATCATACATGTCACAGCCCAGGCAGTCGGCTGCTCCGTAATATCCCACACACCGTGCATTTGTGTCTGATGCAGCCGGAGCGTTATTTTTCTCAGTATTATGCCATCACATAGAAGAATAAATGTCTTTCTGGGCCTCTATTATGAACTTGTGGGTAGACGTTACTATCGAGCCTCGTCCATTCATTGTGACACATCATTTCTCTCTGCTGATGAATTTAATCAGTCCCAATGAAAAGAAAAACAAGTAGTGGATGATTTGCACTGCAAATATCTTAATTTATGTTATTAAAGAAAATCTAAAATCACTTTGGTCTGTAGTCACACATTCCAGGTCTCAACTCAAAGCCTTAATTAAAGTTAAATGATGTGTGCAGTCGTAAGGGTCTTAAATTATTGCAGCAATTTCCGTATCTTTGCTGCTGGAAGGAAAAATGGCTATTTCAGTGGAGTAGTCTGCACTGCACATACTCATTTCTCTTTGATATCCACAAATACAGTTTGCTGTTACTATGGGTTTTTTTTACAGCGTTCCAGTGTGAGGCTGTTTTCAAACTTGTCTTGCAGAACTACTGTTTGTTCTTGTGGTAGATAAACAGTAGGTAAAGCTCTATTACATCCCAGATGTATCGTGTAGATTTGAGGACTGTGACCTTTGACCACTCAGTTCATCCAGAGTTGCAATGGACAACTGCACCAACGCTTGGACCTGTAGAAGCTGTAAGATCAACACAACTGTCCACCAAGTCTTGCTCAAATAAAAATCTCATCACTCAAATTATTACTACACTATTGGCAGTAACTCACCTTAAAACAGTTCCTGTTGTATTTGTGGCGCTTCAGATTAGACATTAGACATCCCTTTGCCGTCCTTCATTAAGAGGTGGTGGCAACAGCTTTCACCAAATAATCAAGAACAAATGAATGATTGGTGGCCTGCTGTGCCATCATTTTGTGTTTCAAATCAATTTGGAATAAAGATTAACATCAGAAGCAAATGGCGGGGGATCTTGGGACTTTGGGGATTTGGGATCATAATCCGTCTTCCTCTATTTGATTGTTGGGGGGATTACCAGTGTCCAGGCTGGGCCGCCACATGGAACCACCCAGGCACTTAGGAGGTTTATAGCTGGACTGTCTCCCTAGTGTGATCTCCTGGTACCATTAACCTTCTTTGTGTCTCACAAAATACCAAAATCAACCAGAGATGTCAGTTGTCCGAAGCCTGACAGCTTGGTAGTCTCCACTAAAGCAGTCATTTGGCTTGCATGGATATAAATTCAGCTACTCTGAGGTGTGAGAGCCCAAGGACATCTGTGGCGTCATGGTGTTGGACTGACCCGACAGAACCTGCCACAAAAGATGTTGATTAATTAGTGAAGTGGGATGGATGTCGTGTAGCCCTGGATGAAGAGCCTATGCAGAAGAACCTCTGGCATATGTGGCGTAGCGGATTGGCCCTCAAGTGACATAATCTCATGCCGGTTAAATGCCTCTTCTGGTCTCTGCACTCAGTCAGCCGCACAAATCCAAAGCACCGGCCGTCATAGACTTTGAAAGTGACTGACAGCTACAGCCTGAGTTGGTAGCAGGTTTTGGCCATTATTGAGATCATTCACCATATCTAATCCCCATTAATCTCCTGCTCCCAAATGATAGCTTTTGAAGAGTGCTGGAAAAGTTTAAGTGTGATGCTGTTACCAGAAGTTTTACTTTCTAAGACAGGAAATGAAAGTTTGACCCACGAGCTCTCACCGTCCTGTAACCTCCAGCCCACCACGGCTACTCTGTGTTGTTACTTTTTAAAACTTTTGTAAAGACCAGGGTAGTTTTGAGAGAGAAATTCTGCACCTGAAGGTTCAGTGTGTTGTCCTCATGCGCCCCGGAGTTCAGGACCTCTCATCGACTCACCCAAAGAATTCAGAACAAACAGGAGCTTGTGAAGGAACCACGACTGCGTGGGCCACCACCAGGACAAACAGTCAGGAAACAAAGGCCCTAAAAGGTGGTGTCCTCTGAGCACTGCCATGATTTGGGTCATCTTCTGTAATGAGACCCTGTTATAGCAGCGAGGACCAGCACCAAAGGTGTTGGTGGGAGCTAAAATAAAAATGCTGTTGTATTGTGTTCACATGGAGCAAAGAAGTGTTTGAGTGAGGATGAAACGCGTGGTGTTATGGGCTCGTCAGAAATAGATCCCAAGAGATGCAATTATCTGCTGGAGCGACTGGAGGTAACAGGAAATATTGAGCTGCTCATTAAATGAACTGTTCATTTCAGCAAACAGTCTTCAAAAATTGCGGATTGAAAGGACTCAAGCTTGTCTGATCAGTGAACTCACATTTATGTTTTTCAAATGATTGGATAGACTTTTTCTTTCAGTCCATTAAGTTTTTGGACTTCAAGGAACTTAAATGTGAGTTTAGGGATTCAAACTCCTTAAGCCCAAGTCAGACTACAGGGGGTCTAAAATCCTGACCACGTTGAAATCTGATTGCATCACTCACCAGAAGACAATCTTCAAACAGTCCCACGCTGCAGGACCCTATTAAGTTTATCGTGCTGTACACCACAAATACAGCGGGACCATCTGTGATGTGAAGGGTTTTTAAGCTGCTTCATTTACTTCGGTTGAGGCTACAGACCTGAAGAGGCTCAAGCTGCACAAACGGAGCTGTTCTGTGGAGAACCGAAATGGCTGCTCAAGTTGAATAGATTATTGACTGCCGGTTGCATCCCCTGACTCGACGCGTTCCAGCCCACAGGAAGCAGCACTTCGCCTCACCTCATCTCTCACGAGAGCTGATAATGAAGTAGATGTAAACAAATGGCTAAAACCTAGTTGCTCCAGCGACGCTTTGCAGCACCAAAACAAACAAAAAAAACGAAGCAATAGGTGAAACATGGGTGGATGTAAAAATGTTCCGGCAGAGGTGGTGGACATGGTTTCCTCTGGGAGAAGTTGAGTATCTGTCAATGGTACTGTGTCGGGGCTCGGTTGGGTTCCAGATTCTGTACAACAGGATGATGGCAGCGCCAGCACTAACGTTAGTGTCTCTCCATGCATTTGCAGAGGATGGAAGTCAGGGCCACTGGTCTGTCGTCCTTCAAGTCTTTTGGTTTTGTGTTTTTGGGATAAGAATGATGGTGGATTCCTTCCACAGTTTTAGAAACCACCCGAGTTGAAGAGGTGCTGAAACAACCTGGTAAACACGCCTCCTCGTTGGTTGGAGCAGTCCTCATGTACCCTGCCCCTGAGCCTGTCAGGGCCAGCTGCTTTGTTGGGGTTTACTTTGCATAGGATGGAGGCTACCAGGTGTTCATTGATGGTGACGGCTTGTGTGGCGGGACTGAGGGGTGCTGGAGTCCAAGTAATCGGTGAGATGTTATTGTTAAAACGGGTGAAGTAGATGTTGAGCTGTCCTGCAAGAGAGGCAGAGTCTGGGCAGTCCACCACCACAGGCTTGGACGATCTGCCCATCATGATGTTTCAACCCTGCCATGCCTCTCTTGCATTTCCTGATGTTAGTTTTTTTCTCCACCTCCTCCTTGTGCCTGATTTTAGCCACCATGGCCTTCCTCCTGAATTCTTTCTGCAGCTCCCTCATTCTTGCTTTGTCACCCTGTAGGAAAGCCTTTTTCTTTTCCACCAAACAGGCTTTCGTGTCCTCGGTGACCCATTTCTCATTGATCTCTTGATATCAAATTGGATAGTCTTAGTCTCTCTCTGTTTTGCCACCAGTCTCTCCTGAAAACCAAGATGTTTTCTGTTTGGCACCGTTTGATTTCACTTCAATCGATACACGGTAGCGCTGACGTGACTCCGAGTTCCGTAGCAACCCTGCCAGAGGTAAACCCATGGCTACTATGTTTACCGCTGCTTGGCCACAGTGTCAGCAGCTCCAGCACCTCTTTATGCTATTGTTCCACTGGCTCAGCTTGTAAAGTACTGATGTAATAACCCAGATTTTAAATCCTAAATATCCAACAAGTTTTAAATCATGGAGGTGGAACCCCATGTGTCTGCGAGCAGAACAGGAAGATTGGGCAGATAATCGTTCCCATCTGAATCACAGCCAACATCCGGCAGATTATCCTCCTGTGTGGCCTGGATTAGGCTCACAAGACCCAAGAATATCCCTCTGATTGTGTGTGAGAAGTTTGGTTAAATTTGGATGTTTACGGCCGTAGCATCATTTCATAACTTTAGATGGAGGTGTCATTTCAAAGATAAAGGTTGTGTTTTCATTGTTGCACTGCTGAATGTTCTTCTCTTGATAATTGGATTGTCAGTTATCCATCACTGCTGGGCTTCTCAGCCGATGTCTGCGTTACAGGCCCAACCTCCATGTGTGGATCCTGCCTGATGAAGCAGAATCTTTATGTTGGCTCCGCCAGCAAAGGTGAGATGAGATTTCCAGAACTGCTTGAACAAAGTATTAAATGAATAAATGCATCGGAACCAAGCGTCATTCAATCGGTGCACGTTGTGAAAGTCACTCTCTTGTTTCTTGCCACTTTTATTTCCTGCATTTACAGCCCTGATGCGACAGTTTTGGCATGCACACCATTTCTGGAGTCTACAAATCATCAGAATTTGTAGACTCCAGAATGCAGAAGGATTCAAATGATCAAATTTTTCAGGTTGTCATCTGGACACTAAACTAGACGAATGATCAGCAATCGCTTTGACTGGGGATCAAGACAAATAAAGTAAACTAACCAGCTACGTATCCAAAAACTTTTATCGTAACATGTGTTTTCAATGGTCTAATCTGGATGCTTTATCGCACTTTCTAACTTCCTTGGGCAGCCATGTTGGGTTATCGTGGCGCCTTGACTGTGTGGAATCTCGCGAACGAGTGGGTAGCTGTACACGTCGAGCCCATTAGGCCTGATGTATGACTTCAGTGCTGGAATACCTAAATGAAGAGCAATGATGATGTGTTCTTGGATAAGTGAAGGGCAGTTGGGTTTATGCAACATGTCATTAATTTACCAAAAGCACGATAAACATTCACTGTGGTAATTTAAATTAAAACTACTTAGTGTGGCGGCCGTCGTGAATCAGCGATCATCATGAATAAGTGATCATCAGCGCCTGCATGCAGGCTCATTTGCTGAGGCAGCTCAGAGATATTAATCTCTATCTCTTACGCTTCCTGTTTCCCTGGGGATGTTCCTCCAGAGCAGCTGTGCTCATGTGGTTCTGATGCAAAAACAACACAACCCGTTTGGTCAGGTATCTGTCAGAAGGAGACCAGGAACATGTCAGCCAGTGTTTGTCTCTGTGGGTAATATTGTGGGTCCCGGCGTTGTTGGGTTGTTGCTGAGACACGGTTGAGTGGAGTCCAGTGTCCTCAGGACAGTTTGAGGTCCACTCTTGATTCATGAGTGGTGGAGTAGAAGCTGCTGAGAAATTCATCAACCCACATAAAAGCAGGTTAATAACCCTCAGGTGTGTGTGTGTGTGTGTGGGGGGGGGGGGGTTGACACTGTGTCACAGGGCTGTGGAGGGATGGGTTGGTCGGATAGAGCTTAGAACAACAGCTAGCTTAACACCAGATGTTCTGGCCACTGGCATTGCTAAAAAAAACTAAATCAAGTTTGTACAACTTCTCTATTACTCTCAATTATTCATGTGTACTCTGGTGGTCGTTGGTCCTCTGGTCATGTGTATTCATGTGTACTCTGGTGGTCGTTGGTCCTCTGGTCATGTGTATTCATGTGTACTCTGGTGGTCGTTGGTCCTCTGGTCATGTGTATTCATGTGTACTCTGGTGGTCGTTGGTCCTCTGGTCATGTGTATTCATGTGTACTCTGGTGGTCGTTGGTCCTCTGGTCATGTGTATTCATGTGTACTCTGGTGGTCGTTGGTCCTCTGGTCATGTGTATTCATGTGTACTCTGGTGGTCGTTGGTCCTCTGGTCATGTGTATTCATGTGTACTCTGGTGGTCGTTGGTCCTCTGGTCATGTGTATTCATGTGTACTCTGGTGGTCGTTGGTCCTCTGGTCATGTGTATTCATGTGTACTCTGGTGGTCGTTGGTCCTCTGGTCATGTGTATTCATGTGTACTCTGGTGGTCGTTGGTCCTCTGGTCATGTGTATTCATGTGTACTCTGGTGGTCCTCTGGTCATGTGTATTCATGTGTACTCTGGTGGTCGTTGGTCCTCTGGTCATGTGTATTCATGTGTACTCTGCGTCCAGGTCAAAGTCTTGCTGTTATTTAAAAAGGGATATTGACAGGGACAGTGAAGATGATGGCGCCATTCAAGGCTCAAATTCTGCTACCGGGATCCAGCTGCCATCGGTTTTTTTCCTTCTTTTCCAACATCGCTCTTCATAATGGTCCCTTCATTGCCTCTTATAGGTGTTGCAATTTTATGCTTTGGCTCGACTGGATCTAAATCTGCACTTATCCAGAAGGACAGCTGTTAAATCCTGAATATTCAGACCGATTCATCAGGCATGGTCATTATTCAGCAGAATTATAGGCTTTTATGTTGACACACAGGTAACCGGCTGTCGGGGGTAGAAGCGCTGACGCTAACATCCTCACAGCGCTCCCTCGCCAACTGGTTCAGATGTTTCCTGAGTCTCTGTCTTTGTCCACTCGAGGGTGTGTGTGTGTGTGTGTGTGTGTGTGTGTGTGTGTGTGTGTGTGTGTGTGAGGTTGATGTGTGATCACACACCTCTCCAACCCTCACTGGTGTCATTGGGGATGGGGGCTGGGGGCTGATGGAATTGGGGCTCCAGTCAGTGAGCCGCTGCCTCAGATTGCAGCTCTTGATAAAGAAATTGTCTGATAGGCAATCAGAGCTGTGGCCTGAGAGGATTTGAAGTTTTGGAGGAGTGTGGGGATTGGACCCACGGTTCGTGCCTGCACCGCCTCTGAGGGAGAAAATCACAAGCTGCTCCCTGAAATCCAAGCACACCTGTAGAGCCTAGATAGAATGTGAAAGTGTGTTTTCCTGTTGATGCATCATTTAATATAGTGCTTTTTCTGTCAAAGCCCCTGCTGTAATTGGTAGAATTCTAGCGGTTAATTAATTATTGCGTCAATTTTACAAATATTCAATCATGAGAAAAACACAAAGCTGCAACTGTTGTTAATTAGCATCTTTGCAAGCTCAACACACTTACGAGTGAGTACTTGAAGGGGTATCAGGGTCCGTTGAGTACATTTACTCCCAGGGTCCTGGTGCAGGAGGCTCCTAAGGCTTGTGGTCATGAGCGTCCTGTGGGTGACCGTGTGAATCTCTTCTTCTGTGTCTCTCCTGCAGAGCGTATTCACCCTCCTTCTGGGGCCGTTCACCTTTTTCAACGCTCAGAAGACCAAATATCTCCAGATTCTCACCTCCCTCATGCGCTGGATTGGTAAGAAAGAAAGTTACTTCTTCATTATTTAACACCGTTAGTCCCTCCTGCTCTCTGCTCCTCAACTCCCACATATTTCAATCCTCTGGCCCCCCCTCCTCCACCCTCCTGTTTGGCTGCAGCATTCAGGTACCTCCATCATGGTTGGGTCCTGCTCTGTGTCTCTGATTTCCGCCTCTTTTCATTGCTCAGCCTGACAGGCTTGACAGCCTGTCCCAGGCTTGATTGGACCGTCACTCACAGGACAACGGACTAAAATAAACCACCCGTCTGAGGCCCGCCACTGAATCACCGTGCTCCCGCCATCGCCACACAGCTGGCATAAAACGCACAAACATTCACACACGATCTGTGTCTGTCTGTCTGAATAAACCGGCGAGGGATGAAGGGGGTTTGCAGCACCTTTGTCGTCCATCTTCCCTCTCACGGTTCTGGCCCAGCCCTCGGTTACATAAGTGATTGGTTGTGCCAGTTTGACAGAGCTCTTATAGCTCAGGCTAAAGAGTCGTGTGCATTCAGGTGAGCACTCGAGAAAACATGTTTACTTGGGTCTGTACACTCAAACCTCCATTGTGGAGAAGCTCATCTAATTCCCTCAAATCCTACACGTCTGCAGCACGGCGTTCAGGTTTGCTTCTGACACGAAACACTGTAGGACTCATTCCTCGGCACCCTGTTGAGTCTAAAACAAGCTCCACCTTCTCTGGAGGCTGGCGTCCAGCTGGAGTCACCTCCTTGTCCAGCGGAGCCTGGTTCCTCCAGCAATGAGGAATGGGGTGACAGCCTGCTGCTGCTGCCCTGACGCCAGCAGGACCCCTCAGAGATCTGAGACAGGAGAAGGCTGATGAACGAGAGCCTAGAAGTGAAATGCTGATTTTGACATCAACTCGACCGGATCAAGACATTGACAGGCAGTGACTTGATACCAAAGTAGAGAGAAGTACTGAGCAGTATTAGATCCGTTCTCTGCAGTATTTCAGTCTTTGTCCATGTTGCTGACATTCTGACTTTGCTTTTATAAAAAAATATGGAAAGAATAAGAATCTGCTTTCCACCACGGACACAAAGGAGGAGCCTACAAGTGGTCCAGTTGGAAGTTGCTGAACAATTTTCTAAATGAGCAATAAAACACAGCAGTGGTGAGTTAGGAAAATATCACTTTCAGGGTTGTGCCATAACAAACTGGTGTGGTGATGCTTCATCATCATCATCAGTGATGGACATCCAGAGCTGCTTGACTGATACTGAGCAGTATTGGGAGGGCACCCAGACACCGTCCTCACATGGCGAAGGAGGAGGAGTCAGACAGATGAGCGACAGGTTCTGATGAACTGAATGTTTCTGTGAACTGCTGTCACACATTAGTGAACGCCCGGACGTGGACGTCCACACCGGCCTGCTGCTCTCCTCCAGTGTGGGGGACGTGTTGAGTCTGAAGCTCACAGGGTCTCCAGTGGCTGTTCGGACCTTGAAACGGGACTCAGTCTGAATGTCCTTCAGAGTTCAAAGGTCATCCTTCCCCCTCCTAAGCATCACACCCTGTGTAGCGTCTCCATTTGATTACGTTGCTCCGCCCTGCTGCTGTTCCTCAGATTAGTTCCTGGAGTATTAGTGGGCTCTTGTTGTTGAGCTTAGACCTCAGATGACCATCGATTGGATCTCCAGCCGCTAACTAAGCTTTAATTATGACGGGTGACCTCAGCGCCTGGTTCACACCAGCAGATCCAGAGACACTCGGAGGGAGGGAGGTTGATGCACCTCCTCATTCTCTTAAACAGAAGATGTTGCTTTTGTAAACTCTTAAAATCATAAACTTGAGCAAATGGAGCATGGAGCTTTGGAGGTGCTTGACTAGTCCTTTTATTTCATTACCAGTAATTGAATACTTGAGTGTATAATTGCTTCAACTCTGCGTATCCT
Source organism: Aulostomus chinensis (assembly GCF_037954235.1). Taxonomy (NCBI): domain Eukaryota; kingdom Metazoa; phylum Chordata; class Actinopteri; order Syngnathiformes; family Aulostomidae; genus Aulostomus; species Aulostomus chinensis. The sequence goes on from NC_141337.1 coordinate 639,894, forward strand.
GGTGAGAGTGATGATGCAGGAGCTCAGTGTGGTTGCTGCCTTCCTCTTTTAAGAGTTTTATTTCGTTGCATCGCTCCTTGACTTGCAGGAGACAAATGTTTTTCGGTAGACATCTGTAGATCGTGTGCAGGTTTTCCTGTGGCGCTACAGGAGCGAGGGACTCGCCTGTGTTTCCATGAAGCCGTTAGATGTGTAAGAGATTGTCCAGCTCGTCCCGTCAGCCTGAGCTGCAGCGTTTATTGTCGGTCGTATCTGAGATCCCAGCAGTCGTCACGGGCCGAACAGCCATTTATCATCCAGTCGATAAGAATTCTAGCACAGCAAGAAAATCTGGAGCTGTTGGAACCTGAGCAAAGAGCAGATCATGCTAATGAGCTGAGCTAACCCAGGAGTGAGTCTGCAGGAGGGGTGTGTATGCTGGGGAGTAGAAACCCCACAGCTGCAGTCATTCTGTTACAAGTTAATAAACGTGTAGTTGAACGTCCCTCGCATTCAGGTCATTCAACTTGTCACAACTAGCACCAGAGACGCCAGCTGAGATGGCTACTTCCTGTTAGCTAATTTGAATGGAGTTAATTAATTGTGCTGCTCCTCCAGACTTTCAGATCAAATTCAGGAGAGTTGCAAAAGCTGAAAGCAGTTTATCCAATGTTTACAGCTGCACCGGTAATGGCGGCATTCCCTACAGCCGGGACGATGACATCATCACAGTCAACAGATGTCTGTCATGACTGAAGTTTGGCGTCCTGTCCTCTGACGGGGACATTCGTAGCAGCTGCATGAGCTGGATGTGTCTCCTCACGACTGACGTTTCTTAAATGTGGCTCAGACATCCACTGGGACTCAGGGATGAAATGTTGGTGGCATACAAGTGTGATGTGGTGTCACAAGCTCAAGTAGCTGAGAACCCCTTTACCTCCCACATCATCCAGCACCCCCCCCCCCCCCCCCGTACAAACACACACACACACAGACCTCCACCCTTCTCACTAATGGCGCTGAGGAGTTCCATCCCTCCTGCAGCGGCGCCTGATGGCTCCTGGGACTATTGAGTATCGTCAGCCGCAGGTTAACAGCTCAGCTTTGTTTGCTAGCAGCGGGAACATCGGCGTGCGAGCTTCCTCCTGAGGGTTGTTAAGCAGAGGCATTCCTCACAAGGTCATGGGCGTCGCCATCCAGCTGATATAAATCACTGCCGCCACATCCAGGGACGCTCGTTAGCTCATTCTGCTCACGTGGCCACTGGTGGCGAGCTCTGGTGGCACCCGGGCCCGTGCTCAATCAGCAGAGCCTGGCAGATATCTGCATCTCACCTGATAGAGGGGTTAATGGAGGGCTTTTTATTTGGGGGGGGGGATGCTTCTGCTGGTGGATCAATAATTAGAAAGAAGAAGAGGAAATGACTGACAGTTGTTTGTAAATGGGGGGAGGAGCCTGTTTATGAGCCACTGCGTGTGAGCTGAAGTTCAGTGTCGGCTCCATATGTTCTTATTTCATGCTCCAGCATTGAGATTCATGACTGCAAGTACATACTTACTGGCGTGATGACAAGGCTGGTGTGGCTGGACGCCGTCGAGCATCACTGACTAATGAGCTCATTACAAGACGCTTCATTCTGGGGGCGTCGCTCACCGCTGCTGCACCATCGGATCGACTTCCCATTCCTGTGAGAAATAAGGTTTTACTTCTGTGCTGAAGTGAGACGGATGGCCTCCTCAGTTCTGGATCGTGTTAAACTGGGAGCTTCCCAGTAGAACCAGCCAGAGGCGACTCACTGCCGTCATGGCTGCATCTTCAGAATAGTGCTTTAGTTTGGAGGCCAAGAAAACCTAAAGATACTGACCTCAAACTTCAGTTCTCACTGTCAAATGTTTCCAAAGCCCAAAAGATCCAGAATTCTGTTCTGGATTTAATATCTTATTTAACATCAATGTCAGTAAAATGATCTCAACATTCTTACGCCGTCACGTTTATTTATATATTTGTTACCTTTCACTATGAAATGAGGATTATCTTTTTTAAATTTCCTCTCAAATGTTACATGTTTGTGTTTATTTCATTGCTGTCCAGTATTGATGATTGATTATAGATGGCTTCTACATCTGGTAGCATATCATTTTGTGGCTAATTGGAAAAAAAAATCCCCCTTTTGCCTTAAAATCCTCACAATATCTTTCAGAAAAGAGAAACAACGTCACATTTTTGGGTTGAAAGTAAACAAACAAAACACAAAAACAACGACCACTTCACAAAAAAGAAACAAAATATTAAAAGTGATACAAGTTTATTTGGTCAAACCAGTGAAGTGCATGAGTGTGTGTGTGTGTGTGTGTGTGTGTGTGTGTGTGTGTGTGTGTGTGTGTGTGTGTGTGTGTGTGTGTGAGAGAGAGAGAGAGAGAGAGAGAGCGTGCGCAGCCGGATGTTGTTTACACTCAGGCGTGTCGTCTCCACGGCTCCATCGTTTGGTTCTGTGTAAATAAACAGGTCACATGATCAGCAGAGTCATTTTACTGTTTATTGTTTGACTTGGTGCAGCTAGCAACCCGGTGCTCTCAGACACACACACACACACACACACACACACACACACACACACAGTTGGAATTTTCCTGTTTGCCAGCTGCTCCTGAAGGCAGCATGACTCCGTCATGGTTGAGGAGGAATGTTCCTGGTTGTTTTGGTGTTTTAATGAATTCTGTCCTCCAACCCGTTAAATCACCTCGGCCACTGCTGGAACACCAACTGGCCTCTCGTCCTCCTCCATATTCCTTCAAAGGCAGCAGTGATGTCACTGTCCCAGTTAAGCCGTCCGCCAGGATAATTTCCTGCATACGTGTGGTGAATGAAGGCGTGTGGAGCTCTTCCTAAATGTCGCCCTACGTTTGAAGAACGGCGCCATGATGAAAGTTGAGGTGCTTGCTGCCGGCCACGGCAGGGCTATGACTAACACCTGGTGTCACGGCCTGATTCCCTGTGTGTGTGTGTGTGTGTGTGTGTGTGTGTGTGTGTGTGTGTGTGTGTGTGTGTGTGTGTGTGTGTGAGTGAGTGAGTGAGACAGTCAGTCAGTCAGTCAGGATGTCTCCGTTGGCCACGCTCACGCTCGTCACCAGAAATCAGTTGAACATCAGGAGATGGAGCCAGGTTACTGGCGTCCCTCCAGCTGAGGCCAGGAACTTAGACCAGGGACACAGATTCACAGTTCATATTTGTAACATTTATATTAAATTACAGTTTATTTGTCATCAGCCAAAGAGGGGATTGAACCAGCGACCCTTCGGTTACTAGACGGCCACGCTACCTCTGAGCTGTACATTTATGATAATTGAAAACATTTCGATCTTCAGTTTTAACCGCGTCTTGTTTTGCGTCATTCTGAAGGTCTTTCTCAGATATGAATGACCTCAGAGACGAGCTGGTTCATAGCAAGCAGTCAACGCCAACCAGCAGTGATGTGCTGATGGGTGGAGCTCGCCACTGATGTAGCGTCTTTAGCATCATTAGCATCACAGTCTGGTCTGTCAGTTCAGTTGCTAACAGTCTTTTTGCTGTCCTTTCCAGCATTCACCATGATGATCATCCTGGCTCTGATCCGGATCGGTAAACATACTGGTGAGGGCGACCCCCCCGCCGCCTCCCTCTCCGGCGTGCCCAACCTGTTCGGCGTATGTGTTTACTCCTTCATGTGTCAACATTCCCTCCCCTCCCTGGTCACGCCCATCTCTGACAAGAAGCGCGTGGGCGTCCTGGTGTTGGCGGACTACGTCCTCATCCTTGGCTTCTACGTCCTCCTCTCCTTCACCGCCATCTTCTGCTTCAACAGCTCGCTGCTCTACGACATGTACACGCTCAACTTCACCGACAACTGCCACGTGCTGGACATCCCTGTCCTGCGCTACTTCCTGGGCCTGTTCCCCGTCTTCACCATCAGCACCAACTTCCCCATCATTGCCGTCACGCTTCGCAACAACTGGAAGACACTCTTCCACCGGGACGGCGGCACCTATCCATGGGTGGTGGACCGCATCGCGTTCCCCCTCATCACCCTGGTGCCGCCCATCGTGGTGGCGTTCTGCACCCACAACCTGGAGTCCCTGGTGGGCATCACTGGGTCCTACGCTGGCACTGGGATCCAGTACATCGTCCCTGCCTTCCTGGTGTTCTACGCCAGACGGCACGTGGAGCCTGTGATGGGCCGGGACGCCATCAACAAGCATCGCTCTCCCTTCCGCCACACCTTCTGGGTGTGGTTTGTGGTGTTGTGGGCGGTGTTCTGCCTCATGTTTGTCACAGCCAACATCATCCTGATGGACACCAGGAAGTGAGGCCGCACTGGCGGAACTGTGTGCCTTTTTTATGGACCTTTGTTGCAAATATGTAATTAAGAGTAATTTATCAAATTTGTTAAAGGGACCAAATGTAAAGCTGGAGTGCATGATGACAAGCAGCAGAACCCTGATTAAAAGATGTTTTGTGAACATGAGAACGAACTTCTGAGAAGATTTGCACAACTTTTTAAAAATTTGGTAAAAGTGCTTCAAACCAAATAAACCAAAGTCTTTCTAACTTCGGTCACCGTTATTGAACGAACGCGACTCGTCCCCAGGAAACCAACTGTCATTCAGCTGGAGAACGAACTACGCTGTCGGAGGGTAGATGACGGACGAACGCATCGAAATGCGACTGTGTCTTTCCTTGTTGTGCCGACTACACAACAACCTCTTAATCCTTCTGTCTTCATGAGCTCATTTATAGTTGTTGGAGTTTGAATGAGAGCAGCAACGAGCCGGCATGTACGTCTACGTGATCTGGTATTTTGATGCAGGAAGAGGAAGAGGAGGGTTCTTCAGCTGATGATCAGCTGCCGAGTATCCTTGTGGCGGTGGTGTGGCGGCAGCGGCCTCCTCAGGCCCTCGTGAGTGATGACACTGACGGGTGACTGATGGGCCTCTAGGATGAGCGCCAGACAACTGCTCCCCTCTGTTACTGAATCCATCTGCTCACCTGACAGGATCATGTGATGTACAGCTGTGACATCAGAGGTCAAAGGTCACAGATTCTCTGCTGGGAGGTCAGTTACTGTCAGCAGCAGGAAGGTTTGGAAATGAAAACTGCTTCTTTAACCCTTCAGGTCTCGTCCCGTCGCTCCGACTCGCCTCATAAATGACAGAACCACAGTTCAGTCGCTTGATGTTTGGGCGGTCCTGGAGAAATACCTATATCCTCTACAACAGGGTTCCACAGTTAGGAACTGCTGGACTGAAGTTCAGCAAGAAAGAACTGATATAGAACATGAATCCAGCTACAAGATAAACCTGAGTTACAAACAAACGAGAACCCTCTGGTTCTGCACTTGTTCACTGCCGCTGCCAGCACGACACGTTCCAGCTGGTCTGCGATCCCTGATGGAGACCTGGAAGGTTCGTGAACAGACGTTTCTGGATCTTTCTGCACTCTGGAGTCACAATCAGCTAAACGTGTCCCAGTTGTGTCGTTTCAACAGCAGAATTCCTGGCCTGGTCTATTCAACACTGCAGGGTCCAGCTGATTCTGGTTCTTGGGTGGCAGAAGGAATCTGCACCCTTCCTTTCCTTGGAGCTCACGTTCATTTTTACCTTTCATTCAATTTCTGCTGCTGACGCTCGGCGGTTTCCAGGTAATCGCACCTTTGTTTGAGGCCTCAGTCGCAGCCACCCTGAGTCTTAATTCACCTTCTGCCCTTTTATGGACATGGGGGTGTCTGCATGCTTGGCGGCAGAGTTCGAATGGAGCCTGCATTGTGGCTGAGCTCGTGTCTTACTTCATACTGTTGAACTACAGCTGCATTCATCGGCAACAGTCGAGCAGTCAGTCAGTCAAAGCCAATCGATCAGCGTGAGACTGGCTGAGGCCTGCGTCCTCACTCGTATGCATCCATCGTCTGTTGTACTGTGATTGGATTTAACAAATCAAATAAATGCCAGAGGTAGAAGCGTCTCTGCAGGTCAGCGTGTCGTGGGGCCAGCAGGGACTCCCGGGTCAGACCTGCAGCCCAGATCACTCCGGCCAACTGCTTTATGACTGCATGTATTTGTTCTAGCCAGCTCAGGTAGCTCAGCCAGACCTGCTGGCGGCGGCCATTGTGTGTCTTCTTAAGTGTGAGGACTGAATCATGGAGGAGCAGAGACAAATCAGACGCTGTGTCCCGCTTCACCCTTTGGCAGGTCCCATGTTGTAAAACCGCCACTGCTGAAAGGTCGTGTTCACCTTGGCGGCGCCCGTTGACGGGAGTCGTTTCAGGTCGTGGCAGTAAACAGCAGCTGCAAGATGAGGCACGAAGGCATTAAAGCAGCGCTCGCTCATCCATTTATACCACGACTTGCTACCAAAGAAAGACGTCAAGGAACCCAGCGTTTATCACCATGAATGCCCCCCCCCCCCCCCCCGGAGGTTTGTCGCACGTTTGGAACTCATTAGCAGCCAGGTAGGTTCTCCTCAGCTCTACGACAGATGGCCTTCCTCCTTTTTAATGATCTCCTTTCTGCCGCGAGGTTCATCAGCACTGACAGGCTTAGTGGAAGTAACGGGGAGAGATAAGGGTCACCGTGTTTTAGGGCTGATGCCCAGGACCTGACTGAGCTTTGGTCCAGATCTTAACCAGGCTTTCATTCTTTCAGGGCCCGGAGGATAGATCCAGAGCACCGTGGGATCATGTGACTGTTCCTCAAGCACGAGATAATGGATTTAAGCTTCTCTTGCAGAGCTCTTAGAAAGTCCTGATCAGGGAGGGAGGAGCGGTGCCCTGCTCGCATCCTTCTACGTCTATGCTGACTTGCACATTCATGCTGTTCCCAGATGGACCAAAGGAGGCGCTAGCGCAGCAACCAGGACACCTCCCCGCAACGGCCTAACCACAAACCCTGAAAAGGAAGTCACTGGAAACCAGATCATCAGTCCAGGGGGACAGTGGTTCTCAGAACATCTTTCATAGCTCGCCACTGTGAGGGTTAGTGTTAATACTGTGACCTTTGACCTGGAAGTTACAGACACAGTAATCAGATCTGAACCCAGGGACACGTCTGGAGTGGACTCTGCCCCCCCGAGATCTGTTGGCCCAGAATGTAAACAGGGTCAGAGTTCACATGACTGGTTCTCATTTGTATGTGGCGTCTGTCACTCAGGCACCTCACTGTTACGACCTGCTTGCTCCTCAGCTGACAGTGACCTGATGGCTCCACATCAAAAACTACACAACGCCATGAATAACATTTTCGAGGCGACTCGCAGCTCCATTTCACGGCACCACAACCTTGGACACGAGGAGGATGAACCTCCACCTCCGTCACCAGCAGACCTCCGAGTATTTTACTGATACTGACAGATGTGTTGCAGTTTTGTAGAAATACTTTGGAGTTTTGGGGTTTTGATCCCAAATGAGACAAATCATTGAAAACTAGCCGGGTTTGCCTGCAGACAACCAGCTCCACCCCTGCTGTCCTGGGATTGGCTGCTGGTCTGTCTGAAAGCTCTCACAGGGACGAAGGAAATCTGTTTTTATGGCGGCTACTGAGAAGGACGTGACACTGCCGGGGCAGGGATCCCTCAGCGTTTCCTCTCCTGGGAACAGCCTGGTTGAGTCGTAACTAATTCATCCTGGCACAAAGGTCTTTTCTGGGATCGTGGAATGCTGCAGATGCTCTGGCTGTTGGACGTCCTGAGGGTTCCACCTGAGCTTTTCTAGCTCCTCCAGTTCACGTGGAATGCGACTGGTGTCTTTCCTCACTAATTAAAAGTTGATAAGTGGCCCAGGAGGCTTGTGATTCATCCTCAGCGACAGATTTCACTTGGATTGTTGATAACAGACACAAAAGGAACTGCAAGTCATGCTAGATAGCTTAGCACAATGAATGGTAGTTGGTGGTAAGTGTTAGCATGCCTCCGTTGTCCCCGTGTTTCCTCACATGTGAGATCAAGAGACAAAAGCTATTAATTCACGTCACATCTTTTTCCATCGAGTGTTTAACTAAGGGACGACACCCGACGCCGTCTCTCACGGCCCTGCTGATCCTGCAGTCATGCGGCGCCTCCATGACTCACACTTGTGATGCTTGGGCTCTGAATACTTAATGACTTTTCTCCTCAAACGTATCATCAAGTCGTCACCTGCTTCCTCCACCCCAGGTGAACCTCGGCTCCACCTTTGGTGCTGGTGAGGGCTGCCAGCAGCAGTGGGCGGAGCCTGTAGAACATGACGGAAGGAGCAGACTGCATGCGCTTGGTGGCACTAGAGAGCACGCTGAGTCTTCACAGTAACCCGTCACCAAGTTCTGAAGGCGGTTCTGACCACAGGAATACAACCCAACTGAAGGACTGAGGCGGGAGAAATGTCTTAGGACATCAGAATGTATATTTCACAAACTTGTTTTCTTTCCTCTTCCTCGGGGGTCTGACTCCAGACAACAGGCAGTGCCGCGCTGGTCCTGGACAGACGGCGGCCCGCCTCGTTCCAGACTCTGCTGGGACCTCTGGCACTTATTGTGGAGGAGAAGAAGATTGTTTTGGCCGTAATTGAAGGATCTGCTGGTTAACCTGCTGATCCCGTCACTACATGCCAGGAGCACTGCAGCAGGAAGCCTGTTCTTCCTTCCCTGACGGAGGACCCATCAGGAGTAGACGCGAGCCGATGGATCCACGCGTCTGTGACTCTGCTGGCCGTTACTGTCGTGTTTTTAATGACTGTCTAACGCTCAGATTGAATTTGAAGATTGATGAGCATCTTTAGCAATGAAATCTCCATCGCAGCAGCGTCAGACTCCACAAATCCTTCCTCCCAACGTGTGAGACTGTGAATAATTCCTCATCTCCACCCGAAGGCCTGAGAGGTCAGCTGGTGATGATGTCTGGTGAAGTTGTTGCCAAGGTTCCATGTCAAGGTTGGACATGGAGAACGACATAAATCTCAGATGTACTGAGACAGTGATTAGTGTGTTGGGAAGTGTGTGTTCTCCCTCCTGGACAAAAGGACACGCCGAGTCAACGTTAAAGGAACACACCAACTTTACACAAAGTCTCTAATTGTCCATCACAATTAGAACCAGACCAGCAGACAGAGAGCTAGCTCAGGTCGAGGGCGTTGCTTAGCATAGCATGATGACTGGTAGAGGGTGGGAAGTGTTAGCATCAGCGAGCTCAGGTCCAGGATGTGTGTTAGCCTAGCACCATGGCTGGTAGTGGGTGGGAAGTGTTAGCATCCATCAGCTAGCTCAGGTCCAGGATGTGTGTTAGCTTAGCACCATGGCTGGTAGTGGGTGGGAAGTGTTAGCATCAGCTAGCTCAGGTCCAGGCTAGTTAGCTTAGCCTAGTGACTGGTAGTGGGTGGGAAGTGTTAGCATCAGCTAGCTCAGGTCCATGACATGTGTTAGCTTAGCCCAGTGGCTGGTAGTGGGTGGGAAGTGTTAGCATCAGCTAGCTCAGGTCCAGGCTAGTTAGCTTAGCCTAGTGACTGGTAGTGGGTGGGAAGTGTTAGCATCAGCTAGCTCAGGTCCATGACATGTGTTAGCTTAGCCCAATGGCTGGTAGTGGGTGGGAAGTGTTAGCATCAGCTAGCTCAGGTCCATGACATGTGTTAGCTTAGCCCAGTGGCTGGTAGTGGGTGGGAAGTGTTAGCATCAGCTAGCTCAGGTCCAGGCTAGTTAGCTTAGCCCAATGGCTGGTAGTGGGTGGGAAGTGTTAGCATCAGCTAGCTCAGGTCCAGGCTAGTTAGCTTAGCCCAATGGCTGGTAGTGGGTGGAAGTGTTAGCATCAGCTAGCTCAGGTCCAGGCTAGTTAGCTTAGCCCAATGGCTGGTAGAGGGTGGGAAGTGTTAGCATCAGCTAGCTCAGGTCCAGGATACTGGTGTGTCCAGCAGGAACCCTCCTCCATCATCATCATCAGTAGCAGCAGTTGCTCTTCTAGTCCTCAACAAACCTTTGGTTCTGTTGACCCAAGTTCCAGTGGAGCTTTGGAGGTGCTGCGTCAAATCACTGCACCAGTCAGGAAAGTAGTTCCGGCGACGTGTCTGATTCTAACACTACAGTGACTAAAAATACATCATTTGACAGTTTTCCAAGCTCCGTTCTCTTTCTACTGACCTTCAGGTCAACTTTGAGTCCCACTGGACATTTATGCTAAATCTGAAGAATTAATCCAGGCTTGGGCCGACGCACAGACGGATAAAGTGTCTCAAGCCGCCAACCTTAGCATCAGTATTTTTATAAATACTAATATTCCTATTAGTATCTCTGTCCCTGTCCTCCGTCTCTCTCTCTTTTCAACTAAGGATTTAACTAAATGTTGTGAAGGAGTTGTCACATGACCACAGCTTGTTGATGATGTCACCATGCACCACAGGGACAAAATATGAGAAGCTCACATTCAGTCGTGATCAACACACCTGTCGGGTGAGGCGGCCTGGATGAATGACAGTGACAAGCACAGACTGATGTCTGTCTTTGCGAGTCAGAGTGACTCCGACGTGGCAGCTCGGTTCCTCGCGTCTGTCCACAAGCTCTGAGATGTTCAAGGCCTAGTTTTTGCTCCCAGTGGTGTTACGCCTTGTCGCAGGCTGACGCCACGGAGCGGCTCTCTGGCCACACCAGCCCAGTTCTCACTTCAAATTTGACATTTCTAAAAGTGAGTCTGTCAGCATTTCTACGCCGGCCTCGTCTGTAGGAGCGTTGTGTAGAAAGAAGACTAGCGAGCTTCAGCGGAGAGGAAGAGGAGCGAGTGTGTAAATCAAAGCCAGGAGCTGGACGATGCTGTGAGAGGAGGGAGCTGATGATTCTGGGGCTGAGAGGCCGCCTCCCTTCAGCTGATGAAATTCATGGTGTCACATCCAGCTGCCAAGTAAGAGGAGGGACAGCCTCATTTTATTGGGTGTTAGTTTTTCACTCTAAACTCGCCCTTCATCCTCTTCCTCCTCCCTCTGACGTCTGCAACTCTGCTCTGCATCTTTCAACCACCAGGAGTTACAGACGACCACCATCCAACACCCCCAGCGGGACAAACCTGCCTCTTCCACACTGGACACGCAGGACTGTTTGAGTAGTGGTTCTGGTTCTGACCTGCTACTCAAGCCTGCTTTTCTCCTGGTTTCATCTGACAGGTGCAGTGTTCGCTGTCTGGTTGCCGCCACCTGGAAGCTAAACACAATGGTTTGAGTTGCGTTCACACACGACAAGGATTTGCTCCTCACTTTACTGACAGGAGTTTGGTTGCAAGGATCGTTTGTGTTGACTCACCTCTTGAAAAAACAGCTTGAATACTGCGTCTCTACTGGTACCACCAGTACTGTTGATGTACATTGAAGCAGTTTCAGGCGAGAACGCAGCTGTTTTACCCTTCATCTGTCATGGAACCGTGAGCTCTGACTTGCTAAGCTAGCTGTCCTCTCCTCAGCGGCCCACCTCCTGTTTACCCTGGACAGAGACACCGCCACCAGCACTGACACCCACCATGACCAGCGGGCAACGGTGCTAGCTGGCCCACCTCGGCCACGCCAGACAAAAACCCTCATCTTTGTGTCATCACTTGGTGTCTGGTGGGATCTCAACTTTATTCAACTGTTATTAATCTGTCTCCGCGGCTGCGATTGGAGGAAGGCGTCGTATCTCCTCCTCCCTCACACCTTCACCAGCTGACAACACCTGGACCATCAGCAGACTCACCATGAAACGTAGCTATGTTGTCTGACCACAAACTTTCCTCTCAGCTCTGAGGTGCAAAAGCTAGAGTTGATGTAGTGGCTGACGTCCTGGTCTGCCTGGACCTGGAAATGTCAAAAAAGAGCCAAAAGGTCAAGTCTTTTCCGTTAAACATGGTGGCGGTAATTAACTGCTGGAGACACAGTGAGATTCCTCTCATTGATCCATGAAGATGTAATTTTGTGAAGGCGGAATAAACAGGAAACCAATTTCCTGCTCTGCTAATTTAAAGCCAACAGAGAAGACAGCGATTCTCTGTGGAGACACTAAAGTCTACAGATAGAAGCAGGAGCTTCCAGCCGGATCCAGAGTGATGTCACACAGTCTGGACAGCAACTGCATGTGTGTCTGTGCACCAGGGAGGACGGGGCAGAGGTGCAGCGCAAAGGCCGAGCAAACCTCAGAGTGATGCCCAGACAAACATGGAGGACGACACAAACTGAAATAATGTGTTTCCTGGGACTTTGGGGGGGAGGATTCTACACAGGTGAACTCTGATCCAGGTCCTCTTAATCCAGCTGTAGGCTCAGTAATCCATTGACTCTTGGATTGGGGATCAGAACCAAGTAACTCCAGCTGCTCTGGTGCAGGGTTAATGTGATGGAGTCACTCTTGTGAGCAAGCAACAAACTGGAAGGGTTACAGTGAGCTGTCAGTCTCCGTTAGCTTCAAGCTAAGTACACGTGGCTGGTTCCGCCTGCATCCTGGAGTCACTAGGAAGAGATGCAGGAGGAGGGACATCTTCGTGGGCCGACCAAGAGGATAAATGCTCTTTCTAGATGAGGTGTCCCTTTAAATCACTGCTTCCTCCATGATGATGGTTATCTCTTGTTTCTACCTAATAATCGTCCATCATTATTGATCCCTGTTGATAATTACGATCCCTGACGATCATTATTGATTACTGTCAAGAAATCAGACAAAATCTCTGGTTCAGGTTTTGCAGTGCAACGTTGGTCCCTGTTCAAAGTCAGACCTTTGCGGTTGGGAACATCAGACTTTCGTTACTGTCTAATCAGAGTAGCAGCTGTGGTTAGTGTGGCGGCGTCCGGCGGGGGAGGCCAGACTCCCCCCTGGGTAATCAATTTGCAAAGGCAGATGCTCAGCAGGGTGCGGGCCTCCAGCATCTGTTCTCCAGCTGATATCAAGGAACATTGTTTCTCTTTGTTGTTCCCCTCATTCATGCGTTCATCCATGTGTCAAACAATCACTCAGAGGCCGATCAGATTCAGTTCAGCTTTTGCAATTTTGAAGTTTGCGTGACGATGGAGGGAGGGGACGGCGGCACAGACGAGCGGGGTGATCTCTTTGGAGGAAACATGTTTGAACCCTTACCAATGTGATTCTCCTCACTCCTGTTTCGCAGGTGGAGGCGAAGCGGCAGAAAGCGGCATCTCTGGCGGGCGGGCAGCACCTCCAGCAGCGGACAGGTGAGGACAGATGGCGCCATGTTGGCAGCCGCTCAGAGAAAGTTCCCTGAATCTTGGACACTGATGAATAGCAAATAAAAGTGTTTGGAAAGAACAGACGAATCTGCAGCTTCATCAGAGAGTCAAAGGGGGAACATGAGGTTCCCTCATTACAGAACAGATTGAATGACACCGAATATTCATCAAGCCAGGGTCACCTGTCTGTACCTGTGCTGCCCGACACTGAAACATCAGTTAGACTTTATGGACGTTTGTCACAGTCCCCTTTGGACACTTTGTCCGAAGTTTTGGATTTGTGTCTTTCGCACTTTTCACTGACCTCCTGAGTTCTGATGATGTTGCATTTGTTGTCTGTCTGATATTACAGGTTTTAGTCATGTGGTTATAGCGCAGTAAGAACGGTGACCTGTCGTGCCCTCTACAACTGTCTCACTTTAAACCACGCCGCGCAGTCCAGTGGTCATCAGAAAAACAGTCTTCATGCGCCCCCAGAGGTGCAGACAAACTACAGCCTGTAAAAGATTTAGTCCAACTCTTCGTCCATAAATATCCACGAATAGCTTTAGCATCATCCGTATTAGCTGCAGCTGGGCTCGTCTCCCACCTGAGCGTCAGCGTCAACAACCAGCACCATGATGGCCGCCGGCACCCTGGTGGGATCCCCTGGCTGCTACACAGCAACAGCTAGATTCCCTCACCAGGACAAATGGAACATGACAACTATGACGCAAAATGAATGTGGAAGCAATCAAATTTTAGCCTTATTTTATTCTTTGGATGAAATGCATGCTAATGGGACATTTTTGGACCACTTTGTACAAACGTGAGAACTTTAAGACACATGAGTGACATCTTCATTTTCCATGATATATCGGTGAAGTCTGCTCTGTTCCACTGAGCTGCAGGAAGTGGTCCCTCTCACATGAGACCGAGCAGATTCATTGACTCTGAATGGTTCAAGAATGGCTTCAGTTTACAGGTAAACACTTCACCGTCCACCAGCTTGGCTTCTGCTGATGTATTTTTATGTTCTACAACCCAACACTGAACTTTGTTCCATTTCAAAATGGGTTGATTAATCCGGACAAGTGTCGCTCCTCTCGGTAATATTCATCACATGTCCTTGGTGCCATCGGCAGGTATTTTTCTAAACTATGAACTCCAGCAGATTTGAGGAGTTTGTTCTCTGGAGGAACGCAAGCAGGCGCGTGTTTTCCTGGTGATTCCAGCTGAAGACATCAGGCCTGATGTTTCCAGGTCAGGAACATCTTGACTTTGACTCCAGGGACTTGGAAACGTTTCCACTTGCTCTGCAAAAAAGATGATAAATACAAACTGAGTTAGTGGAAGAGAGTCAAGAGGGCGAGCTGGGGAATAACTGGCTGCTGGATGAGTGAGTGGAGAGCAAACAGACCAGGAACACCGTTGTTGTCACACAAACACAGGGACGCTCGTCCCCTTGCTGAATAAAAACGCTATTTCTTCAGTTCCCTGATTAAACGCGTTTCCTCTCTGTCTCTCCGTGGCTTTTCTTCCCGACTCGCTCTGATGAAGGAAATTGCTGCTTGCACTCGTATTGATCGGCTCATCGAGCCGTCTGTTTCTCGTTGTCTCATCTGTCTGCCGGGGAGCGACATAGCAAGTCTGGTGTCTCTCTATCAGCAAAACCACGACTGAATGTGGCGGCCATTTGATGGGGCGATATCACAAAGGTGTGACGGAAGATGCTCTGGCTCTCCTCCCGACTGCTTAAAGTTAGCCGGCGATAGACGCTGATAGACAGATGGCTCATCCAATCACCTGCCAAGTACTTTTTGAAAGTGCCTGTCCTTTTCCAAACAGTTTCCAAGGACGACTTCCCAGATGGGCCGAGTAACAAACCATCTGGCGTGTCAGGTTGGTCCTCTCCCATTGTGCTCCTGGAAAATGAGCTCCTAGCAGTGACCAGGAGTGAGGCAGGTGTTCCAGCGCTGTTGCTTCATGATGCAGTAAAACATCTGAAACTCCGTAGTTCAGCACTTCTCTCGTGGCTTTGCACCGTCACTAACACTTTTCCTTTCAGTTGGACGTCAGTGATTACAGCTGTAGGTGATTGCAGGTCTGGATTTGCACCACTGAGCATGCTCAGAGACCATCACGTCTATCTGAACATGGATATTGACCTGATGAAGATAATACTCTGAAGAAGATGCTGCCATGAAGGTAACGTTTTCTGACAATGTTAACTTGAAGGAGGTCATAGTCAAGCATCAGTCAGATCTGGATCTGGGCTGGTCAGCTGGTGGGCTAGTCAGCTGGTGGGCGGGTCACGTGGTGGGCGGGTCAGCTGGTGGGCTGGTCAGCTGGTGGGCGGGTCAGCTGGGTTGGCCGACCACCATCGCGATTCAAAGCCTTCAGTATTTTAGGAGTTGCTGGAGTTCTGATCACTTGTCACTTGCGGGAGCTGCAGCTGCTGGTCGCTGCTCTGACGTCTCCACGTTGCGTCTCCATGTCACTTTCTCAGTTGTCTGAATAGCCCTGCTCAGGGGGTTGGACCCAAGACGCTCGCTTACATCAGCAGCTGTTTCTTTTCTGCATGTTGTGAATATGCATCTGTCAATCGAGCAGCTATTGCTTTTAGCTTATTGTCCTCAGTATAGCTAGCAGGCTAACCGTTTGCCAGCCACATGTGGTGCTGTGACAAAGAGCCATTAACCCTTGTAGGGGGGGCGTATGCTGGACGGGGACCTGGCAGGGATGTGCGTCTCCTCACTGTCGAGGTTTCTGGGCTGGCTGTCAGCCAGCTGTCAGCCAACTGGCAGCAGCGCCGTCCTAGCCCGGAGGAATGCTATCGGAGCGACGACGCTGTGGCTTGTTTGTAATTTTGCAAACCAATCATAATAACTGTGGGCGGAGCTACACCCCAGATACAGCAATGGTGCCCTTGCAAATTAATATCGGAGGAGAGGCTGTGATTGGCCACGCTGGAATGTTGGTGGGCAGACATGCAAGACAGCAAAGGTTCGCCACTTGACTGCACAAAACCTGCCTTTTTTAGAATGTAGTTTCTACTAGCTAGCTTGCTAGCTTGGAGATTGTTGTAGTCGTTGTCTACAGAGGAGGCGGAGCCCGCTGAATCAGTCGCCCAGCTGCGACGGTCCGTCTGGGAATCCAAAGATCTTGTTGTTGCTCACGTGTGATTCATCTGAGTCACAATGGCCTTCAGGTCGGTGCGGATGAGGCTCGTAGGAAAAGCAGCAGTTGTTTGAGTGCCATTCAGCAACATGAACAAGTTGAAACATCTCAAAATGTCTCTTATGCTAAGAAATGCAGTTACAGTAGCAGCGTGTCCCTGCGGACGACGCATCCATCAGCTGCGCCTGATCCAGGCTCCGCAGTGGGCAGCAGAGCATCGACTCATCCTCGGACTCTCCCATGGATTTCGCCATCACACACATTACAGATGGTTGACTCCTGATCATTTTTGTTATTGATTTTCTTCACAAGGCCAAATGTGGCTCGGTGGCGACCCGGGAGAAATGACCACATAAATCAGCAGT
The DNA here is from genome assembly GCF_037954235.1 of Aulostomus chinensis. Lineage (NCBI taxonomy): Eukaryota > Metazoa > Chordata > Actinopteri > Syngnathiformes > Aulostomidae > Aulostomus > Aulostomus chinensis. The sequence continues at coordinate 656,580 of NC_141337.1, forward strand.
GATACATGCAGGGTGCCACGCAGGAGGTTCGGCTCTGTAGAACGTTCTCATTCTGCTGCCCGGACACAGGTGATGGATGAGGAGGGCGAGGGTCAGCGCCGCAGTTCTGGGGGGACGCAATAAGAAAAGAGAACATCGCTTAAAATGACATTTTTAATTTTGGAGTTGATCGCTGTGGTTCAAGACTCTGATTACATGTTTGAAGAAGGATTTTCAAAAAAACACAACTGGAAAGTCCTACGAAACCTCGAGTGAAACTAAGAAACCAAGTCTCAAAGCTCTTTTCCTGTCTCAACCGCATTTGACCAGCAGTGTCGATCCGGTGGTCTGAAGCAACTGTCTGCGCTGACATGTTCTTTTTCATATTAGAAGACAGAGAAGAGTAAGTACAGTTTTAATTAGCTGTTTTGCGGTTTAGTCTTGAACTACTGTGGTTTTGAGCCAGTTGGAGAGAGATCCAACCGTCCTCCTATTTGCTTGGTCAAATTGCATTCCTCCCTTGATCTCTTCACTCCCTAAGAGTGGGACTTGAGCATCTCAGCATGAAAGGGTTGTTCTGCAGCTTTTACTCTTCAGTTTGTCCTTCTTGCTCTGATAACTGGGAGAAATATTCCGGCCTCCTGCACAGACAACCATTGATCGTTTGTTCACACACAGGCTCCATATTAAAATGCGTACAACAAAAAGTCACATTTGTACATAAAAACATGATAAATGAAATCATGACAGAAACTTGCGCCCTCTAAAACTGGAGGTTTATGACCACTCAGCTCTGAAGTGGCAGTTTCCCCCAGGAAATCAGCGAGAGCGTAGAAACCATTTATGTGTTCAGTCCTCCCTACTGCTGAGATATTATCCTGTGCACCCCCATGTTCCTGGGAGCGGCGCCACCTCGACCTTCACCACGCTCCACCTGTTGTAAAGCCTCTCCATTTGCAGCCTATTTTGTGCTGGATGAAAGTGGAGCAAGTTGGAGCAACAGAGGATAATGTCCCCTGACATGCTCGTCGTCTCCCATGAACACCAAACAGGGTTGAGCTGAAAAGCAGCGGGAAGGTTTCGCTCTAATTCACTGGTGAACACAAGAATGGGTTCATAAACGACTGTAACAGCACTAAAGTGGCAGATGACAGATATCAACCAAGATGGAACACATCATTTTTTAATTTTGATGCCCAAAACAAACACGTCTGTATTTGGGGCGTCCTGACTCGGAACTGACAGTCAATTCTAATTGGTTCAGTCTGGCCTGTTGTCAAAGGACGAAGGAACGGCCCGCGTGATGACTCATTCACGTACGCATGTCGACGGTATCAGACATGCTAAAGGAGTCCTGAAAATCTCAGAGGTTAAATGGACGAACGTGTTGCCACTGGAGTTTCTTCAGGGAACATTAAGCTTGTATTGATTTTACCTTCATTACCTGCTGGCATCTCAGCGTGCATACAAACACCGTCCCAGCAACGCTCTTACAAAGAACCCGGGCGAAAAGGTGAAGCAGCTGACGGGAACCGGAATTTCCTTGTTTTTTTTACTTAACCTTGGCTCGGCCGTCGTCTCATTACCAGGAAGGAAATAGGTCTCCATAATGATGCGGCCTGTCCTCCTTTCTTGTCTCTTGTTTAGACGCGGGCGGGAAATGAAATGGAGGAGGAAGGGAGGACCCCATTAAAGCGCTCCCATTGCCCTTGCACCAGCCATAACCAGAGACACGCACCGCTGGAGGATGAGGGCCTGATGAGAGCAGGCGTAGGAACGATACAGGATGATGAAGGTCGGTAACGGACGACATTAGAGGTGGATGACGTTGATCAGCTGACGTCTCATTCAAACAAAAAGGTCAGTGTTGAACCTCCTTCCCTGGTCCAACGAGAGGCTCTAGTATCCGGTACAGACCAACTCCAGAGGGCAATCACTGGTTCCGTCTAACATTACTTTTCTGGAATCCATCCATTTGTTTGGAGACGCTAGAAAACAAATACACACTAGTGGTCACATGACCTCCAGAGAACATGGAGGACACCACACCAGTGCGTCGACACAGATCAACACGCTGCTGACAGAATAACCCACTGCCCTCTCGATCGTTTGGACCCATAAAAACAGGAGTGAAGCTCCTCCAAGGCTGCATTGACAGAACAACGTTGTTTGCTGGTTGCATGTCAGGAGCTCCTCTGGAGCTCCAGGAAACTCAAACTGGCGTGGCAGCGTAATAACGCTAGGCTGTACTGCATCAATATTGTCATACCTGACTTCCTTTGAGGACTTCTGTCTGGTTGGAACAGATTTGTGAGCTGACCCTGAATCAGCGAGTCCTCTGACGCTTGTTCTCTGTTTCAGCTCCTGCAGGTAAGTGACATGTTAGAACCCACTTGGCATGCAGGTCCGGTCTCAGAGTCTGGCTGGGTCTGACAGACGTCACCATCATGAAATATTCACAAATCACAGTTAGAACCGGCCTTTAGACGATGCGTCTTCTAATCCTTACAGTTTAGATTAGCATTATTTTCACATACGTAATCTCACCCCACTTCTGTGTCATGTAACTGTTGTTTATTGCAGTTTGATCTTTTTATGGTGTCAAATGTAACCTGAACAGTCCAGGATGAGACTCCCACCGCTCTGCACTATGAACCATTATTTAACCGTGTTGGAGGTTCGTGGAGGCTGGGAGTCCATTGTTTCTGTGCTTAGTTGTGATGTTACAGATACGTCTAATATTTATGTTAGCTATGAAAAAAAGGACAAGATGAAAAAAAGAAGTAATTTTAACAACTGAGGATATCCAGTAGAGTTCAACAGATTCAGTTTTCTATGAATATGTTTCTGAAATGTGTGGCTTCAGTTCTGCAACCTGTTAATTCCGCAGTATGATTGGAAACTCGTACCCTTAAATCTAAGTAAAGGGATGAAGAAGTTAATATTTAAGGGATGTTGTGTTTCTGCTGAGGCGGCCTGGTGGTGCAGTGGTCCTCCCTGTGGCCCCCAGCAAGAAGGTTGTGGGTGGAGCAGTAGTCCTCACTGTGGCCCCCATCAAGAAGGTTGTGGGTGGAGCAGTGGTCCTCCCTGTGGCCCCCATCAAGAAGGTTGTGGGTGGAGCCCCGGCTGCAGCACGGGGTCTTTCTGGGTGAGTCTCCATGTTCTCCCTGTTCCTGCTGGGTTCTCTCTGGTACTCCAGCTTCCTCCACAGTCCAAAGACATCAAGAGGGACCAGGTTAATCCAGACTCTAAATTGACCGTAGGCGTGGCTGGGAGAGCCAATGGTTGTCTGTCTCTATGTGTTGGCCCTGCCATGGACTGGTGACCTGTCCAGGGGGAAGGCTGCTGGGATAGGCTCCACCCCCACCACCCTGAACAGGAGAAGAGGGAGAACATGGAGGGATGGATGGAGGGATGATGATGGATGATGGATGGAGGGATGGAGGGATGATGGATGGGTGGATGATGGATGGATGGATGGACGGAGGGAGGGATAATGGAGGGATGGATGATGGATGGATGGATGATGGATGGAGGGATGATGGATGGATGAATGATGGATGGATGGATGATGGATGGAGGGATGATGGATGGATGGATGATGGATGGATGGATGATGGATGGAGGGATGATGGAGGGAGGGATGATGGAGGGATGGATGGGTGGTGTTCCTGCTGTGTGTTTGCACGCTGGTCATTAAAAACGGCCTGTTGCAGTGGTGTGTTTGGAACACAGCTGATAAAAATGTCCTCTGTCAGAACGCCTTTGTTCCAGCAGCGACAGTGGGAGTTTGCAGACCTCATGACAGAGGCGCCATTTCTTCTGTCGTTGCTCGACCTGCAGGACGCGACTGATGGGATCAAATCTGAATCCAAACTGCAGCTGGGCGGATAAGTGGCGTGACGCTAATGACATGAATATGGCTGAAGGGAGGAGAACCAGCAGAGGTCATCAAATCAATTGTGTTTCCAAATGGTCTCGAGTCGCTGACTTTTGTGTTAATTGATCAAACTGCGGCTTAATTAATGGCACGCCACTTTAATGGAGGATAAATACTCATCAGTGTCACCAGGTCTGTCAGTGGCCTCCCCTGCACAAACAGAAGGAGGATCATGTGACCTTCATCAGGATGCCTTTCACAGTAAGAGCTCTCACAGACTGAGGAGGAAAGCTTTCAAACAAAAGCCCTTTACATCACGTTCGTCTCCTTCCAGCTGTCACGGGGAGGCAGTTACTTTCATCTAATTTGCATAAATGAAGTGACAACGGACGTGTCATCAGCGCTGTCGCTGGTTTGATGTCTGGATCAGACAGTCAGTGGTGACCTGCCTGGACTTTCAAACTCTGGAGGATGCAAACAGTCAGAAGAAAAACATTCTCACCTCATTCTGGGTTTAGTTGAATTCTTGCCACTCGGTTTGTAGAGACTGACTTTCCTCCCTGGGAAAACAACCACAGCGAGGAGGAGCAAGCAGGAAACGCCCATCAGCTGATTCTGACCCAAGTGAACCGACCCTGAGTTGACGGTTCAACAAAGACCTGCAGTTGGGAACTGACTGAAGCTCAGATCATCGAACTACGGATTCAACCGTCCCACCACAGGCACCTTGTTGTAATCCAGCTTCATTTTACCCTCCTGCCTCTGACTTTGTCACTTCATTTCCAAACAGGCATGAAAGCAGGATCAAACTCTGTTCAAACGTAGAAATACCAGTGGGCCTGGATGAATCAGAACCTCATTTGAACTCCACACCAGAGAGTTGTGTCCTAAAACTGATGACATCATGTGGACCCTCCTCAGTAGTAAACAGAGCCCAGCCCTGCCATTGTGCGTGTCCTCTCACCCCCTGCTGTCCAGGGGCTTCACGCTGCCGGGGGACGCTGGTTTATCTGCTGGAAATCAGGCGGCATCTGCTGCCCTGGCTGGATCAGCTGCCGTTGTTCTCCCTGCACCAGCACACAATGATGGCGGCTCACTCGGCCTGGGCGACAGATGCAGAGTCAGATGCCTGCAAATATAATGGGGGGGGCGGGGGGCAGTCAGGCCGACTGGCTGGAGAAGCTGTCTGGCTGAAACGACACCATTTCATTTCTTTATGCACAGATGGACAGAAGGGTGTCAATAGGTAGTTACGTTAAACCCTCCTCAGCAGCACGATACAGTTCAAGTTGCTAGGATTTAATGTGACGGTGTTGTTCATGCAACACTGAGTTTCAACCAAAGTCTGGACCCCTGAAAATACAGGAATCACCGCCGTTGACTGTCCTGCAAAAGAAATCTCTAAGTGTTCGTTCATGATCCAGAGAAGTCTGCTGTCTCTTCAGTGACATTTCAACCAAAATGACTTCGTAGTCACAGAGCACAGCTCCGGCCTCTCCTGGTCCTGCTGGCGCTGAGCGGCTGTGAGCTGACGGTGACCAGGAGAGGTTGTTAAATAGCAGGTGCAGCAGAAACCTCGCGCGTGTCCTCAGTGCTTCACTGATGATTGACACTGAGTTGGCGTGTTCCTTAAACGTGACTCGAGGCTGACTGAGCAGGGCTGCATCCCAACTGTTCTCTGGTTAAAGTTGCATTGATTTAGCTTGAAAACGAACGCAGCAGAAGTGCTGATGCTCGTCCAGGTGGAGGAGTCGAAGGATTCATCAGACAAGCAGCAGAAACCTGCTCAGCTGGTCAGCCGGGGCTGAGCTAATGAGGTGTGTGTGTGTGTGTGTGTGTGTGTGTGTGTGTGTGTGTGTGTGTGTGTGTGTGTGGACCTCTGCCAGCTCCGACCCTTCCAGGTGGTTTGATTAAACACATCACTAACACGTTGTCTGTGGGTTAAGCATGTATGGAAGTCGTTATGAAGGAGAAAGTCAAAACAACCGGTCGAGAGTTGAAGCGCTGAGGTCGAAGATGCTTCCATAATCACATGCAGTACTAATACATGCAGCATCGACCCTGAGCGCCGCCCGCAGCATCGGCGCAGTACCTTGGTGCAGCCGTTGTCGTGTCATCTCAGGAACACCCTGACAAATATCTCTGAAACGTCCAAACGTGGAATACATATACATGTCTTTTTGCTCCCAGTTGGTCAAACTCTGATCTTGTCAGTGTTTCTTCATCACAGGATTAATATTGTAACCATGACAACCGTTCCTGTCAAAGTGCTTTGCTAAGCCCTTGGTAGTTGTAGATGAACTTGCTTGTCTGACTCTAAATGGATCATCATTCACAAAATAAATATCATGAACTCAGAAACCATAAACTCTTCAGGAAGTGACAAGCGGAGGCTGTTATTTTTTTCCAGCGCCAGCAGACGGAGGCTTTACGATTGCACCTCCATCCCAGTTGTCAGTCACTTCTCTGGCTCAAGTGTCCACTGAGTTCTCAGGTATGTTCAGAGGAAGTTAATTCAAATACACTGGGAGGTCAGAGGTCAAGGTCACTGTGACAGGCACGCTTCAGCGTGGAGTTGGCACCTGCTGGTCATGGAGAGACGGCGAGATGCTCCACTTTATGGTCTTTACAGGTCAGACAGACCCAGATAGGTGGTCTGGACCTCCACATGGAACCAGAACGCCGTCTGCAGCTGTGAAACTGCATCTGTGAGTTAAAGCTGCTGCTGAACTGTTTCCTCTCTGCTTCCCTCCCTCCAGATAGCATCAGCCGCCTCGTCCCACGTGTGAGCTTCACCTCAAAGCCTGGCGAAGGCCTTAATGGGATTCTATCTTGACGTAGTTTAGTGCTGCGGTAGCTCATCGGCTTGGCAGCTGGTAGTTCATCTCAGCCAATTCTGCAATAAACTATAATTCAAGCGGCTTCGCTGTGGCAGCAGCGGAAATGAATTGTTCCTTTAGTGAGATGTTTGACTACATTTTCCTGAAAACCATCCAGAGCCGGAGCCCGAGGCTCGTCGCTGCCTCCAGATGCACTTCAGATGTTCCTCCGACTGCATCTCAATTCAATATTTCAAGATGTTGAATGAGAGAATGGAATCATAAATAGCTCCCTGATGCTAGATATAATCCTGTCCACTATGTAGTAAAAGTGGGAAATGCATGGCTCCTGGGAGGAGAGAGGGAATGAATTAGCTCAGCGATCACAGAATTAGTCACTACCGACTGTGCGAGGCCTGGTTAGTGAGCACGGCTGACAGAGTCCACGCCGTACGTTGGTCTGCTGAGACTCTCTTCAGGCTTCCATCAATTATTTTCCTCAGCTGAGTTCTCACACTGGCTGCTGGTGGGATTAATCTGTCTCTGTCTGATTAGCAGGCTTGTTAATGGGCTGCACTGAAAAGACTTCACTGCTCGCGCATCGGCACGTGTAACCAAGGACGGCCCTCGTATCTTTGCTGGGAACCAGGGATCTAATCAGGTCTTCTGTCTGACATGGGGGTCCGTTCAGACCAGAAACTCCAAATGTTGTCAACCAATTTGCCAGATCGTCTGAAACATGATGGAATTGTTCCCCGAAAGACAGTTTTGCTTGCCGTGTTCTCCCGTGTCCACCTGAGTGAGGTTCAGAGCCTCAGCTGGTGGGCCTCAACCCTCCAGCAATGTCACAGTCACAGATTCATTCATTTGTGGTGTCTGCGTCAGGATCTTGCTTCCCCCTGTGGTGAGTCACTCAGACTCCTGCTGTGAAACCAAGAATTAGTAAAGTCCTCAGGATCTCGTTCCCATCACCCACAGTCACACCCAATGGTTGAGCAACCGTCTGACTGAGGGGCCTGATCAGCTTTTATTTTCTACGAATGTTAAAACTGCCCTGCTGGGCAAAGAGACTTTCAAATGGTTAAAACATTTTTTTAATGTTTTATTCTTAAAGTAAGAATCAACAAGAATTTAAACATTGTACATTTACAATATATACTGTAATATAATTATTATTTTTTATTTGATGGATGTTAAAACTTGCGTTGCAGCTATTCTCACACATCAAACTTAACTTCCTTAAAAATAAATGCAGCGTGGTGGCTTTAAATCACCTGTACTGACTCCACCCCCTGGTTTGCTGGTTGTCCTGCAGCAGGTGAGGTAGCATGTAGCCTCTTTGTTAGCTTGACTCTGTCCGCACCGCCCAAACCGTGGTAGACTTGGTTGGTGGTCCGTGCAGCTGCCAGGACCCCGGATGCTCTTCGGGTCCTCTGAGGCCTGTTGGACTGTGCTAATGTGAGTGCTGTTGATGCTAACATGCTAATTGTAAGCTGCTTGTGTTTAAATGGCATTTGCAGATTTATGCTTGTGCGTTATGTTTTAATTCTGCTGGAGGGCCACTTTCGGTCGTGGATTGAGAGTGATGAAAACTAAATACTAGTGTTTGAGTTACAAACTTTAGACCTAAATGGTTTTTCATTGTGCTTGACTCCAAGATGGCTGCTTGATGTAGTTCAATGTTGTAGCCCAGAAGCTAACACAGCTAGCTAGGAGCACTGTCACTACTTTGGCCACAAACATTTCAATCTATTGTGCAAAGAACATTCTAAGGATGTTCTGAGAAGCTCCAGTGGGACGTTCTGTCTGAAGTGCCAAATTTACATGATGTTTTCAGAACAACAGCTTATGTTGGAGAGTTTATATTCTACAGAACTTTGAAATTTATATGTTAGATATTCTTGTAAGGTTGCTCAACAAACGATCTGCTCCTGGGGTCAAGAAGAAGAAAAAGACTGGAGTATTTCTGGATTATCTGTGTTTTTCGCGTTTTAATTCTTTATAGTTTGATAAATCCTCAGTCCTCCAACGGTTCCATCCACAGCAGTCATGACTGACTCAGAAACACAAGCCGCGCCCAGTGTTTGTTCCACGACAGACGCGAAGTAGCGGGTTGATGTCGACGTGACAATGAAGGCACCGGCAGCCTGGAGTTCACAGGAAGGTTCTGATAATGTTAACAATATTTGGAACCCACAGAACGTTCTCCTGCCAGCAAGACGAACATTCAGGGAACCTCTTAATGCAAGCAGGAATGTTTTTCGAACGTTCATAGCAATGTTGTGATATTTCTGCTTCATCTGTTCTTGCAGCCTGAAGATGCGAAGCGTCTTTTACTCATCTGATGATTCACTCAGGCGAGGTAGGCCTCATTATTGTGATGTCACTGGCGTGTCACACTTACAAGGCGTTAACAAGTACCTTCACAACAGACTACAAGTGTTCAGTATCTGAGAGTTTTTTAGATGGTTGCTAATGATCCATGACGTCATTCGGTAGCGCGAGGAGAATATCTAGATTTGTTGTCCGAGACTTGTGCGTACTGTCAGAAGAGGGAAATGAAAAGTAAATAAAAGCAAAACAATTCCATGTTGTCAACTTTTAGGCTGCTGAGTGCCAAACAAACTCACCACAAATGAGAGGAAGGAGGTGACGACGTGCCTCCCTCATGGGGACAACAAGCCTGACCCGCCTCTCGCAGCCTGAACATCACACACAGGAGACATCCAGACAGTTGGAGCAAAACCACAAAAAGCTGTGTCAGTCAGTCTGGAGGTAAACATAGACGGAGCGCAACTAAGCCCCGCCCACACCTGAAGGTGCAATAGTTCAACCTGAAGGAAAACCCGGGAAGTTTCAAAGAGGCTCATGGAACAACATACACACTGTGTTCCAGAGGCTATTTTGAGAATTAAAAAATAATCTTTTCGTTATATGAAGAATCAAAATTTAAATCATTTTGATGTTTTTTTTGTTATTTTTCCATCTGACACCTGTGTCACCGTAACAACATACCCACGGATCTCAGCCTTGACCCCTAGGGGTTCTCTTACTGCTGGTGTGATAAAGTGTGATGATAACTTGGAAACTGTTCAGAAACAACACATTAGTTGAGTGTAGAAAGGAAATATGGAGTCTGTGACAAGGGTTCATTCATGGGCTCATAAATATGGCAGCCGCCGCCGCTCTCTGTTCCTGCTGCTGTGCTGCTCTCATGTTTCTACACACAACCTCATTGTCCTCTGGTTGTGCTTTGGCATGTGGACTGGGATGCGTCCTACTGAGGGAGTCATGTGCTTCTCATGATAACGACTCGCTCCTGCCGGTGTGTCGCTGGCTGATGTTCCTTCAGGGTCGTGGCTGCGCTGTGGTGCTGTGTGTTGACATCAGTGCCATCTTCACCTTACTTTCCTCTTGGATACGTGGGCCGTAGTTGCGGTCCTACATTCTACACCTGCTATTGTGAGTCCTCGTGACATCACTCTTTACTCTGTCTACACGTCAATACTTCATCTTCAACCTGTGAAAGGTGTTCATACTGTGATTTACAGTATAGCCTGAGTCAGTTTTATACCGATACTTTGGTACTATTTGGTTATTTTTTCAAACTTACTCTATTTATCACTCAGTCCTCTCCCTCCTGCTGCACAACTAACGGAGGGATTTTGTTCAGAATGAATTGATCTTCAGTCGTTTGAGGTTCTTTGCTGGAGACTGAGCAGACGCAGCGACCAAAGACCCTGAGCCACATATCAGCTGGTCCTGTATCAACACGGTCATGTGATGATGAGTTCATCGTTGTAAGTTGTGAGAAGATGATTTACATACAGATTGAGAGGAAAGCCAGCGATTCCAAAAGGTCCTTGAGACGACCTTGTTCTTTATTAAAGGGTAGCGTAACATCAGAAATACACATTATACTTTTATGGTTTTCCCTTTTTTAAGATCTTCGTCAAATTACATGGATGGCCGGTGGAGCAGAAAACCTCACAGCAAGGGTGTACTGAAGGCTGCGGGCGTCTCGTGGAAGACATGGTCAAGTGTTTGATCTCAGAATAATCTTATATTTAATTAACTAAAATGATGAAGTGGAAAAATGCAAAAAAGAAACATGTCAAGTTGTAATCGGAGTGAGAGGCTACAGTATATTGTCTCCCAGAGTTCTTTCACATAGCAACTCAGCTTTTAAAAATCCTTTAAATAACAATCAAGAGGTTAAATTCTTATTCATAAATGCTTTTCAACATCTCCTTGTCTTTATCATGTTTGGCTCACAAAGTCCCAGCAGTATTTTGCTTCTCACGGTCTTCGGGGACATTACGCTGCCCAAGACATTATTGCACCGATAATTGAGAGTCAACTCTCTCAAATACACTGTTGGTGTAGAGTTTACTTTTTGCTTAAACCAAGGCTGAGGGAAGAGGGGCAGAGGGGCTCAGTCTGGCAGCCTGGTGGAGGCTTCAGACCTCAGACTCCAGGCTGGATACCCTGCCCCACGGCTTTGGCACATAGGGACTGTTCACTCTGCGGGCCACCAACACCTGCCTCCGCTCTCTGCTCCCGGAGCCTGGTTCCTCCCTCTTTCCTGCACCATCATAGGCCCCAAACATATTGTTCTGGTAAACCACTGGCCTCTCGCTCATACGAGGCAGCATCGCTGTGTTTTCCGGGCAGTGGCTCGTACAGGGGAACAAGTGACACACGTCCTTGGAACTGCTGTAGAACTGGGGTGGTCCCTGGGCCAGTGGGCCAACATACACTGGCAGGTCTGTGTAGGAGTTCAGATAGGTGGAGTAGTGTCTGTGCACCACCGTGGAGGAAGAGCGGCGCAGGGCAGCCGCGTTCTGCAGGATGGCCTCCCTGTAAGAGGGCAGCCGGGTGGACTCTGAGTACTTAAGCTTCTGCTTATAAGGGTAGGAGCCCATATGGGCGGGGTCTAAGTAGGCAGGCTCAGCAGCCAAGGGGTAGCAGGACAGGTTATGCCCCAGGCTGCCATAAAACCTGTGGGGCTTTGGGTTGGGTACTACCACCCGTGGAAACAGGTCAGGCATGTCTACGCGGGTGGAGGGAGATGTGGATGTGGAGGGCTTTGTTTCATCCACCTGACGGATTCTATCATTACCCCATGTGGCTTTGAGAAATGAGGCGCGGCGGTTCAGTTTGTCCTTCCCCAGGAGTGGAATGTCTTCCATCTCTGGCTCCAGGTAGGACTTCATACAGGAGTTGCAGCTGGTGCTGCCACCTGGGTAGTGTCCTGCAGCGCAGGCCATGGCAGCAGCATCGGTGGCATGGTTGTTCAGGAGGTGATTGGCTCTCAACTCAGCAAGGCAGGATCGAGGTTCATCATATTCACCTCTCACTCGGGGGTCTGCAGCATCAAATATATAACTATGAGACCTCCTCTTCCGGCTCACACAGTCCGGGGGGTAGCTAAACTTCCTCCTCAGTGGTGCTTTGTGCTCCAGGTAGATATTGGGCACCTGGAATTCCCTGTAAGGTACAAAGGAGGATGCAGGGTGCCGGGCCGGGTTCTCCACATACAGCCTGCTGCTGTGGTGGGGGTTAGAAGTACCAGATGGGGCAGTGTCCCCCATGGCGAGATGAGGGCTGCTGAGGCTGGAGATGGGTAGAGTCCTCTCTAAGACATGTTGTGTGTTGCGTGCAGGCAGCGTGTAGCGCAGCGGCGTGGGCCTGGTCACCACCCGGGGCTTCTCCATCAAGGGCTGGGTGGTGGTGTCTCCATAATGAACTGGGAAGGTGGGTGTGCGGGCCCTCTGGGGGTAGGGGGAGTGGTTGTCTGTGATGCTGGAGATGTAGGGCAGCCGGCCATGGCTCAGGTCTGTGGTCGTCACTCTAGGTGGCAGGCCAGCCCGCACATTGTCGGCCCCTCGCCTGCTCCAATTCTCTATTGTCTTGGTGGCGTTGTCCAGAGAGTTCTCCACTCTGGCAGACGACACCATGTCCTTGGCCGTCTTCAGCATCTTTAGCATGTTGGCTTGGGAATAGTTGGTGGTGACGTCAGGACTCTGCAAGCTGCCGTTGTGATCAGACTGCTCGACTCCATTGAAGCAGCTGTAGATGCCCTGAGAGAGACAACAAAGACAAATAATCCCTCAACCTCATCAGACGACAATTGACTCCACCGACGGTTTTCAATCATGTGTTGCCTCAGCGGCTGCGATTACATTTGGTCAAGTTCAATAAAACACCCATTATCTTTCTGAGCAAATGAGGTGAAAACATTCGTACATAGGAAAACCGTTGCAGCAGAGTGAGATTTATGACTGGATATTGTTCATGCTTTATCTTCATGTTATGGCTTGCTGATCATGTGCTCACCTTATTAGTTTCTCCGTTTTTATCCAACCAGCTTTATTTTACTTTCAAAGTGTGTATCAGTTCAGAATACTTAATCTCACCTCTCACTGCTGTTGACACACACTGTTGACATTTTTTAATGGGGCAATTTAAATTCAATTTCTCAGGGATCAGAAGCAGCACTTTATATCAGCAAGAGTCTATGAAGTTCTTTTATTGCTTCCAACTCGTTTCATCGAACTGTCTTTTTTATTGTTGTTGCTGCCCTTGAACTGCTCTGGACTGATCTCATGCAGTTGATTTACAGTAGTCCATGTGACTGTTGCATGTCTGTGCAGTTTCTGTCTCGCTGCATGTAGGGTTCTGGCGAAGGTGCATCGTATTGGTGGGTAAATTAGAAACATGCAGCTGGACTGACTTCTTATTTTCAAATGTGACTTTCATTCAAACTAATGTGAGAAGTCTAGGAAACCAAAAACCCCTCTGCTTTTATTCATGACACGAGACTTCACCCAAAGAGACTGTTTTACCTTTCAAGTGCTCACAAATTACTTCTCCGAACATCATGAAGATGTTGTTGTTGTTCATTACTTCTTTGAGTCTTCTTTTATAAATAATTGCACATTCTGCATAAAAGACCTATTTGAGTCCACAGTCAGCGAACTTCCACAATCACCTAAGAGTACTGTTGAGTTTCACAACTGCACAAACACAGATCGTCAAGTCCCTGCCACTGTCGTTGAGACTAGAAAAGTCCTGCTTGGTTCCTCCTTTAACTCTGCACTGTCGTCTGAGTGCCGTTCTTGGTAGGGACACTTACTCTACTGATGGCCAGGAGGAAGTCCAGGCGGTCTGACTTGTGAACTGAATGCCTCAGTTTCCAGTAGAGCAGATGTTCCCAGGCAAACACCAGCAGGCTCAGACCCATTGCCACTAGCAGCATGTAGAAGACCCCCGCCATGTTGTCGATGTCCAGCTTACTGCTCATCACCTCTTTCTTCTCGTTGCGGCAGATTCCCGTGAGCCAGACGGTCTGCAGCTTCTGTGTGTCGCCTGGACAGCAAATAATACAGGCTCAGGATTTACTGACATGAGAATATTAGCACAGTTCTTCACCCATAGATGTTTCTTCTCCTCCTGCATCACGTCTTTGTGAGTCAAAAATGCCGAAGGACCGTTAGTGTATCACAGCTTGCTCTGTGGCTACATACTGCAGCAAAATCCTCACATCCATATCACTTCTTGTGAATGCGAAGAATTTACCATCAGCCAGGAACTGGAGCAGTGCCAGATCAATGGGTCGTTTCCAGCGTGAGTCCTTCTGCAGAGCGATGCCGTAACCAGTGGTAGCAAACACTTTCCCGCTGCCGATGGTAACCAGTTTGCAGCCCTCGTCTTTGCCGGCCATGTAATTCAGCACGGCAGCGTCGTAGATGAAGGCGTCCAGTTTCCTAGCGGAGTAAAGAGGATAGATGTGTTTATGAAACTGCTCCACCTGTCGGCTCTGCTGTCCAGGTGATAGACACCCACCCTGTCTTGAGGCTGTTGAGGGCGTCCTCCACCCCCTTCTGGTTGTATTTGACCATGTGGGAGTGCATCTCTGGGTAGTTGCTCCTGATGTTACGCTCTGTGCTGCCGTTTGGGACGGTTCCGAAGCGGAAGGGGGGGTACTGCTCCTGAGGCTTCTGAAACTGTGAGGAGAGGGGGGCGAGGCATCAGCTGATCACATCAACACACCAAACTGATGCCATTCATGAAAGCTGCTGTCTGTGAATGAGCACCAACGTTTGACTGAACAAGCTGATGGAGGTTTTCTTTGGTCGTTTACACAAAAGCTCTTCAAAGCTCCTCAGCAAAACAAAGAATAGTTAAATTTCTTTTTCATCTACATTTCAGAAGTGTTCACACAGATGTTAAACACCACATTCATTCATGAGAAATACTGATTGCTTGTCATTTCAAAATATACTCTATTCCAAATGTTCTGATGATTTTTTTTATTTTTTTTTAAAGATTATTTCCTGGGCAAACCTGAGAGGAAAAAGATGTACATTATTGGGCAGAGTCATATCAAGTGGAGGTCCAGAGCATTAAAAAGTTAAAGCCTCTGAATAAGAAACATCGTATTAGTTTCATTTGCTTTAACTAAAAACACAGAGCAGCAATGTCAGCGACGTTCTTGTGATTTATTCTGTACCGAATCAAACTGGATTGTGTGAGCCAAAGAGCAGAAAGCAGCTTGGTGGCAGGACGTCGTGTCCTTCCCCCAGTTAGGATCCAACTGCTCATTTCTACGTTTGCTTCGGCAGAAGTATTAATTAGCTGCGAGGACCGTGAGCCAGAGGGGGCGTGAACAATTGCCCAAACTGCTCTTTTTCATTAACCTTGTGCAGCGGAGTTCATAGTGCATTCGTAGGAGACAATGAGAGATGATGAATGAGCGAGAGGGCCAACGCCGTCTCTGGATATTTCACAAGCCAAGCAGACCTCCTGGTAGGGAACCTTGAATCCTGCAGCCGCGTTAGGGTCCACCTGCAGGATAATTCAGAACCCACCAGGCTGAAAGCATGAAACTTGCATTCTGGTGCGGATCCAGGATTACTTGAGACTTTCTTTAACACCGTGACAAATCTTTCATGGACTTTGTTTAAATTGATGATGTAATGATCCTGATAAGTTTATTTAAGAGCAGCTCCTCTGATGCATGTATCAAAGTCCCCTCCCTCAGGGATCTGTGCTCTATTGCCTCTTTCCACAAAGACCAGCTTTGGACGCACAGGCGGGCTGCAGAGATTTTATTTGGGTCACCAAATAAGTGAACACAACTCCTCCCAGTCTCTGCTGTAACCCTTTGAGCTTGTTGGTTCTCTACCACTCTCTCTGTCTGCAGCCAGCAACAAGAAATGGATGGCTGGTCACCAAAGAATGAACACATCCCGACTACAGCTGAGATGGTTCGTTTGATCCCATAACCTGCTGTAGCATAGTTGGGAGTTTTTCAATAATTGTAAATGAAGTCTAGCGTGGTTGCAGCAGCTAACGGAGATCTGTGAATACACTAAGATCATCCTAACTGATGCAGACTCGTCCTCCAGAAGAGTTTCTCAAGCTATAATTCCCATTCATGCTCAGAGTTGCTCTTCTCCAAAGGAAGTCTTGAGGGGAAAAAGCTGCAGTTAAATCTCCTCAATATGTTCATGATGTTTGTATCAAGGTTGTGAGTAACATCTGCATCCTCTGGCGAAGGAAATGATCCATTCCGAGCTTTTGTCTCTTCTCATGAAACATCTGTGGTGGGAACCAAAGTCTGGAGCTCTTTAGCCAATCAGAATCAAGATAACAGCGTTGTCTTTTTCTGTGGATTTATATGATGAACCTCTGCTGTCCTACTCTAGCTGGACGCTAGTTTTAAGGTTGCTTCATTCTACAATTCTACAATTTCATTTAGCAGACGCTATTGTCCAAAGCGTCAATGCTGATGATGTAATAATGCTGATGCATTGACGTTGGCTAAGTAGTTACCTGTCAACTAGCCAGATCGAGTTGGAGTGAAATGTTTTCCAACATAACGGCTTCAAACATGTCCGACGTGTTCAGAACTGCCACCATCTTGTTAGCATGTCAGCGAATGTTAATGTGAGTGACCAGTGCCACGATCATGAAAACGGAACTTGGCTCATAAAACCTGGATGATGATTCTTCAGGATGAGGAAGACACTGAGCGCCGCGCCGTCGTGGCTGCAGTAACAGCTGTCCTCCACTGGTGTTTTCCTCTCAGTGCACCAGAATGACTTCAGTTGATGGCAACGTCAGGTGGTTGGAGTGTACAAATGTTGCACCGACACTAAAAGGCCTGTCAGACCGCAGCATTTACAGTAGAGCTATTTTTAACTTTAGAAACGTTTAAGCCTTTTTAACGGCATTTAAAACATTATGCTTTCATTTGTGACCCCTCAGGAGGTCCTGACCCCCACCATGGGAACCCCTGTTCTTGACCCCCAGACGGGGTTTGTTTTTTACACTTGTGTACCTTTGCACATTTGCTGCTGCTGCAGTGCATCACACAGTAGGTGGATCGAGGTCAGCTGATGTCACAGTGATGTCACTGGGACTTTTTTCTAAGTGATGTGTGTATGCCATGGGGACGAGGTGATCATCCGCCTCAACACTGTCGTCAGCGCAGCTCTGCGTCTTCATCACCCGCCTCTGATACAAGGTCACTCTTTGCGGCTTCGTGTTCAGCACAGCTGGACGAATGCCTCCACGCAGAATGCTGCTCAATAATCTACGAACTCTGTCAGAACCGACGTTTTTTTTTTTCTCTGCACAGCGGAGTTAATGTATAATGTGACGAAAATTGTAGACGACTTTGCCAGAATTGTAATGAGTGCGGACAGCTTGGTCTTTTTCCTCAAATGCCTCTTTAATCCCCTCAGTTGCCTGTGAGCAAAGAGTCTACAAATCATTTCTTGTGCTGATGTTTTAACACGGCTTTCGTGGTCAGTAGGGTTATAAAACACATCCTCAGGCCAGACAAGTGTGCATAAGATAATGGCAGAAAAGAGAATCACCGTCTGCCCAGGAAATCCACTCCCGCATCCTCACAGGCTTGTCTTCGTCCAAGCAGTGTCAGGATGCAATTCAATTTCACCGCTCGCACTCTCCAGTGCACAGTCACACTCATGACATTGCCACTTCTGCCTATTTGCCTTTTCGTCATAGCTCCACCACACAATGTTTACACACCCAAAAATAGACCCGTGTGCCTCCGAAGCTGCCCGTCAAACACAGGACTGTCAATGACAAAGACGCAGCCTGGTACCTTTTTGTCGCTCAGTCCAGAGACCGTGTCGATGTACTGCTCCTGGATCATGAAGGCGGCCAGGTTGGCGGTGTAGGAAGCCAGGAAGATGACGGCGAAGAAGGCCCAGACCAGGACCATGATCTTACTGGTGGTGCCTTTAGGGTTCTCGATGGGGACCGAGTTGTTGAAGACGATTCCCCACAGCAGCCACACAGACTTCCCGATGGTGAAGGTTGGACCTCCGGGATCTGGGGAGGGGAGACGACCGGGACTCGACTCACTTCATACAAGTTATGGATATAATTGCCTTCATGGTTAAGTAGAAGAGGGATTCAAAAAAAACCTGCAATTTTCTGGTGCTTTCTCTTCTCCCTTTTGATCTTTTTCCTGCTTAATCATGCTCAACAGTGACTGTCCACTTTCTGAAC
Organism: Aulostomus chinensis; assembly: GCF_037954235.1. Lineage (NCBI taxonomy): Eukaryota > Metazoa > Chordata > Actinopteri > Syngnathiformes > Aulostomidae > Aulostomus > Aulostomus chinensis. The sequence goes on from NC_141337.1 coordinate 674,808, forward strand.
AGCTGCAGAAGAAAATTTCCTGTTCATTTTCTTCACTCATGTCTCAGGAAATCCTGTTATGGAGAGTGTTAAACCTGGCTGGAACCAAGCCAACCATAAAATATTTGATTTGGCGCTTAAGATTTGGGAAACTGCTCACCCCATAAGGCATTGCAAGCGATATTTCAAACTCAGAGTTGCTACATTTCGTGACCAACTGACCATCTTTATTGTTGCTGGATGACTGATGTCACCAAACGTATACTATCAAAGAAATATTCGACCGCTCTTGTCTCGAGGAGTCACAAGGTAAATGATTGTGGCTGGTCGAGTAATTCTCCTGGTTTTTCTTAAAACAAGGTTGAAATACAAACTTAGGGCAGGTATTTCTTACACCACAAAAGGATTTTGCTGGATTCGAGCATAACTTTTCAATAGCATGGAGAATAGACGCGGTGCAGCAGTGGATGCGATCACAAGGTCGCTGACGCTCCATTGCAGCTTCCAGTGTGTGAATGTGAGTGCCTGAGTTCCTTTTAGGGGAGAAGGTGCTACCTACACTGCTATGTCGAATTAATGAAGGACCAGCACAACACGGTGTAGGTAGCATGGGAGACCTGGCTAGGTGGACTCACCTTTGGCGCTGACCAGGCTGCGATTGTACCCCACTGGACTGCAGTATTCAAAGACGAAGACAGTGATGGCCACCACGGTCAGACACATGACAAACATCATCACCCAGACTGCTGGGCTGTACGGTTCTGCAGGCACAAACACCAGTGACACAAACTCAAGTATGTGAATGAAAACGTGGGTTGCAGTCGCTGTATTGAGAGGGCCTGATGCGTTCAGGCAGAGGTTTCCTTTCCTCACCTAAAAAGGCAGAAGGTGAGACGGTTCCGTTACTTCTGGCCACCATCACGCTGATGCCCGTCTCTACAAAAGGAACCGAAAAGTCGATAATCTCTGAGCGCTCCTCGTTGATGGTTAGTGAGCCGATGGCCATGTCAGCACGCTTGTAGAACACCTGCAGGTACAGAGGAGGTAGTACAGAGTCTTCAGATGAGATGAAAATGATGCAAAACATGAGACTGGTGATTTTTTCAGCTAAATCAATCTGTGGTTGTCTTGTGTCCAGCAGCAGCAGCTAAGCCCATCACAATGATGCTTTGCCTCTTGACCACTCTATTGTAAAACATGATCCTCCATTTAATCCAGCCCTAATCCATTGCAAGGTATTGCAGGAGATAGCATAATACTTATTACATAAAGCATCTATTGGCGAAACACCACAGACAGGAAGTAGATGTAGAGGTCACGGTTGGTCCGCCTGAACAGAAGCTGGTTCTATTTTTGAACCCACAGTTAAAACAGCCCTGTGACCGCCTCGCCATATCCCTGTTTATCATGCTGATAGAGATTTACAGTCCAGAAACTCAGCCTCATGCAAGCCATTAGCGCTTCAGTGGAAGCTGATGCCTCATTGAGCACAACGGCCTTCCTGGCCAGCTAATGGAGAATGTCCTCGCAAGAAAAACAACCAGGTGAGCGTAAATGCAAGCACAGGAAATTACCTGTATTGATAGATGCCCTCTAGTGGCTACAGTTACGACCAGAGCAAGATGGATATTCTGATGACATGTAGCACTAAAGTCTGCATACGGAGGTTGTTGGTGGGTGGGTCACGAGTGTTTGATTCTCACTTCAACCGTAAGTCAAGATTGAGAGCAACTACCATGTTTTTGACATCGCAACTAAAAAAACGTATTCTTTTCCTGTTTTCTATCATGAGCCGAGAATACGGTAGTCCGCTACCCGAGAGTTCTTCTCACAGATCCTTGATCCTGCAGTTATTTGTAACGTCTTGTTTACCTTGTATTGAATGACTTGCTGCCGGTCATACGTGCTCTTACCTCGCCAATCATCCCGTTCCAAATGCCCCGGACCAGCTTGCCGTGCTTGCCGTTGGTGACCAGGTAGAGGTCGTAGGAGAACTTAATGGTACGGGACAACTTCTTCAGGATGTCAATGCAGAAGCCTTTACAGCAGAGTTTTGTGTAGGGCTCAGTGTGGCCCACAATACTGAGGACAGACACAGAGAGAGAGAATGTGATTCTTCTAGTTCTCACCATGTGACTACTTAAGCTAATGGACCGTAAACTAACCTTAACAGTGACATATGAAGCACACCAGCACCCTGAGAGCGCGCCTCAGTGCTCGTGTGCACATGCATGTATTTACTTCACTGCATCTCCATTTGAGCCAGGCTTTGAATTCAATTGATAAAATATTTATATCAACAAATTTAGAAACCAGCCTCACGATGAAAATACTAACATTTTGCAAATGACTTTGAAAATATTCCAGGAAGTGATCATTTCATGCTCTCCACTTACCTATGGAGCACCATCGTGACGGTTTAGCTGCCACGACTATAAACTGTTTCTGCTTTTATGATTTTTATGATTGTAACTGGAAGAGTTGGGTCACACGGCTGTGAGATGGATATAAAAGTGAGTGATGAAGCTGGTGGAGGTGAGAGAGGACCAGCCATCTCCTCGCCACTGAGCCTCTGACGTCAGGGTGAGGTGGGGGTGGGGTGGGGGGTTGGAGAGGCTCCACAGGCTGGCGCTTCATGTCACCACCCCAACAGATGGACTGACAGCTGGGCCGACCAAAACAAATCCAACATAAATTAATCACTCGCAAACAATAGACGGAAGAGTGAAACTCATTGCTGGATGATTTGGGCTGGTTAGCAGCAGCGTGTCTGTCCATCGCCACCAAAATGTTGCCTTGAGTAATAATTCAATACAAAAAAGCCAAATGACACCGGGCTTGCTTGAGGAATTCTGTGCAGGTGTAGTTTTACTGGGCCTCATTCACCAAAGATCCGCCGTAAAGATGCATAAGAACTTTTACTGAGGCTCTGGTAAGTTCACCAACTGAATTTTTAGTAAAAGCTGATGAAATCCATGAATTTTACTGTATAGATATTAGAACCTGAACCAATCACAACCTTCCTTATTTATGTCATGGTTTGAGAGATTATCACCTGCCTTTTTCCCTGTGATCATCAAAGCAGTTGTTGTGGATCTAAATAAGCTTTTTAACTGGCTTGTATTAGTATTTACGATCAGGACAGCATGTTTTGGAGCAGGGGGCTATGCATACCAGGACCTTGCCTTTTGAAATTAAATTCTGTTCTGGTAGTGACGTTGTTATTGTTTGTTAGCGTAGCTCCGTCTCTGCCTGCATTAATATCAGGAGGGTTGTGGTAACCTTGGTGATGAATACCAGTTTAACATGAGGAGACGTTGTAGTGGTAGAATCAGACACGTAGCCGGAACTACTTTCCTGACTGGGCGCAGTGATTTGACGCAGCACCTCCAAAGCTCCATTGGAACTTGGGTCAACAGACAGCCATTTTGCTAAGCTAACTAGCCTGGACCTGAGCTGGCTGATGCTAATATTTCCCAACCACTACCAGCCATTGGGCTAAGCTAACTAGCCTGGACCTGAGCTAGCTGATGCTAAGTCTTCCACCTACTACCAGCCATTGGGCTAAGCTAACTAGCCTGGACCTGAGCTGGGTGATGCTAACACTTCCCACCCACTACCAGCCATTGGGCTAAGCTAACTAGCCTGGACCTGAGCTAGCTGATGCTAAGTCTTCCACCTACTACCAGCCATTGGGCTAAGCTAACTAGCCTGGACCTGAGCTGGGTGATGCTAACACTTCCCACCCACTACCAGCCATTGGGCTAAGCTAACTAGCCTGGACCTGAGCTGGGTGATGCTAACACTTCCCACCCACTACCAGCCATTGGGCCAAGCTAACTAGCCTGGACCTGAGATGGCTGATGCTAACACTTCCACCCACTACTAGCCATTGGGCCAAGCTAACCAGCCTCCCGGACCTAGCTGATGCCCGACCAGGTCAAAAGTGTCCGTCATAAATGTGCAGCCCTTGTTTGTTTCCTGCGCCGTAGCTGGTAGATTAGAGCCATACTACCTGAGATCAAACGCCCAAGTCGTACTGACAGATTAATGGGTTGATAATTGGAGAGAGAAGCAGTGAATCATCAAATGGCATCAAATATTTACGAGCAGTTAATGTTGATGGACTCGTTAAAACACTGTAAAAATGTTTCCACTGCTCCTTTTTCAAAAATGTGTCTGTAAGTGAAAAATATTTAATTAGAAATGGAATCAAATGGAACGGTGAGCGTTAGTAAACTGCTCTGCCCCATATTTAATGGCTCTGGCCCTCCACAAAGTTTTGTGAAATTCAGCCAAGTAGTTTTTGCGTAATCCCGCTAATAATTACAAAACAAAGGGAACAACATAATCAGATCCCAGGCGGAGGTAATAAAGCCGACATCCATCAGCGTCCTGCTCCTCTTGTTTTGTGCTGATCAGCAGTCGAGCTTTATTTTCCAAATACCAACTGGTACAAGCTGTAAAAGTGCGTGTCCAGGCTGGCAGGCGGCCACCTTCCTCAGCAGTCACCATCCTTTCTTGTTATTTATCTACAAATCTTTAAATGCAGTTTTACTCCTGGACATTGCACCTTGTTACTGTGCTTGTTAGACTTTTCCACCCGTCCCTCGTGGCTTTCCTTTACTCTCTTCTCTCCCCAGTGTTGAACTGTGTTTGGACTGCATTTGAAACTCTTTTAATGAGTACATATGCCTGTGGAACAGCCCCCCCCATGCCAGGTGACCCCGGCTGCCCTGATCTTCAGTCTCAGCCTCTGCATACCAAGTAAGAGATGCTGATGCAAGGCTTGAAATCAATTCCCCCTACTTATCAGCAGGATTAGCAGGAACGTGGAGATTCAAATGTCCTTCAGTTTCACAGAAACAGGATGTGATGCAAGTGGGGGGCTGTAGAGTCCAAAAGCTCCGAATCAGCTGGGACTTCGACAACGATGCATCCAGAAACACAGTTTGTGGCGCTGTGTGTTTACTGTGAACACCACTGTCACACTTGTAATGTCTGCTGAGTGACAGTAATGTGCATGACAAAGATCGCAAATAAAACTTTACTGAGGGATTAAATGGTAACAGGGCTGTTCAGTATTTATATCTGCTCGTCCCAGTTTAGCGGCCCTCAGTGTGTACAGGGATGAAGCTGCTGTGGCGTCAGCCGTGTGTGGGGGGCTGAGGAGCCAAGCTGCCCCCCCCGCCGCTACCACACACTTCCTCAAGAACTGTCTGTTCATGTCAGTCTGAACCTACAAGGAAGAGGTGGTTCAATCTCCCACGACTTTTTCTGAAAACAGAAAAAATACTTTGAATCTCTATTTTTTTGTGACCCTTTTCATGTGAAGTTGTAAAATTCAGTTTATTTGTAATATTGAGGAGGATTTGTTTGATTTCCTTTCAAATTTGAAAATGTTGCATCGGTGCTGTATGTATGGCTCGTGCAGAAGTTGTGAATGTAAAAGTCTGTTTGGATCAGGACATTCTGAAGCCACTCCGATTCATCAGTTATCTGAACATTTGTCTGCATCGATCTGAGATTTACATCCACGGAAGGCTTTTTTCCCCACGTATTTCTACATTTTTCCAGTTCAGTGATGAAATGCTGGTGGGACAGGAGCACCTAGAGGAGGGTGAGCTTTTCCCCCATGAACACTACACAGGTGATTTACAAAATACAAAACTCTTGGAGAACTGTTTGTCTGGGATCATTCCAGACAAACTTGCTGATCCATCTGCTGTATTTCCGTTCGTCCACAGAGAAGCTTTAGCGCACCATCAGTCTGTCAGAGACGTCAAACAGACACACCTCCATGACACGTGGTGCAGCAGCAGCAGCGACCTGCTGAGTCATGGGTGCGATGCAAAGAGCGCTAATGACACGTGACCCCCAACCTTCCCCCAGACCTTCCGGCTAATGGACTCCAGATCAGTGCTGCGAGGCAATGAGTCGAGTTGAGCCACAACAAACAGACCCAAATGAACACTTCAGAGGGACACGAGGCTGCCACATCGGACCGCAGGTAAACACAGCAGGCCCAACATCCCGACCCACCAGCTGCCGGGGCTCCGGCTGGCTTCACGGTAGCTGCCAACAGATAAAGCAATAAACTGGATCTTTGAAACTTGGTGTGTGAATGTGGTTATTAATTCAAAGTTTAGAATTACGTTTGGAAGCTGATACTGACAGGAGTATCCGTCTGAGCAAGTCTTCTTCCGACAGTCACAGCTTCGTCTGTTCTTCCCGTCATCAACCCTAACTGGTAGAACCCAACTGCTACCCAGGGGAAGCAGACGCATCTCGTCTGGTTCTTTAATGTTATACACTTAAATTGATGAAACCGATGGGAAAAGTGAGTCGATGTTAAGTTTCCCAGATATCAGACAGTTATTGGTCACATGTTCGTGGCAAAGTCTTATTCCTCCTCTGCACTGAACCTGTCCTCCGTGGGCAGGAAGCGGCTGATGCAGCACCCGGGGACCAACTCCAGATCCTCCTGCTCTGACGGGAGGAATGAACCTCCCATCCGTGTTTCTGGGGTGGAGGGAACCACACAGGCAGAGTCACAGTGGTTGTTATATTCCTGCCACGAATGACGCGTTGCGCATCACGTAGAGGCTGGGAACAGGTGAGCTGCCGGACTTTGCATTTCTGATAACATGGCTCCAGTAATCAATGGTAGAGGGCAACAAGCCGTGAAGTGGAGTTTGCTTCATGACTGCCTTTGATTGTTTACATAGATGTCACATGATGGTATGGAACTTGAGCTCATGCGTGTGTGGACAGCGTTCAGGCGATCCCATTGCTGGGAGCTTCAGGGGAGCTCATCTGCCGCTCTCTCAGTTTTAATTACATCAACTTATGATCCAACAGCCATTGAACGGGGCTAATGTATGATGGCATTATCTTCCTGGGTCAATAGCACCCTTCACCAGGGCATTACCTCGGAATTCATCTCTGCCAGCCAGGAGGAAAGTCTCCTGATCCCAGCGGAGAACATGTCTGACTCCCATGTCAGAGCTAGTGGTAAGTGTTCTGGGCCACTGTAGTCCGGTCTGTACTTGGCATCGGTGTTTGTTGGTCAGAATGAGCTGCACAGATGGTCTGGCGCGCGGGCCAAGCGTACGGCCCCTGGGCTGAGAGCCTGCATGACTGATAGCCCCCCATTTAGAGAGCAGCGATGTGGGTCTGAGGTGAGGGGGAAGTGAGGGGGTGTGGGGGAGAGTCACAGGATGGTGACCTCCCTCTAGCTACATCCGGGTCCTCAGATCAGTTTGAAATTAATGAATCGGCGACCGTACAGACAGAGATGACAAAGATGGCGGGGGACGTGTGTGCGTGCACATTTGAAAACGTCACGCTAAAGTGAATAAAATGACGATTGACAGATATTTTATGAGTTTTAAAATGGTTTGATGTTTGAAGTCACCATCTTTAACTCTGGAAAATTGGAACTGTAAGTGTCCTTGTCTATTCGATGTTCCATTATGCTGTAATTCAAGAGGGTTTCTGTGGGTCTGTGCCCAGCTCACGCCGGTCCGTTGTGCTACGCTGTAGTTCAGTGCAGCAGGAAGGAGCAGCTCCACAGGTCTCACCTGGTCTCAGGACCAACACCTGGACGTGAATCACACAAATCACCTTTAGTGAAAACCCCATTTTCAGGTTAATCATGCATGAGAATGTCCCTCGTGTGCAGCTGGACTCTGACAGTTGACGTCTGGCTTCAGCTGACTGAAGCTGTGAGAGGCTTTTAGCAGCTCTCTCTTATTTCAGCCTTTATTGGTTCAGTTTCCTCTTCGGAACAGGCAACAATTACTTCTCATTGACTTTATCTGCTTCTCACTTTTTCTTTTTTTTTTACAGCACCATTAAAATGTTCCATTGTCCTACATAAAAGGTAATTATGCACTTTTTATAGCAGCTGAATGATTTGGTCAGCACGAGCAATAAAGCACTCCAGCGCTCCATAACACCGAGAGACCCCCCCTGCGGCTTGTTGCGTTGTCAGTAATGGATCCAGACCAGTGCCTCTCTCCCCCACTAATGAACACCAGTATCAGTCTTGAGGTGTTCAGGATTGATGACTCGACCTAATCGTCCCGTTAAGCTGATACCCCACCGTGCAGGACATATATTTCCCTGATTGGGTCACTGGGTGGTCCCTGGGATGATACACTCTGAGCCTAATGGCACCCCCACACACTCACTCTCTCTCTCTTACACTCACACACACACACACACACACACACACACACACACCTGAGTGATGGCAGAAGAAGAGCCTCTTCATCTCAGAGCTAATGGCACTTTCAAGTGAGGTGCAAAATCAATCGAGATGGACACGTTAACACGTGAGGATGCAGAGAGACGGCCGCGTCCCCATTCTTTCATTTAAGCTCTTCATCCTCTCAGTTGAGGTTTCAATTAAAAGATTGAAGAATGGATTGGTCAGGCGGGGTTGTTGGTCATAAAAAGAGTCGCCGTCTCTTCACGGTGGAAGTCTAGGAGGGTCTCAGGGGGCTGAATGTGTTGGATGATGGCAGAAGTGGTGAACGCTCCGTAACCTAAAGCCTAGTTGGCCACTTATGAACGCTCCTCACATTCAAGCCCTCGCCAGTGCTCGTTAGGCTGAGTGCTGCCAGGCAAATCTCTCTGCGCTTCACTTAAGATGGAGTTTGTCTCTGTGGCAACATGCCCACGCTGCTGGGAGGATGCACACTGAGCATGCTCGACAGACATCAGAGACTTACGCCAGTTGTGCTCGCTACTTCCTGTTAGCCTTCTGCTCAAGGTTACCAAACTACTTGGATTGAATTCAGATAGTGATGCTCTAAACCACTCGTCTACTCTTTGACAGCTGCAACATTAAAGGCGGAGCCTGGTGGTGTCCGTGTCTGGCTCACTTAGGATTGGAGCCCTGCAGCCACATCTGGACCTCCTGTCTAGAACCACCGAGACAAATGAGAAGATGCTGAGCCAATCAGAACTCAGCTCTAACTGCTTCTCTGCTGCCAACAGTAATCTAGCTCCTGATTGGTTCTCACAGTTGATGACGCTGCTGGCTAAACGAGTAGTAGAAGATGGCATCGCCGAGAAGCAACAAGTGGTAACCTTAGTAGAATAAATAGAAAGAGACTCAAACATCAATTCAGTGAGAACAAGAGGATGAAGTAGTGGGTGTATGATGTCACATGTTGTGTTATCTGATTGGCCGAAGGAGCAGTTGGTCAAGCAAGAGCTCCGCCCTCTCATTGTGGTTCTAGATAGGAAAGTGCTCAGAGCTGAGCGGCGCCCGACGCCCATCAGCCTGTTGTCTGGAACTCCTGGTTATTGTGTTGAAATGTGCGTATTAGCATCACTTACGCCTCCGTCTTGTTGGACTGTCGCCGGCAGGGTACGGTGTTGCTGACGCATGTTCCAGTCACAGGATCCACCGCCTCCACGATGACGAAGGGCCGCTCCTCCAGCGTGGCCACTGTCAGATGCCTGTAATCAGACACCTGCTCCAGGTAAGAGCCGTAGCGCGGCCAAACGGGGTATCGCATCTGCAGGATCCCCATCTCGTATGTCCCCACCTGGAGGAGGCGAGGGAGGAGAGTCAGCGCTAAACCAAAGTGGTTTGATAGGGACGCATGGGCAGTGATGCTGGAGGCCTGATTGAATCAGCCTTAAAAGACAAAGACCAGTAAATGAGAAGAAGCACTTCTGCCTTATCACCACCTCTCATCTTAACGCAGTTGTCCCCAATTTTCTTGCTGTACGTGTTATCGCTCATCTCTGATTTGTGCGTGTGGACCTGGCGTGGCGGGGAGAGTTTTAGTTTGAGGACAATTTGGAGGAAATTGATTTTTGGGTCAGTGGGGATGAGGAGGGTGCAATTCCACAGCCAATGCAAGGAGAGCAATTCCACCTCGTGCGAGGGTTAATTGGACGCTGGAAGGAAAGGAGCTGAAAATCTGGAATGAAACATTTCAAGCTCACTTGACCTTTGAAGCCCCAAACGCTGATTTGCAAACAGCATCACAGGACATATAGAGGATTTCTGCTCGTTACCACACACACACACACATATCCAAATACACACATATAGACACACACATACATCCAAATACACACATATAGACACACACATATCCAAATACACACATATAGACACACACATACATCCAAATACACACATATAGACACACACATACATCCAAATACAAACATATACACACACACATATCCAAATACACACACACACACACACTCACACATATCCAAATACACACATATAGACACACACATATCCAAATACACACACACACACACACTCACACACATATCCAAATACACACACATATCCAAATACACACACATATCCAAATACACACATATACACACACACATATCCAAATACACACACATATCCAAATACACACACATATCCAAATACACGCATATACACGCACACATATCCAAATACACACACACACATATCCAGATACACACATATAGACACACACACACATCCAAATACACACATATACACACACACATATCCAAATACACACACACACACACTCACACATATCCAAATACACACATATACACACACACATATCCAAATACACACATATACACACACATATCCAAAAGCACACATATACAAAAACACACACACATCCAAATACACACATATACACACACATATCCAAATACACACACACACACACTCACACACATATCCAAATACACACACACATCCAAATACACACATATACACACACACATATCCAAATACACACACACACACACCCACACATCCAAATACACACACATATCCAAATACACACACAAACACACTCACACACATATCCAAATACACACACTCACACACATATCCAAATACACACATGTACACACACACACATATCCAAATACACACATGTACACACACACACATATCCAAATACACACATATCTAAATACACACATATACACACACACACATATCCAAATACACACACACACACATATTCAAATACACACACACACATATCCAAATACACACACACACATATCCAAATACACACACACACACATATCCAAATACACACACACACACACACACACTCACACACATATCGAAATACACACATGTACACACACACACATATCCAAATACACACACACACACATATCCAAATACACACATACACACACATATCCAAATACACACATATACACACACATATCCAAATACACACATGTACACACACATATCCAAATACACACATATACACACACACACACATATCCAAATACACACACACACATATCCAAATACACACACACACACTCACACTCATATCCAAATACACACACATATCCAAATACACACATATACACACACACACATATCCAAATACACACACACACACTCACACTCATATCCAAATACACACATGTACACACACACACACATATCCAAATACACATATACACACACAAACATATCCAAATACACACACATATCCAAATACACACATATACACACACACACACATATCCAAATACACATATACACACACACACATATCCAAATACACACACACACACACATCTGGTCTCAAAATACACTCCCCGGCTGTAAAGACAGGTTGGTGGGATGTGAGGGGGGCTTTTCTCGACGTCGATAACCTCGGTTGTTCTGTGTTGTAGAACTGCAACATTCTGAGTATAAATACCCGTCGGCTGTACTCCATCTCTCTTTGGTCTCACGGACTTCTCGGAACATTGGCATTCTTACCAAATCTGCTCCTTCCCAACCTCCGGCCCTCTTCTACCCAACACAAACAGAATCACGGATTTCGGTAAGAACCGTACATCACGCTGCCGCAGACGGTGACTATTCACTGCTGAGAAGATGAAGGTGCCGTTCAGGCGTTCCTGTCTGGCATTCCTGACCGTCCAGCAGGTAGACCACGATCTCTGAGAGTGTGGATGACTTTGCTTCAACCAGGCACACGCAGTGATCCTACAGATGTGACATGGCAGGGAAAAATGCCACCATTATGATTAATAAAATAAAAACATCTGCCCTGCAATGGCAAGTCGAGTGTGAAGGTCCAGGCACCAGCTGGGTCGGCCGTTCAAGCGACAGAAAGACTCGTTTGTGGTTGCAAATGTGCAGAAATGCAGCTGCCAACAGGAATCGAACACGTGTCTCTCTTTTTAGAGCTCGTTTCATCCGTCCACCTCCACAACACGTCTTCTTACACTGACTTTCTCACGAGATAGATGTCATGTGACTTCCTGTCTCTGTCTTGTTGTGAGGAGTGGAGGTTTAGCTCAGGCGTGCTCAGCTGTAGACCTCCACTGACCGCCTGATCTCCTTCCATGCACTGAGGGCTCAAAGCCAAACAAGGCACCTTATTTACGCTGCTTCAGCCTGCAAGTGGAGGCCGTGAAGTCAAACTTGACCATCTTCAGTTGCCCAAGAAGGACAAAGAGGCAAACCTGTAATCATCCGCCATCTTGCTCCTCTGGGACTCTTCCCAGAAGATCACGGAGCTGTGGCCAGATTGTCCTCCCATAGGTGTTGGATGAGCTCACAGCTCCCTGACGGCGTCCATCAGACACCCAGAACCGTTACTGTACTGGCCTGGCTTCACTCACGGGGGCGAAGCCTCCTTGATTCGTCTCCAAACTGTTGCCACAAAGTTGAAATCTCCTTGCTGTCTAAAATGAACTTCAACACAATGAGTTCTCTGAACTGGAAGTGAGCACCGCTACATCAGCACTTTTGACCAAACTGAGTCGGACCGCATCAAGGCGGTCAGCGCCGAGTCAGATTATGGTGAGTCGGACCTTGCTGGGTCGGACTGTGCTGAGCTGAGATGAAGAGATGAACCATCCCTGGAACCAGCCTGTGTGCTGCTGTCGAATTCTAGATAAATGGATGTTGTTTTTTATGATTCCTATCAAACGTCTGAACCCAAAGGAAACAGAAAATTGTATTTTCTATTAAAAAGCGACACTATAACATATCTGACTCTCTGCTTCATCATATTCTTCGTTACTGGAGAAACAATAAATCCGTCTTAATACGATCTGAGGATCCTTTCTTCCTGTTTCCTCAGATCAATAAGTCTGTATCAGCTCAGTCACTCCCAATAAAATAATCAATAGTCTTGACAGGAAGCGGGCGTCTTTAATCTGCAGTTTTACCTCATGGGAACGCGCGTGTCACGCTCACAGGGAAGCAAGAAGAGATGAGGATCGCCTCCTCTTCATCGCCTGTCCTCCGTAGATGGATCAATTCCACTTACGGTTTACTTCCTGTCGTGAGGAACTCGTGTGAGCGTGAGCTGAGTAACACTGACGTGTGTTTAATCAACAAATTGTCCTTCTGGAAGTGTCATTAACTTCCCGAAGAGCTGAAAAACGAAGTTTCTCTGATCGCACAGCACTGGAAGCCGTTGTCTCAGGATGTTTGAGTGAGTTCCCTCCCCGCCAGGCCCATCGATCACCGCTGCTGTTCACTTCACTCCACTCGTGGGTATTTACTCAAGTCAGTCCCAATTTCAAATTCCTGCAAAATGCACTGACATGAGAGGCATCAGGTCCCTGGGGGGGAGTGAGCTCTCCCAAGTGCTTCATGCTGGAAACACGTGGAACACTCTTGATGAGCTCGGTGTAGCTCATCAACACATGGAGCGACTTCTGAGTGACAGGAAGAGGAAATGTGAGCTACCCAGTGTCTGTCTGTCCAGCACGGGGAGAGGGAGGAAGTCAGTCAGGGTTCCTGTTCCAAAGTATCAGAACAGCTGGCAGGTTCTAAAGACTACGCTGCTGTTCACAAATGTTTCATCTACAATTTTGGAATCAATGTAACAAAATACCACAGAGGTGAGGAGATGTGATGACCGACCGGACCTACAACCCCCCCAGGGGTCAGCTCAGATGGAGAACGCCAGTTGTTCACTCCCATACATCATAGCAGCCCTCTCTCTCTCTCTCTCTCTGCCCCCCCATGCTGCTGAATCCATGAATGGATCTGACATTGTTTTAGTGTCTCAGGTGGGTTGTGAGCCTCTCCCTGTCAGGCTGAGGCTGCTTCTACATGTGTAACCCCCCCCCCCCCCCCCCCACAACATGTACTTTACCACAGGTGGAACTGATTTTCAGGTTACAGAGAAAAAAATGCTCCATGTAGCAGAAAGTTGAGTGGAAGTGAACATTTTTCCTCTGACAAAGGGTTTATGTAGTTTATGTGGAGGCCAGCGGGGTGGAGGAGGACGGGGGTGTCCAGAGGTGAACCAGAGGACGCTTCTGCCTTCAAACCCTAAGGTCTTCCAATCATGTTTTATCTTTTCAACTCAAGTGCTCTTGACTGAACCCTAAGACAGCGTCACACCAGCCTCCACTATTAAGCTAATTAACGTAAGCCTGGTGTGTGTGTGCGAGGCTTGGCAGTGTTACAGTATAATTTAATAGCATTAATTTGACATTAAAGCAGGGGATATTCAGTCATTTTCATTCAAAAACATAAAATATTCACTGGTTCCAGTGTCTTAAATAGCAGGAGTTGCTGCTTTGTTGTTGTGGGAAAATGTGGCCAACAGTTTCCACCTTTTCGGGGCTTTTGTCAGACTCGATGATTAATCATGACTTGTACACGTTGTGACTCCTGATCCTGGTCTCCGAACATGAACGCTCGTCTTTTCTGTCTAAACTGATGAGACAAAAGCTTCAGGTGTTGGTTCAGGACCACTGCAGCATACCTCCGTCACCTCCTGCAGCCAGCGTCTCTGGAAGGCCGAGGTCAAATGTTCACGTGGTGGCTTGTCAGCAGGGCTAGCTTGGTTGAGCTTGTGAACAGAAGACGATGCTGAGGCCAACCTGTCCCTTTGATTCCTAACCAGCTGCAGATGTGAAGCTCATCCTGTTCTATTCGTTCACCTGATGTTGCTGCTGTACAAATAAAACTGACTTGACTTGAGCTGTGGAAGCGGAAACCTATAGTTCCAACAGAGGTGGAACGGTCTCTTCCCTTTTGAGAATCTGTGTATTTCTACTCAGTTTTACTTTGTATCGACACTGTATCCTTCACCTGGACAACTTCCACATCAGTGCAACCCCAAGCTAGGGTGGCACAGCCGTGTCCCACGCATGGAAATACTGGTGAGACCCAGTAACAACAGCCAAGTTCCTCCACCACCTACTGGTCCGGCTGTTCCATGCCGTTAGGGCGCCAGATCGACTTCCTTAGGCTGCCATGTTGATTCATCCTGTTGAAAACGTTTCATCCCATCTTTCCATTCGCTCAGAGGCTAATTGGCATCGTATAAATTAATTGAAAGTCGCACCCAAATCCATCAATGTGGGATAATTGAGTCTGAAATGCCTGTGGCTGTTTGCTCTGAGTGTGATGTTGAACTACACACCTTCCACCAGAGGAAGTCAGCTCCCTCTACCCTGGCGTCCATGTGACATCTCGTGGTTAAGTTAATGTGTCACCCCCCAATCAAGTCAATGAGGTGGTGCGCTCAGAAAAAGGCTGTTTGGGTTCTTAATTTCTTTAGAGAGATGTAGTGTATGTGTGTGTGTGTGTGTGTGTGTGTGTGTGTGTGTGTGTGTGTGTGTGTGTGTGTGAGAGAGATGATCCTTCATTAATTGGTTGGCTGGTGTGAGCAGCTCCAACTTCTCCAACAGTCTTCACAAAGGGACCAATCATGTATCACATCGCAGTTTTTATCATGCAGAGGAAAACACCATGTAATTCCAGTCCTCTTCGCTTTGAATAGTGAGTTGAGTTTGTGTTTGAGCAGCAGAGGAACTGACGAAGCTCAGTCGTACCTTGTCCCACTGTCTCTCCCTGTCCAGGGTGATGATGATCATGGCAGGATTCACCAGGTACCCGTTGCTGTTGAAGGAGAAGTCGTTGTGTTCCCATGTTACGTTCAACATGTGCCTGAGAAAAAGAAATGCCAGCGATCAGGGACTCGCAGAAAGAGGAACACCAATAACTGAACTTCCACCCACCACTGTGACTCTTCATCTCCAGAGATTATTGTCCAATGTAGCATCTTGAGCATGGACTACGAGATTATTAATTTACATATTGCACACATCAACCTGTCAGCTGTTGTGGAAAGAAACACTCTGGCTTGTTGCTCCTCTGTGAGCCATCACAAGGACGTGCAGCAGACTGAGGAACTTACTAATAGTGCCTACAGGTGCTGATGTGTCCTCAGCAGAGCTTCACTTTCCCCTTTGTCTCTGACAGTTAAGGCTCGTCAGGTGAATCGGTTCGCTACTTAACCCTGGAAGACAGTTGCGGTGTCCAGGTAACCTCATTTGCATGTTCAGGGTTTGTTGTGTTCGCTCCTCCCCTGAGGGACCAGCAGGTCGTTGATGCTGGCGAAATGACCTTGAAACATGTATAACACGATGTGCTGATGATGATTAAAGGGGAGGGAAATCTGTATTATACAGTTGTGGAAGGAGCAGTTGATGGATGGTTGGGTGGCGCATGTTGGAGGCCCTCGAGCGACGGTTGAAGGCTGTCAGGATACTGTACGGTCGCTGATGGGGATGTTTCACCGTGAGTGCCTGTTTCTTTATAAATGCTCTCATTTAACCCAAACCAGGATTTAGTCTGTGTTTTGGGGTCTAACCCTCCCCAGACTGTGCTGAAACGCTGGTAACAGAGGGCCAGAGCAGAAGACAGTTACAGCCGGATGTGTTGGAGGACTTGCAGGATAAAACGCTGCAGGAACACAGCGCCGGCTTCACTCAGATGAAGTTGTTTAGGGATACAGAGAACAAATCAGAGCAAAGCCAACAGAGGGCCGTTGGGCCCCCCGGCCTGCTGAGGGTTGGTGATGGTCCAGTTGTGATGTTGGAGTCACAGAGGGATTCGTCAGCAGGCTCGTGGTAAAATAACTTCTTGTTTCTTGGGTTGTTGCTTCTATTTTATAGCCAATTTGTTTTCCTCTGCAATGAGGAATAAATATTTCAGAGTGATGGTAAAGTAGTGCCTCAGCAGGACAATGAAGAGAAAGCACTTAGGGGGTCAAAGGTCAAGGTCACTGTCACCTCATATGAATGTGATATTTCAGGAAGACCTTGAGAGAATGTGTTCATACATGTTACAAATCTTTCTTGGGACCTAAACACAAATTTTTGATTATTTTTTTTAATTTTTGAAATGACAATTTTATATCCACAAGATCAAAGGTCACCTTCAGTGTGACATAAAGTCATAAAAACAACTTTGCTGGACTTATTCAAAATCATACAAGTCCGCTTCACAAAATGGGTACCACATGAACATAAACCACAGCCGGAGGTGAATTCCTAGATGAGCCTCCGCGGCTCACTGCTGTGTCGCTCTCTGGGATGTAAAACCATCTTAAATCAACGAATAAAGTTTGACTGTAGAAGCGCAGACATGAAAAAAACAGTCGTGTGATGCTTTCTTTGATTGCACACTTTCATCATTTACATCCTCTGAGACCTGCGGCGCTGATCTCTCACCTCAACCACCACTCCAGCAGAGGTGATGAAAGCCTGCAGGGCGGAGAGTAGCCTTCAGATCGGTCTGTGTGAAAAGCCTATTAAATCTTGTAATCTGCGCTAATCCAATTAACAGGTTAGCTGACTCATTATCAAGTGAGGACAATTCAAAGGGAAGAAAACCTTTGATGTGGCGGGAATGAAAGAGACAGTAGAGCTGATAGCTTTGTTCCATGTCCTCGACCTTCACGCTACTGACGAGAGCCACTGCTGCTTAAATCACGCCCGCCAGGTTCATGACGTCCACAATCAAAGCCTGAGATAATGTTCACCGTTTCCACTTTTTCATGAACAGTTCACAAAAGGAACAGTTGTCTCCCCTCCAGCTCCGTGCGTCTGAGAGAAGAATTATTACTGACATCAGCGGGAAGAGGGATGCCTCACAAGAGAGACGCGCCCATCGAAACCGGCACAAACACTCCCATGTCCCCGAAAGACCTCGCAGCTCTTCCCTGCACTGATTAAAATATTTTTCGAATGAAACAGGATTTGCTTCGTGTTCCATGGCTAACAGATGGCATCAGATTGCTCTTTTGGGCTCAGTTTAAATGAAGAGAAGCCACGCCCCTATCTGTCATCCCCCCGCCGCCACTCAATTATCTTGTAATTTCCAAGAGATACAGGAGCGAGCTGAGTGATGAGAGGATGGATGACAGCAGGCAGAGGACACGCTTTTGGAGAATGATGGTCTCCATAAATCTGCTCCACAACACCAAACAGATGGGACGTCCAGGATAAATAAACAAATGTTGACCTCTCATTCGCCAGGTCCCACAGATGGAGGACCATTTCTGAACAGTTTTTCCCGATGTATCAGACATGAAGACCAGATTTCCCACCCCGCCCATCAAACGCAGTTCTTCTTCATGTCTAGCTTGGCATCAATAGACAGCGTGTGACTACTGATGGCCCTCTGATGCTATAACGCTTACTTTGGCTTTTTGAAAGTCTTCTCGCATCATTTAGCATCTGTTGACTGTGACAGAGCAGAGACCACAGGTCCATTACATGGAATTATTGAAGCGAGAACAATCCAAGCGAGAGCGTCTCTCTGCAGAAGGGAGCGCTCAGCCTCCCTCACACTTTGGTGCTCAGGTTCTGATCATGGGCGGAACTTCACAGAACATGACTATAGTGGGATTTCACATAAAGTGCAGGCTGCCGCTGCCTCCACCAGGGGCGCTAGAGAACACACACTTCCTGTTCGTGATGTTGCTGCAGATCATTGTGGCGTTTGTTCCATCAGTTGTACTTCCTGCAACCACCGTGTGGTGCTATGAGTTAAACTCAGCTTGTGGACGACTACAGGACTGTCATCAAAGATCTGAGTCATGTGACTCCAGTTACTGCAGCTTCCTGTTCTATGGTCAGATATCAAACATGGCCGCCTCCTCACCTCTGCAACCTCTGTCTTCACAGTGACCCATCACCAGGTTCTGAAGGAGGTTCTGACCCCCTCTGAGAGGAACCCGTCCACCCACCAGGAGGACATCGGTGTCTAATTTCCTGCTGTCACCAGGTGGCGCTATGACTCATCTGAGCCTGAACACAGTGGGTTCCTCCTTTGTCCAGGTTTAATCCCTCCACCAAGTTTGGTGAAAATCAGGTTAATAGTTTGTATGAAATCCTGCTGCCAGGCGAAGGCCAGCAAACAGCAGTTTTCTGTACAGACTCTGGTGAAGGAGATCAGAATGTTCCATAGTTGGAAGGGTTAGGCACAAAAAGACCTGCTTCAGTTTAAAAAAAACATCAAAATCTCTACTTCCTCAGTAATTGTGCTTTCATGAAATTGTCAAGCAGATTTTATGCAAACTGCAAAAATATCATGAAGACAGAAATGCATTTAAACTGAGTCCATCAACAAGTTTGTAGTGGAAAAACCAGGGTGACTCATGCCCCCAAAAGACGTTGGCAGAGGCAGCGCAGGGCATGGCTGTAACAAAGAAGTAGAGGAGAAGAGTCAAACTCTGCCACCATCTACCAGCCAAGTGGGGAAACCCAACCAGCACCTGTCTCTCCAACGTGTCCCACATTACAACTGACGACTGCCATGAGCTGAGCCAATATGAGGAGTCCATTAGGGTTGAATCCTCTCTTTGGTCAACAACACTCCCACTTAGAGTCGCCACACAATCCATGACGGCTCCCTAAATCAAGCGCTGCCACTCCTTCACCTGAACATTCTTTCTTGATGCTGTAAGCGGCTCTGTACAAGCAGATCTTGTGCTGTGGGACTTGATCGTTGGGCAGGACCAGAAATGAAGTATGTTGTGACTTCCTCATTAGGTTGACGAAACGTTAGTTGCTATTGCAGTTCAGTGGTGCATAAATGTACTTTCTGGAGGACGGGGTTGGGTGGAGTTATTAATGCGATGACAGTTACAGCAGTTAAAGCCAATCTCACCAACATAGCAATAAATCCAGGTACTGAATCAGAAAGTATCCTCATTTAAAATCTAGAATTTCCACATCTGAGATGTGTCTTTGACCCCCACATCTGTTCAATTCATCCTCCAATCCCAGTGGACATCAGTGCCAAATTTGACCAAAAAAAAACTCCCTTAAGGCATTTGAGACATGAAGGGATTATGAGAATGGGGCAGAGATGGCACGCTTGTGAGGAGAACGTGACCTTGAACCACCGAACCTATTTAGTTGATCCAGGAGTCAAAGTGGACGTTTGTGCCTCAAGGTGTTCCAGAAATATCGCACGGACAAGAATAGAGCAGACGTACATAAGGACCACCGTCGGTCGGCTGCCAAGTTCAACTCTTTGTCCCCTGTGGTGGATCGGTCACTTGTAGTGATGGTTTTTGTCTACAAGGTCCCAACTGGATTTAACAGTGGCTAATTTACCCAGCTAGTTTATCAAATCCAGCTACCTGCACATTCATGCTGATAAGTAGATGTCTGGCAGCGCTCTTACCTGAAGAGCGTGTCGTTAGTGGACGACGGCTTCACAGGGTTGTGACAGTCACTCTGGCCTTCTGGAATGAAGCCTCTCTGTTTGCGAAAGCTCTGCACGCCCTTCACCACGATGGCTACGCCATCCCTCACCCTCTTCCTCAGGCTCATCCTCCAGCGGTCTGTGATGATGCTGATGACCCCTACAGGGAAGCTGTCAGGTGGGGGGATATCCGGGTTCCCCACGGCAAGGCTGGGGATAATCCAGATGTAACCCGGCCCCACCAGTCCAGCCTCGGCAGCCAGGGTGAACAGGTACTGGGCCTCCTCGTGGGAACAGTAGACCAGCAGCACCTGGCTGTCGATCTGCTGCAGCAGCCTTCGCGCTCTGATGTCGTTCAGGCCATCGGCAGACATGTCGAAGGTCAGCACGTCCTGAAGTTCCCACATGAAGTAGCTGGTGTCAGTGAAGGACTTGATGTAATCCACGTAGGCTTCATAGCCCGGGTAGAGACTGGTTATGACCACAAAGCTGTCCCAGTTGTACTCCTCCATCACCTTGAACATGCCGTTGATCTGCTGCTCGATGGAGGAGCCCAGCTGGAGGAAGTTGGAGCCCTCACCCTAGAGGGAGAGGGAGGGAGGGAGAGAGAGGGAGAGAGAGAGAGGCATGGCATCATCATGAGAAGATGGAGGACTACGGTTAGCCTTTTAGTCCTGACTAACGAGCTAAATTAGCACGTCCTAATTCAACAATTTGTATAATGTACCAGAAGCTCTCTGGAGGAACATCTGCAGAGTAAATGCACACTATTTATTCTCAAACAAATGGTGCTCAGAGGAGTGAGTCACTCTGTCGTGGTTCTGCTGTATTTTGCTCTTGCAGCAGCTGAGCACCCATTCATCACTTAAACCCACATGTCTCACTTTTGCTGCACAAACACTGGCCGTCATCCATATTTGCAAATTCAGAGGGATGGCACTATCAGTGTGGGCAGCCCCGCGCTACCTTTCATCTGCCTTGGCTGCAAATGCAGCGACCTTGAGGGAGGAATGTTGAGTTCTATTATAACAAAGTGGAGAGCAGCAAAATACTTTAAAGTACCTTGTGGTATGTGATATGTTTTCCTTTAGATTTCCATTAAAATGATGTTGACCTGCCTTTTAAACTATCTCAGCTCACCCGAAGCCTCAGATGGAGTTTCAAATCAACGCTGGATCTGCTGCTGTGACATCACCGCCTGGGGTGTGGCCAAGGGACAGTGTTGTAACAGGGTTCTTTCTCGGTGCTACAATTTGTCAGCTATTGTAAACTTCATGAATTGTTTTACAAAGTTCAGACTTTCCTCACAAGATTCCTGATTGATAAACAGAAAAAACAGAAGACCAGACAACTGGAAAGGAAGACACATTCCAGCCAGCACGAGGAAGTCCACCAAGCCTGGAAGGAGAGTTTATTAATTTCTAAAAAAGAACTCCGTAATGCCAGAAGCGCTTACTACTCGTCCCTGATAGAAAAGAATAAGAACAACCCCAGGTTCCTCTTCAGCACCGTGGGCAGGCTCACCAAGAACCATAGTGCTGTTGAGCCATGCATCCCCCCAACTCTCAGCAGTAACGACTTCCTTTCTTTCTTTACTGAAAAGATTGTGAATATTAGCACGAAGATTGCCAGTAATGGAGGACAGACTACAGTCCCCATAGAAGCACCTCCCAGACTTGGTGCTCACTTGGACAGCTTCTCCCCCATCGACCTGTCAGAATTAACTTCTGCAGTCGGTTCCTCCAAGTCAGCCACTTGTCTGCTGGATCCCATCCCAACAAGCCTACTTAAGGATGCCTTCCCTCTAGTCAACACTTCTATATTGAACCAAATTAATCTTTCCTTAGTCACAGGTTATGAGCCACAGGCCTTTAAGGTGGCTGTCATCAACCCTTTACTTAAAAACCTTCTCTTGACCCAGATGTGTTAGCCAACTATAGGCCAATATCCAACCTCCCTACATCTCCAAGATCCTTGAGAAGGTTGTCCTGGAGCAGCTACATGAACATCTGCACAGCAACGAGCTCTTTGAAGCCTTCCAGTCTGGATTCAGGGAACACCATAGCACTGAACCAGCACTGGTCAGAGTCTCTACTGATCTTCTTACAGCTTCAGACAGAGGTCTTGTCTCTGTGCTTGTCCTTTTGGACCTCAGTGCTGCATTTGACACCATCGACCACAGCATCCTGCTACAGAGACGAGACCATGACATTGGGATTAAAGGAACTGCCCTAAAATGGTTTAAGTCCTACTTATCTGACAGGTTTCAGTTTGTTAATGTTAACAATGACCATTCGGAGTATAGCAGAGTTACATATGGTGGACCACAGGGTTCAGTTTTAGGACCGATTCTCTTCACTCTTTACATGCTCCCATTAGGTGACATAATCCAGAAGCACTCGATCAACTTCCACTGTTATGCAGATGACACACAACTTTACTTGTCGATGGAGCCAGACGACACAAGCCAGCTTACTAATCTGCTAGACTGCCTGAAAGACATTAAATCCTGGATGTCTTCTAACTTCTTAATGCTCAATTCAGATAAAACTGAGGTAATCATTTTTGGACCTAAACACCACAGGGACACACTCTTGAATCGGATCTCTACTCTAGATGGCATCACCCTAACTTCGAGTACAACTGCAAGGAACCTTGGGGTCATTTTTGACCAGGACCTTTCCTTCAGCTCCCACATAAAGCATGTGACCAGGACCGCCTTCTTCCATCTGCGAAGTATCGCTAAGATTAGGAATATCCTTTCCCAGAGTGATGCTGAGAAACTGGTGCATGCATTTATCACTTCTCGGCTGGACCACTGCAACTCTCTCCTGTCAGGATGTCCTAAATACTCCCTAAAGAGTCTCCAGCTGGTCCAGAACGCTGCAGCGAGGGTTTTGACGGGAGTTAAGAAGAGAGAACACATCTCTCCACTTTAGCTTCTCTCCACTGGCTTCCTGTAGGATCTAGAATCGACTTCAAAATCCTTCTGCTGACTTATAAGGCTCTCAATGATAAAGCTCCATCCTATTTGAAAGAGCTCATTAGTCCCTACTGTCCCACCAGAGCACTCCGCTCCCAGAATGCAGGTCTTTTAGTGACTCCCAGTATCAATAAAAACAGACTGGGAGGTAGAGCCTTTAGTTACCGGGCTCCTCTACTGTGGAACCAGCATCTCTCCATGGGTCAGAGAGGCAGACACTTTAACTACGTTTAAGTCCAGGCTTAAGACTTTCCTCTATGACAGAGCCTTCAGTTAGGACTGGTTCAGGTAGCTCTGAACCATTGATAGCTATGCTGCGACAGGCTTAGACTGCTGGGGGACACATCAGGTTACATGGAGCCCTCCCCTCCTCTCCTCTCCCCTCCTCTCCTCTCCTCTCCCCCTCTCTCCTCCTCTCCTCCCTGCACATTTTTGGAACTGTCACTACCATTACTTGTTGCACTTTGTAGTTTGGCCTTGGTGTCTCGCAGTCTCTCTGTGTTTCCACAGATCCACCAGAGCCCCAACCGCCGCCTGCATCGCCCCCCCCCCTCTTATTCCCTACTGTCACACCGGCCTGCGCTCCCCCCCCCCCCCCATGAACCAGTCTGCCATCCAGTCCCCCATCAAGCTGGCTTGCTCTCCCTGCCTCCCCTACCAGAAGCTTCCTTCTTCAGCTGTTATTAACATTTCCATGTTTCCCACATTCTGTATTGTAAACTGTTGTCTTGTCTGTAACAACATCTCCTGCACGTCTGTCCCTCCTGGTGAGGGATCCTCCTCCCCTCCTCACCCTGAGGTTTCTCCCATTTTTCCCTGTTAAAGGTTTTCTATGGAGTTTTTCCTCAGTCGATGTGAGGGTCTAAGGGCAGAGGAGGTTGTTATGATGCCATGTGAAGCCCTTTGAGACAAACTGTTTGTGAAAACGGGCTCTACAAATAAAATTGCCTTGCCTTGCCTGATAAATACGACGACCCCAAACAAGTTCCAAAGCAGTTTGGAGAGCTGGTCATTTACGCTGGTTCACTGAGCACCGAACCAGAACTGTTGGAGCATCAAACTCCAGTCAAAGAGTGGGTGGATTAATGATCACATGCCTGGATTAACAAGACCTGGATGATACCACATGACCTGGAGAGTCAGCAAATGGATGTTTTTGGACAGTTCAGTTGCTGTTAGCCTTCGGTCTCCGTTAGCATCAAGCTAAATATTCACGGCTGGTTCTTCCATC
Source organism: Aulostomus chinensis (assembly GCF_037954235.1). Classification (NCBI taxonomy): domain Eukaryota; kingdom Metazoa; phylum Chordata; class Actinopteri; order Syngnathiformes; family Aulostomidae; genus Aulostomus; species Aulostomus chinensis. Next base: position 699,504 of record NC_141337.1, read on the forward strand.
ATTCTGGATTCATAAAGAAGTAAAGCAGGAAGGTAAAACATCTTAATGAGTTCAAGATTCCTATTAGTGAGTACTTGGAAGGAAAACTACTGTTTGAAGAAAGTGAAGTATTGCCTGAATGTTCATCTGTTTATGCTAAAGTTAACAGTTCCTCTGCTTTCCTTCAGCTTTTTATCCATTCAAAGATGAAACTATTCAGCTCTCAAAGGGTACTACTAGCATTAGCGTCAGCCCACCCTGTCCTCTTGACAGTAATTGTACTGAGTGAATGTGGCAGTGATGGATTGACGTTACTGTACGTGTCGACAGTTCGATAGGGATCATTGATCCTGCAGCAGATTTCAATCATCATCTTCACCGAGCCACGTTTCTAACCAACGTCCTCATTAAATCCTCGCTGCATGTTCACATGCTGCTGTAGTCACACATCGATGAATCGTGGGATTTTGGGCCTCCAGTTGAAGTGTTTTGACTCCCTGGGTCGGTGCTGGCTGATAGGACGGCAGCCCCATCCTGACCTCTCTGCTCTCCAGGGGAGAAACCTGGGAGCTCAGGAAAAGAGGGGTCAAGTACCCCGAGACTCTGATCTTATTCCGTGTCTCCTGGTCGTCCTTGAGAGCGGCTCGGCTACGGGGTGATGTATGAGCGCCTGATGAGTTCAGACGTCACAGTGAAATTCTCTGACTTTGTGATTGTGAGCGTGCGCCTGAGAACGTTTTTTTCCCCCCTGTGGTTTCATCCCAGTTTACAGCCCTACAAATCGAAAGAGAAAGATAAATAATAAATAAGTTTTATTATGCAGGATAGTTGTTTTAACATTCATTTATTCATAGAATGAGAGAATCAGTGATTGCTCTTAAAGGTAGAGCCACGATGACTGGAGAGAAGACACAATTCATTTCTAAGCAGTAAGGACTATTCTTTTCATTAATTAAAACCAAAGCACATTTGTTATCTTTAAAATGACCCATCTTGTATGTTCTTGATTAATATTCACACCCAGGACTGTAAATGAAATTCACTTATCAGTGACTTTGCAGGGAATTGGATTCTAGCTGTGGACTAAGATGGATAAGACTGCACTGGAGGCCGGCATTCATCTGTCCTGGGCGCGCGGGTCTTAGGCAGGTTAGTCACGCAGCAGCACCAGAAGATCGTATAAATCTGTTCATTCTCGCCGTCCCATCACTCTCCTGGAGCAAATATGTCGGTGTGGTTGGCTCACGCCTTTGCAAGCTGCAGTGTTGCACAATCAGAGTGTGTGTGTGCTTGTATGCTAATCTAAGAGAGGAGGGTCTCCTGTAAACGACACGCGACAGCTCAATTAGCAGGAGCGCACTGATAGCACAGTCCAAATGAGCCCGGGGCATGACCGCAGGCTCAGAGGCTGAAGTCACGACCACTCTGTGCAGAACATGCCCGGTATCGTCTGGGCCATATGGTTCTACTGTCACAGGCTGCTACACTCAACGTGGCAGGAATTCTCCACCAGCAGTCATCACCTTTCCATGAAACAGATAAAGACCTCAGAGGTCAGTGGGCTTGAGACGAACAAGTCATTCCATCTGTGGCCAGATTACAGCGTCAAACATCACGCCACGTACCCTCTGATCCGTGTCCTCTGCGTGTTCCCATTGAGATATCTGATGGTGGAGATAACAATGTTTGCACGCACACTATCCTTCCACTAGTAGTCCCAGAATGACAGCCTTCTGAATTTGATAAATGTACATTAAATAGAATTTTCTGGTTGTATTTGTCCATGCATAAAATTTTACAATGAAACTGAAACCTCACTCAAAAGTGCAATGTGCCTTTTGGAACCAGCCACGTATATTTAGCTTGAGGCTCATGGGGTCTGATGGCTAACAATGGCTAACCGAGCCAAAAACGTCTGTTCATTAACTCTCCAGGTCGTCTGGTATAATCCAGGTTTCCTTAATCCAGACGGATGATCAGTAATTCACAAACGCTTGTATTGGAGATGAAAGCTGACTAGAACTCTTGTGGCTTGGTGCTCATTCATTGTAGCACTGTCATCACAACTGTGGACCACAGCCCCCTGGCTGGCCCAACACCCACTACTCTGGGGTTTGTCTGCAATGGGAGGGAAGTCTTTTATGTCTCAGGGTTGGAAATATTGATTGTGGTACTTGGAAGAAAAAAAATCAGAACTGTAAATCGAACGCAAAAACTATCTTGACGGAGCAGTGAGCCAGTTGGGAATGTTTGTTTTTTTGGCTTCTTCATTGACATAAATGGCCTCAAACCAGCGTACGTCATCATGTTCGTCCTCTAAATTCCCAACCGCATGAGTCAGTCCTGCATTCCCCAGTGGTCCAGCACAAGCAGTGATCTCACAGTGAACGGTCATACGGGCCGCCACTATACATTATGTACGTTAGATTATAAATGTGTGTCAGGCACGTTGAGACAGTCAGATGAAGCTCACAGTAATAGTCTAGAGTCCCAAAGAAGATTAAAGCCATCGAGTGGATATCTGAGCAGCTCAAGGACGAGATTACGCTCACAAAGCAGATGCAGAAACTCCACAGTCAAGCTAAACTTTTTAACCCTCCGACACCTTGAAATGACCAGTTTGATGACCGATCGTTCACCAGCTGCATATGTCGCTGGGACTGGTTTTATTTTGACTGAACAGGATCCATCGGCACTGAAACACTGGAATGCCTGGGGTGGGCGTGGCTATTAATAGACGTGGAATGCAGCCAGGTATCTAAAGGTAAGGAGGGATTTAACATCACATCTCAATGAAACTGCGTGACATTAGCTCACAGTTTATGGAACGGAAAGTAGCACATGGCTTCACTGGTCACGTGACTGCATTGCAACCCCCCTCAGTCTATGGAGAGCCACTTCTGGCCACGGCTCTTTGCTGTGACATATGCCTGCCTCCGCCACGCAGCAGGAAGTGCCCTGGCACCATCTTCCTGTGCAGTTGACGTCACATAGATCCTGCATGGCAACCAGGAACACACACATGACTCCCTGACCATTGGCTGTTTCTCCCTCAGACACAGAAAACAAAGATTATCAAGCTGTCAGTCAGAGGCTCCTCAAAGTGGCCTCGTGAGGGTCTGAGGAATGTTTCCGTTTAAGTGGCTATGATGCAACGCCACTGATCTGCACTTTGAATACGTGTCAGCTGTGACAGCGTGGTGCATCACTTCTACTCATAAGAGAACGTTCCTTCAAAATGTCGCCCAACAAGTTCTCGCCATGCTCACTGTGGACAGCGTTGGGATCTAAACATTCTCGCACTGCTGGGACGATCCATACTGAGCATGTGCACCAGCAGGCTTGGAATGGGGATCAATAATTGGAGCATTTGGACGTTGTAACCTTTCCAAACATTATCTGACCAATCGTCTCATTTCACTGTCAGTCCATAAATTGTTCTACAAAACGCTATCGTACAGCTGCAGCAGTCACAGTGGAGTCGAAGCCGTGAGCGTGCGTCGGCAGTTGGTTGTAGGTTGTTTGGCCACAAGAGGGAGACAAAAGTACCAGGCTTCACTTTTTTGGTAGATTTGTAGGAATTTTTCCTGATTTTAAAAGAAATAGGGTACATTTTCAAGAGAAAACTGTGATTTACTGGTGAATAATTTGGCTGTGTTTGTCAGGAACTTGACAAAATGAAAAATTGCTAAGATGATAACCCTTTCACCAATATTAAATATGCGTTCACTCACTGATTTCTTGTCTAAGTGTCTATTAAAGGTCAGCGGGAACCTTAATACCTCTTGAGAAATGGGCTCAGTGGACAAACGAGTGCTGCGGCTTGTTGAGGGTGAACTCACGAAGGAATAGGATTGAAAGCTGCTGCTGATGTGAGGAGGAGGACTAACTTTATTTTCAGGATGACAGTTTTATCCGAGGGGACGTTTTACTCTCCATTCTCTCATCGTGTGTAGGTCTCCTTTCCTGCGTCGTACAACTCCTCCACATTCTGTCTACCTTTGTCTAGACAGGTTAGGCTGTAACTGTGCCAGTGGTTTGATATTCAGCCTGAGGTGGAGGTAGAGACAAGTGAGAACAAAAGAGAAAAGGGAAGTGTTCTACTTCTGAGGAGCTCTCTTGTTCCCGCAAAGACAATCAGGTTTGGCTGCCGCGGCTCAGAGGAAGAGATCTGTCAGGCCTCCTGATGAATGAGGAGTCAACTGAACACACAATGAGAGAAAGTAAGCCTTGCCATGTCTGTTCAGAGTTCTAAAACTACAACCTCTTGAGTGTGTAATTGCTTCTGAAGGAAATCTTTATTTGTTCAGACAAACTTGTCACAGTTTTCACGAGAAGGAGCCAGTTCCCAAACTGCTTTACAGACAGAGACGATGATATACAAGTACTTTTACACACATACTGTCCTTGGCATCTAGAGATGAATGAGCCTCCAACACACAACTGGGACGGCAGGTTCATGTCCAGCCACCTTTGGGCTTCACAAGCACTTCGGTCATTTGTGTCAGCTGAGATGATCAATATTCATTTATCTGCTGTTGACTGCCAGCCGAGCGGCAGTGGCGAAGGAGGGAGCTCTGATTTGTTGTCTGTCTGAAGGTGACGCACGGCTGCGTGAGCAAACAATATTTATACTTTAAGCTGTACCCTGGAAGTATTAATACTGATGTAATTATTTGTTGGCCTTATTTGCTTTGAGTCACTAGGAGAGAAAATAAAGGGGATCATGGTGCGAGCCAATCAACGCGCTCAAAAGTCTCCAGACAGGAATCAGTTTATCACCTAATTTCGAGCTGTCACTTTGAGAAAGGTCAAAGTCTCGTCTTCTAGTGATATGAATGAAAAATGAATGTACTTCATCATTCTGTTGACGACCTTTGACAACGTCCCATAAATCAGCTTACCAGCATCATCGCGAAAATCAAGAATCTTCTGTAAAGTGCAGGGTGTTGCTGCCAGTGCGCCTGACAGCATTCACAGTTACACGACGAAGCCCCTCCACGTGCTCGCCATGTGGAAGAGCGACTGCTGTTCTGGTAGGACGGTCGTCGTTTCCCTGTGATAACACCGTGAGTCCTTTGATGGGTTCTTTGATGGGTTTGCTCTCGCTGTACCAGCTGCCTCGCAATCTTAAATTCTAAACCCTAATCATGAATAAACTACAGTGAAGCCCAGCCAATACACAAACGAGACTTAACGTGTAGCAGAGTGGCATCTCCCGATCTGACGAAGCTCTTGTGAAGACCTGGCTGGGGATGTGATGGTGACTCGGTTACAACCAGAAGCCTGAGGCGTGTACTTGTCTCGTGTTAAGAACACGCCTCCTCGTTTTGTTCAGCTTTGCGCTGTAAACTCTCATCAGTCGTCATTTCCAAAAGAGACCTGAAAACAGTCTTCTGCTGCACATGGGTCCAGGTCCAGGTCCAGGTCCAGGTCTGTGGTGGAGTTTGTCTGCGCAGGGACCCAAAATAAGAAAATGCCAAAAGCACTCTGGGTTTATTAGTTGAGGCAGGTGGAGGTTCGTGCCAGACCCAGACCAGGCAGCTCGCCGGGAAGCCGACGAGATGCTTTCAGACCGGAACCTCCGTGTCAATAATGCGTGCGCTCACTTCCCTGGAGGCACTTGTAAAGCATTCACTTCATGACAGACATTACTTCCTTCACTGGCTAATTACTGATGAAAAGCCCTAATTCATTTGAACAGCTGCCAGCCTCGGTCACGATGCTGGTTTCTTAATACATGTGTTTATGACTGAGCTGCTGTTTCTGTCCTCCAGTTTGAATGGTGAGCGTGTAAATGAGCTATGGAAGCATGAACTGCTGACTGACATCTCTTTTATTCCCCTTGAGAAGCCGTGTTAATGTCAAGCTCGCCCAAAATGATTTGGATTCAGCTGACAGGGAAGATGTCGACAAACTCCTCGGCATTAGGAAATTACAAGGGTGTCATTGTTGTGACAATATAGCGCCTTCGGATTTCCCTCAAAGTAGAAATTACTGCAGGATTCTCAGTGGAGAAGAAATACTGTTCAGTACCGAATCAGCTGAGGTTGCCACCCAGGTTTCCCTGCAAGTCACACCACCTGATCAGTGTTACGCAGGAAAAATACTCCTGAAATGCAGGAAGTCTTTTTGTAGTTAGTACATTCTTGTGTCAGAACAATGAAATGTGACTCTTAGTCCCGCCCTAACACGCGCCCTTGGTTCTCCAGAGATTCGCTCTTGTGGATTTTGTGGAGTGAGTGAACTTCTTCCCTCTGCTCCAGCGCTTCCATTCCTCTCTATAAGAGTCGAGAACCTCGTCTGCGAGGTTGGAAGCTTTGCTTGGGCCCGTCGCCTCCCTGGTCGGCATCCCATCTCGTATGCGGGAGTCACAAACATCATCGAGAGCCACCGAAACCATTTGTTCCTAACAACATCCATTTTAAGAGGAACGTGGATATTTTTAATCTTGGAAACAATGACGACAACAAAGCAGTCGTGAGCATCCAAATGGCTCTGAAGGAAGGAGCTGGTCCACACGTTGCCCAGCTAGCCATCTGTGTTTGCCCCTGGATGCTGCAGAGGCGCTTTGGGCTCAGAACTGCACGGGTGCGGATGCACCGTTGAATTGCATGTAAAGTGAGCTGCAGTCTCCAGACTTTTCTTTCAGTTGTCTGTAATTTATTCCCGCTACTCGTCTGAGAGACATTTCTAATCAGCGTTATTTGCAAAATTTGACAACTGTCTTTTGGACTGTCTTGTCTGAAGTGCTTAAGCAGCTACAGCAAATGAACTGATACTCCAACATAGAAAAGGATCACCTGTTATCAGCTGATTGTCTTTGAACACGACGGCAGAGAGAAGCTGTCTGAGGGGGTGGACAGTTGGAACCATGGTCAGTAAAGCTCTCTGTGCTCGCGTGCTCAGGCCTAAACTATCAGGACAGCAAAGGTAAAAATTGAAAATACTTTCACAAAAGAGGTTGTTCAAAGATCAAAGCAGGCGGCACTCACAGCCTCTTTTTTCCACTTTCATAAGAATGAAAAGGCCACAATATACATAATCTGATTATGCAGAGTGTGACCTTTTCTTGTTTTATGAAGTTCACGTAAAACAATCTTCCAGCTGTGTACGTCACCATGTGTTGTTCTATGGCGCCGAGCTCACCATGCACTGAAATGTCACCAAACGGAAGAGCCGTTTTAAAGGATTACAGTTGGACTCCAGTGGTTGAGCCTTTAGCGGCGAGTGATAGTGGTCCTGGAGCTGTGCTGCGGAAGCCCCTGGCTCAGCGGTAATCACCACTACTGCCACATCTTCAGATGTTTACCCCTCCTCACAGCTGCGTGCAGTATGAATACACATAGTGACCCAGTGAAAGCGTGAACATGGGATTTTCACCTAGAGGTGTCATGTTTCGGCCTGACAAACTTCTGAAGATCATTCTCTGCTCTATGACCTGATGTGGCTCTGCTGCAAAGTAACTTTACATTGACAGATAGTGGCTATTCATCTTTCTAAGGTCCAATATGGCTGACGTAATTAGCGCTGAAACGACTGTCCTGCGTGATAATTTGACGATTCGCAGGAAAATAAATCTGCAGCTTGGCTAGAGATGCAAAATGAATCAGGCTGTTTCATTTTGTGTTATGGTTGTAATTTCCACTGACTCTTCTCTGAACTCTGTATTGAACGTTGAAAATACAAAACAAACCATCCGTCCACGTCCATGTGATAGAAATGCCAGGTAGGACCTGATCGAACAAGAAGAGTTCAGCTTTTAACCCTCAACCGCCTCGCCAGTGAAACGCCACAGTTCACGCAATCAATCAAAGCATGTAAGAAATCTTGTGTAAAGAGTCAGTAATCAAACATGGCTGCCAAAGCACAAGTCCTCAAACCCTCGCTCCGTCGTCTCAGGGTGGCAACGGCTACAGCAGAACCTATGGAAGCTTGAGTTGACCTGTAATAACTGTCACTGCCACAAGATGGAGACAAAAGAGCTGGACTACCACTTCGAAATTTTAAATATGATGTAAAAGTCAAAAAACAAATATGGCTGCCATAGTAAGTTGGGCAATGCTACCAAAATGACATGAACAGGCTTGGATCCTGCTAAAACCCTGCGCGTGATTGTTGAGTTCCAGGTGGATGCAGGAGCAAAGCATCATGCAAGTCTGAGGGTCAAAGTCCGTCCACTCTTGAAATGCTGTTTTTGGGGGGGGGGGGGGGGGGGGGTGCTTTTTGTCCTCCACAAGACGTCAGAGTGAAATATTCATTGGACCATGTACACAAATCCCGCCAGTTTTCCCTCGTGTTGTCAGACGTACAGAAAGTTAACGATTATGGCCGGCCTCTGTGCTTCTGTGTCTTCCAAAGCTCTGAATTTAGAGTTGTTACAAGGCTGGATGACAGTGAGGGGTGATGGAAAGCTTCTGGCGCGCCCCCGCTGGCGTATGAATTTGTGAGGCTGCCATTTAGCCTCTAACATTAGGAAAGTAAACGTGATTTACAGCCCAGCGATGGACAATAACAGATCCTGTCACTGCCGCTGCTTTGTTTGTCCTGGTGGCCTGATGTTGTGTGCAGCCTCCTGTTTAGTGACAGTGGTTGAATATGCAATACTTAAAGTAATACTTCACCTACAAATGGATAGTTTGCCTTTCAAGTACTGGCAAACAGACATACATTTTATTGATAGGAGCGTTTCAAGACAAACACAATCAAAATACATCTTTCAGTAAAAAATATCATGAAAATAATTTATGAAACACTCATTAAAAGAAAAGGCATGGAAAAACACGGTCACGCTCACGTGGGCACCAGAACCAGAAGGGTCCAGAACCTGGAGAGGTGGTGACCAGATGTTCCTGGACAGTTTAGCTGCTGTTAGCATCAGTCTCTGTTAGCTTCAAGCTAAATATACGTGGCTGGTTCTTCCTGCACTCTGGAGTCACTAAGAAGTGATGAGGAGGGTTGAACTTCTTAGTGAGCTGAGCACTCCTGGTAGTGAGGACTTGGGTCAGGTTTGCCTTACGGTGTTCATTTTGCCTCAGAAACTAGAATTTCAAAATTTGATCAAAGCTGCTAGATCAGCACTCCCCCCCCCCCCCCCCCCACACACACACACACTAACCTTGTACGGCAGGACCACAGCTGAGCCCCCGCTGATGCCCACGATGGGGACAGCTGTCTGAGTGGAGATGAAGTCCAAGATCTGTGCCACAGCCTCCGAGCCAATGTTGTCCTCAAAGACGACGCCATGCACGCGGTTGGTGGAGAGAGTGTCACAGATGCGGGTGAGCAGCGCCCGTGGGTTGGTGTTGTTGACCAGCACAGTGATGGGGTTCACCTCCAGAGGCAGGTCCATGAAGTTTTCCCGGCTTAGTCGGCCCTTAATCTCTGTCTGGTAGGCCGGGCCGCTGAACACCACGGCCACATTCACTGATGGCGTGGGAATCCCAAACGGCCGGCCTGAACCGTAGGGGATGGCACAGACGAGTAGCAGCGGCAGCAGTGGCCACCAGGGGGAGTCGCTCCAGCAGCCTAAACGAACGCCCATCTCAGTCACCTACTGCCTGGAGGAGGGGTCAGAGTGGAGGGAGGGGTCGGGGGGGGGTGGACATATTAGATACACCGAAAAAAGTTGCTCTCTTTTTCTGAAATGTTGTGATAATCGGAGTAATCCCCACTGGCCGGCCAACTAAACTGCCTGTTGTTTGGCGTTTGCTTATTTTAGCTTCATCTCTGCTCACAGCGCAGCTCTGCCTGACATAACTAAGACCCCATTAATGGAGACCAGCGAAGTATTTTTAGAGTGTCAGCGTGCAACATGAGGCCGAGGCCAGGCTCTTAGGGTGGCATCTGCCACCATGCTGCTGTGGTTTTCTGCAGTCCAACCCAACAGATGGTGTCCGGTGTTTAATGCAACAAATGGAGAACAAGAGGATTTATAATTTTCCTCTCGTGACATTACTTTTAAAGCTGTTGCTTAATTTTTCAGCGGTCCAAAGCATTCAGACTTAATCTGCCAAAGGTCTACAAGAGTGGTTTTGGCTGTGCTGATTAATTGACGTCCACAGACTCATTATTGGGATTTGTAAGCTGTTTTTGGAAAGTTCTTCATTCCTAGTTTTGAAACTGACATTTATAATTAATCAAACAGCAAAGTCTATATTTAGAAAGGGGTTGAAATCCCCAAATTGGCCTTTGAACAAATCCAGGCTCTTTCTGCAACATTGCATCACTAATGGACTGGATTGCAACCACTAACTCTTGGCCAAACTATCTTAATTTCTTCCAACCCTCTAATTGCTTTGCTCTCTGCCCTCAGGAAGGTAATGGAGGAGAAATGCCATGGCGGCGCTCCAACCCTGTAGCTTCACATTCACATTCACGTCGCAGCCAGACAGCGGTTTGTGTCGAGCTGTCACACGGACTCAGGCTCTTTGTCAAATCTGTCACACTTGTGTTTGTGGCCCTCGGGGAGTGCTGCACACTGGTCCCCTGTCACAGCAGATCTGATCCACCATGTGATGGAATCCCAGTGGGGTGAATATATTGTAATCCCTTGGTAATCCCCGCCAGGCGTCATGGCCTACGGCTTGATTGTAGCGTATAAACTTATCAAGAGATTTGGCCGCTGCACGCGGCTCAATGTGGCTGCGTGGTGCTGTTCTCTCTCCTGTGTGAGCAGTTGGCTTCTTTTGAGAAAACACTGAGGCGGGCGTGCTTGGTTGGCGCGTCCCAAGAATACTTATCATGGGATTGTTCTCCAGTCAGGTCACATGCTGAAGTCCAAATAGAAGACGTGCGTAGCGCTCGCCATACGTGCACGTACGGCGAGCGCTACGTGCAATGTCTTACATGTGATTCTCCAGGTAGGTGCTGCCTCGTAAATCATTTTCTAAATTGATTAGTCCCCGCTGTGAGAGGGCATCTGCCACATTCTTTCAAATGACATTAGCCAGCTGCAACAGTTTAGGGTTAATGTCTTTGACGGAGCCATGGACGTGGTCCTAATGCTGAGCAGCTCTGACCTTCCGCATGTTTAATCAAGGCAGTGAAACGGCTGAGGTGGATCTATGAAGGTCGAATGTGGCGTTGGAGGTAGAATTAAACCCAACAGGGAGTGAGTCATCAATAACTTTGTGACAAGGCTGCGGAGGTTCAGGCAGGGGAATGACTGGAGCTCTCATGTTTAGGTTGTGGTCGGCGGTGCAGGCTCGTCAGCTTTGCGGCACAGCTGATTTTCAGATTGGCACTGTAGATCAGCTTGGCGCTGACCTGAAACTCTAAAAGTCAGCAGTATCTGTAAACTGCACTCATACATAAAGGAAAGGAGCTTTTCATCTGTGATTTGGCTAAATCCTCTAAAAAAAACATTTCTGTGTGTACAAGAGCTGAAGGCTTTCCTCTGATGTCGCGGGTCACAAATAACTGAGGACGTCCGTCGGCCTGAGAGGTTTAAAATAATGATGACGCACAACACCAAGGACGAACCCCAATCTGTTCGTATGGGGAACCACAGATAATCCCAGTGGACCAGGGACATGTGGCTCACAACAGACCAGGATAAAACCAAACAGTATCAGAGATCAGGAGGACATGTCTGATGCACGTGTTGAATCGTCAGATGAAACACTGCCGTCAGTCAGTCAGTGGCTGTTTGCGTGTCAGTTCTGTTCATCATAAGCTTCATGTTTTCAGCAATACACTGCAATAACAATAAGTCTTTAATCCTTCTTGGTTGTAAATATATTTGGCTTTTTTTGATGTTGATCTAAGCTGAACAACAGGCAAAATTTAAAGAGTATTACTGTGCTGGAAGCTCCCAGTGGAATTGGTCTGATGTACAAGACGAGGACCAACCAGCGCACCAGAGAGATTATGAAGTTACATGTTGATTGAATATGTTTGGGAGATGAGTTGGTCTACTCTCAGGCCTCTGAAGTTGGTGGTGCTGCTGAACTCTTCTGGGTTCGACTCGTAGCTGTAGCTAATATTTTGTCCCTCCCATTCACATGGACTCAGGCGATGAAGTAGCGGGAACAGATCCCAGTTTGAACCAGCAGTGGTTTTGCTCGGCTGCTTGATTCAGCCATTTATCATGTTATATGTGTGTGTGTGTGTGTGTAAAGTATATATATATATATATATATATATATATATATATATATATATATATATATATATATATATATATATATATATATACTGTAGATGTAGCACAGCCCAGAGAGCTGGACAGCTCGATAAAACAAACTCATCTGCATATTCAGCTCACATGTTTTCAGCTCCTGTAAATTGAATGTTGCTGATAAGCTGAATAGAATCTCCGTATTTGGGCACTTCCTGCTCAGAATGTATGGCCTTCTCTGGGATGAGAATATGAGCTCATCATAGTACAAGCTCTAATCTCATGTGTTGCATCGTCTTCATTTTTATGATGGTTTCTACATTTTCATATCTATGCAGTGTCCTGATAAGAATTGTGACTGCAGCCCAGTTTCTCCACAGCCCTTATTCAAGTCACATCCATGTAAATGTCATTTTCTGATATCTGCACTCTTACTGTGATAAAGAGCTGCCGTCTATCAATGACTTGCTGCTGAGGTGTCAAGTCCTCCATGTGATTCCTGTTCCAGATCATTAACGTGAAGCTGTGGCGGTAAATAAAGCTGGCTGAGAAGTGCGGCCTCCTCGGCGCTGTGTTTAATGACTGCTTTTATATTCTGGGCATGACGCTGCTGCTGCTGCAGCTGTGGAACAGCATGCGCCGTCCCTTCTTCTGCTCCATGATCAATACCTCCATCATGGAGCTGCAGCCTGCTGCATCATGTGACTGACATGCTGATGAACTTATCCTCGTCAGTGTCATCAGGGCTGTTCCACGAGTTGCCATCACCCTCTCGGACAGCATTTTAACAAAGTTCTGTTCACCGCTTGTTTAGTAAATCACAGGCCAATTATGAGGAAAACTAATGTCAAAGGAGGGGGGCTGCTAACACGGCTACCTTGTGATTGACAACTCACTACCTGTCAATCAGCAGTGCATACTTGACATACAAATATGGTCACTTCAAAGGTGGTGACAAACTAAATGACCAGTGGTTACTGCAGTTTTTCACTCTTTTTGTTTTCAGAGCACAATTGGCTGTGAATCACACAACAAGGCTGACATCTCCATCTGATCTTTGCAAGTATTTTGGGTCCCAAAGACCAAAAAAACTGAATCAGTCGTAATGTCTCTGGGGCTGTTTGGCTGCTCTGTCCAGGCCCTGTGAAGCATTTGAACAGCCCATTATAAAAGTTACAGGCCATTACAGACAACCATGAACACAGCCCGCTCTGTTTTCTGCTTGTAATGGAACACGTTAGGACATAGCTGGGTTTTATATCCATCAACTCTCTCCTGTGAGAGATGGAGATCAGGTGATGGGGATTATGAATGGAACAAATTCCTCAGCAGTCCAGATAACAAATATTAGCTTGAGTTATGCTGCAAGTCCCAGAGACAAACGACAAAATCACACCTTATTTAAATTTGCAGTGCCAGGGGCCAGGAGCAGGACCACCAATCATAGTTCCCATATTGATTTTTAGCAGCATTTGGCAGCAATACTTGAAATATCTGAATGAAATATTACAACCAGCACTGGATAAGCACCTCTGAAATCTTGTCGGGGCATTCTGCATCCCGAGAGGTGACGGGTAATAAATTTAGGGAGCTTCAGACTTCATCCTCATCATCTTGCAAACGCTTTTTAAGAACAGATGCAGTTTAAAGCTGCAATTCCCAAACCAGGTCACACAATCACATGGGGGGTGCAAACAAATCCTTACACCCCCCACCATAAATAAACCATGTTTTATGTGTGTCCCACCCTCATTCCCTCTCTTCTTCCCCTTGGCTCTGACACTCATCCCTCTGATCCACACACCTAAAGACACCAAGTAAAAGCCAATCAGAGGCCGAGTAGGGCTGGGGGCGGGTCCCCCAGGGATGCACATCCAGTGGGCTTGAGTCATTTCCTCCTGACTTGTAGAAAATGAGGTTGAGTTTTAGTTTAACAGGATAAATTCATAAATTTGCATGGAAATACATGTGTTAAAAATGCTAGAATTAGCCAAAAGGCTAATGTGCAGTCCAAGGTGTTAAAAAGACTTCTTAAAATACAACAGAGATCCTTTAGAACCCAGTATGTTGCCCCACCTGCTCTAATTTGGGTAACTGGTTGTGCTGTAGTCCTGATTGTCAAAGCCATCTGGTCCAGGGCTTCTTGTATTCTGGTGCTAGCCGAGCCAGTGGTGGAGGTAAAGAGTCAGGGGGGACCAGGATGCTTTGGCTGCCACTGGTTTGAAGTAATGACCAACTAGTTCAGCTGGATGGAACTTCATTCTCCTGTCATGAAGGTTGTTTGCACCCATCCAGCATCAGGACAACCAGAGCAGGTCCTTCAGCCCGGATCAGGACATAGACTCAAGGTCTGTCCCTCCATCAAACAACTGCACGCTCTTCGAATTCTTCAACTTTCAACAGGGGAGCCGAGTCCACAAACAGTTCTCGCATTCATGGCATTAAATTTTCAGATCTTTTTTCCAACATTAGAGCTACAAACACTCTCTGGCTCCTATCACAGAACCATTTAGTGTTACTGTGAACCAGAGGGAACTGGGAACCGGGTCCCAAACACGGTCAGCCCCTGCTGAGAGCGTGAGCAGAGCGCCCATGAGGGTTGAAGGTGTGACCACCTTGAGCGCTGCATGGATCTATAAACAACTGGATTCAGTGATTCCCTCCTGTGGAATGTTGCTCAGTGGTGCATGAATAAAGGCGCTCTGTTCTTCAAGGCCCTTCGGAGAAAAGAGCGCCTTTCACTGGCTGAGACTTCTGGTTCCGCCCTCCGTTACTTTGCATGGACACAAGCGTTTAACACTGGCAAATTGTAGGCTTTATTATGGATTAAAGGGTTAACATCCCCTCTTTTCCAGGAGTGAGTACTCAGGGTTTCTGCTCTTGAGTGGCAAATAAACGCAAATTATTCTGTGGTCAAACGCAAGGGAGGAAACCCTGGATTTGAAGAATCTCAGTGGATTTGGAGGATTCCCCGATGATTCAGCCTCATTCCTTAATCCTGCCTGTACCTGTAGTTCTGGCACATGTGTGAAACACCTGTAGTGTCCAAGAAACGTCCAGAGGGAAACAACAGATACTGAAGTTACAGGTGTCAGTGGAATGATGATATGCCAACGTTTTATTATGGCATCTGGCAGATCACCCAACAATTGGATCTCATCTTCAGCCTTTATCACAAAGATAAATGTCCTCACTTCTTTAATTCAATATTATAAAGCTTTGACTTTCATGCAAAAGACAGTCGCAGTGGTTGGCATCCAATCAGAGTAGAAGTACACTGTCAAAGTGTTCAGTGCACATAAAAGATGGAATTTAGGGAACCTGAACTTAAAGAAGCATCAGAGCTTCTCTGTTGTATATTTACAGTAATTGTGTGTAACACGGGACAGTGAGTCAGGTGCAGGTGCAGGAATTTATTTCTGTGCTGAACACCTCCCACCCCCGCCCCCTGGCATGTTTCGGGCATGTAGACCTCTTCATCAACATGACAACTGACTGATCAGACCAAAGCCTGTCCATAAATCTGATGGGATCTTTCTGATTGCCTCTGCGTATGGAGGAGGCGGTGGGGGGGTGGGGGGTAAACGTGTGTGTGTGGAAATGTTCACGTGCTGCAAAGGAGAATCAGTTGAAGGTTCTCAGGCGTTGGCTGGCGTCGTCGTGCAGTAGAAGATTTTAATATTCCGGAGGGAAGAGGAGCTGAACTGAGCAGTTGGATCTTCTAGCTCGACAGAATCAGCAGCTTTTAAATGCCACAGCAGATGGAGCGCTCCAGTTCTGCTTTATTACACTTCTGTCTTTGAAATCCCTTCTAGTGCTGAGGCACAGTGTTGCACTTGTATAACCTTGATCACAGCAGGATCTGTTACTTCCTTGAAACACCAAAAAGTGTCTGAAAGTGGATCAGCGTTGTTCAAACCAGATCATCGTTGACACTAAATTGCCAGAAAGGATTTTTTCCCTCCGATGAGATGGATGCATGCGTCCTCAGACAGATGTTTGCTTTTATCTCTGGCTGTGACTGATCACATTCATTGCACCCGGTCAGGTGGCGGGATTGAACAGCTTGTATGTGCAAGTGTTTGGACGTAATCAGGCTGCAGCTTACAATGGTGCCGTGAGTGTAATCCAGTTTTCCATAACGCACTGCTGCATGTTTACCTGAGGCTTAGAGGCCTTCACACGGCACGCTGATATTAATACTCCCACTTTGACCCTGCCAGCTGACCCAGTTGTACACCCAGAGGTGACATGGCGGCTGGAGGGTGGTGGAACAGTCCTCAACAGCCAGGCGCTCCCTGTGCATAATGTATGTGGAGCAGGGATCAGAGTAAAACCCTGGTTTAAGCTAAAACCACAGCCGTCCATGCAGAACCAGACCTGCTCCGCCCCCACCACCACCAGCCCAGCTGTCACCCGCCTGCTCGGTGGCTGCCCACACATACAGCTGACCCCTGACACACACACACACACACACACACACACACACACACACACACACACACACACACACACGCACACACACACACATGCGCTAATCCACATATGAGCATACCACTTTGTTTTTAATCTGGCGTGTGTTTGTGTGCTTCTTTAGGTTTCTCTGACAATGTTTCCTTCAATCCGCCAGTTTCACTTTAATACGTCATGAAGCAGTCGCTAGTAGGTGGAGCTTATTTACTCACAAGCACAGCAGTGTCTGCTCACTGCATCTTATGTGAACACGGAAGGTGTCTTTCTCACATTTTAAACACAAATGTACTAAAGTCAGTGTTAGTGAGCGTCACCTCCACCAAGAAAATCCCTCCCGACAGGTGCGGCGTATCAGCAGCTGATGACCCAGCCCAGGTCGTCCCTCTGATATGCAGTTTTATCTCCCAGCATGATGCCTCACGCGTCATGTTCGGCCTGCTGACTGCAGAAATGTCCCTCAGCGCGTTTGCACGTCAGCTGAATGTTCATTTCTCCAACGTCATTTTTAAGAATATAGCAGAACATCCGACCTGCATCAACACCAGCCCAGGACCGCCACAGCTGGCGCCGTCACCTGCAAGGCTGTTTTAGCAAGTTCAGGAAAAATGCATTTGCTCTGCTTGGTATTAGTATAACAGCTGGAGTTTAATATTTCTATCAAGGATTTGAGCTTTGGCAACAAGATCACTTCCAGTGCAGCGATGCAGTGTGACGACCTGAAATCCAATAGAAGGTATTTTTGTTGCAGCTGTTCAGGAATCATTGTTTGCTGTCAAAGGTAAATGGCACCTGGGCGCCGTCGATCTACGTGCATCTAGAAACTGTTCACAAAGCATCCTGGGCCTGGCATAAACAATCCAGCTTCTCTGGTCTCCCTGGAGATGAGCTATTGATTTAGCTGCAATGAACCATCCACAACAGTCAAAACAGTTCCTCATCTTGTCAGGGTGTTTGAGGGGGATTACCAGGAGAAACCACCTGGATTGGTAGAAGACGCATCCCAAAGCAACATATATTTACTTCTGAGTGGCTGATTTCCTCCAGTGGCTGTAGCAAATACGGCCAAGGTAAGGAGGACATCAGACATCAGGTAGGGACAACAGTCAGTGCAGGGAAATGCTCTAAAAATGATGAAGAGGACAGTCAAGCCAAGCGTGTGTATTTAGACGCAGCCTGATGGCCCCTAAACCTGAACAGACCTCAACCACGGCGGACATCATCAAAGTGGTGTTCATTAGTAAAGATGACCTTGCTGATCCAACTTCCTGTTGGACTACAAATATGCCTCGTCCCTGACATGCTAAATTCCTGTTGGACTACAAATAAGCCTCGTCCCTGACATGCTAAATTCCTGTTGGACTACAAATATGCCTCGTCCCTGACATGCTAAATTCCTGTTGGACTACAAATATGCCTCTTCCCTGACATGCTAAATTCCTGTTGGACTACAAATATGCCTCGTCCCTGACATGCTAAATTCCTGGTGGACTACAAAAATGTCTCATCCCTGCAGCACTTTCCTAAAGACGACTTGAAACCAGTGGTTGAGATCATAAATTTGGTCAGGAAATGTTTACTGAGGTAATAGATCAGAGTCGCCCCCTGCAGGTTGTAAAGTTCCTGTAACCTGTGTTCTCCATCACTTCTCAGACGCGTCCACGTGTCTCCAGCTCTTGTGTTGTCGAGCGCAGTGTTTTGTAGGGTCAGTGGACCCTCATCACGAACTTGTCGGGGTGTTAACATGGAGAACTGAGTCAGGTGCCAACAGGCTTTTGTGAGACGTTTCTAGACCCTCTTTCTAGGTCTGTGGAGCATTTTGGCTTCATTTTTTAGAAAAGAGGAGGGTGATGAGAGGTGAGGGAGAGAGATGTGACAGAGACAACCAGAATAAATCCAAAGGACGTCACAATCACAGGCGGCGTGCCACGGCAGACTGAGCCACCAGGACGCCTTGTGTCACTTTTTGTTAGACGCTGTTGCAGCCTGATTTCTTACGATTTATTACACAAAGTCAAACTGCTCTTCCTGCTCAGACGCTGAAAAGTTGTCCTGCCAGCCCATCGCTTTGCTTTGTTTGTCAGGTTACTGTTGTCATCATCTGTCATGGGGACGCTCGCCACTGTGTCACCGCTCTGGGCTAATGGTGAAAAATTAAGCGGTACACATGTAGTTGTGAATAGAAAGCAATTAGGCTAATCAATTTCCGGTATTACAAATCGTATAAGAGCGCGCCACACGTGCACAGGTTGGTGTCAGTATCCACAAGAGGCAGAGCGATGACAAGGAGAGAGGAGATGCCCCCCCCCAGCCCGCGGCGTGTCAGTTTTCCTTCTCAACAGGGACACAACGTTAGACGAGGTGAAAGCAGCACTGCGCTATGAATATAAATGGGCTGAATCTCTGTTGTACCCGTGAGCACAGCCATAAACTTGGAGGTTGCGGGGCGGGGGGGGGGGGGGGCAGCACTGCCTGCCAGACTTCTTTTGCCGTGAGTTTCAGATCTCATCACATAGCCTGCATAGTAGGAGAGCCCCCCAGGGACCTCTGCACCTGCAGTATCGCAACACGTATCTGTGCTTGACCACGTCAGAGTGAGCTGTCAGCTCGCCATAAATTAGCACGGCGAGGTTCACGTGGTGGCGATGAAGCATCCTGAGTGCTCGTCTCATGACCTTGGATGGATGCTCTGATACGCTGCAACCTCCGTCCCTCCCATGCAGTAAATGTTTTACTGCACTGGAAGCTTGCGACTGGCTGTCAGTCATCACATTAAAACCCTCGTCTGTGGAAGCACATGTTTGTGTTTTCCGTCGTTCCCGCCCCCGGCGCTCTCTCCTCTGCAGAGACAATTAAGATGGTATGAGCTCTGCTATTGTGTTTTCTTTGAAGAGCTGGTCAGCTGACGATGCAGCCGTCGAGACGAACTCAGCTCTTTTCTATCTGCCTGCAGGCTGCGACGCTGCAGCTCATCATGCAACAACAGCTGTCTTGCTGTTGAAGACCTAAAACTCCACATGACCAGAAATGCAGAAGCAAACCTGAGGCTTCCTGCAGGTGCAGGGCTTCTCCTAACAACTGGACTGCAGCTAACGCTTAGTCAGGGAAGGTCTGACAAATAGGAGGCAGGTGATGCACTCAGATTGTTTGATAACCCCCCACGTAGGACTGGAGGGCTGTGGGAGCGCGTCCCCCCCGCCAGGCGACCTCAGCCAGGTGACCTCAGCCAGGCGACCTCAGCCAGGCGACCTCAGCCAGGCGACCTCAGCCAGGCGACCTCAGCCAGGCGACCTCAGCCAAACTCAACGCAAAAAAGCAATTTTTCGCCATGTTAAATGGATCTGCCACACAATTTAATGGGTTCCTCCATCCTCATGCTGCGCCCCTCCACCAAGTTTGTTGAAAGTCAGACTCATAGTTTTATGTAATCCTGCTGACAGATGTCACATGACCAACTACTGCCTGGTCTGTTAGTTGGAGCTGTGAGCTCTCACAATGGCTCACATCACAGGGGGGAGGTTTCCTTCTCTTCTGAAGAGA
Source organism: Aulostomus chinensis (assembly GCF_037954235.1). Classification (NCBI taxonomy): domain Eukaryota; kingdom Metazoa; phylum Chordata; class Actinopteri; order Syngnathiformes; family Aulostomidae; genus Aulostomus; species Aulostomus chinensis. The sequence goes on from NC_141337.1 coordinate 719,614, forward strand.
ATTTTTCAGGAATCTGCTTCTTTGACTTAGTTTCACTCCAACATACCTGCACTTTCTACTGCGTACTCAACTGAAGCTTTGATACACAACATTCAAAAACAAAGCAGTTTTCTTTGCGGGGAGATGTTCCCTCGTCAACAGGTGGCACTGATGCACATCAACAAGAGCACAGCCGCCATATTCACTCACTTCAGATAAGGAACAGGGACGGGTTAGAGGCACTAGACTGTGGAGAAATGGCATGTAGTGCAGTGAAGCATGTGATGTCAGGAGGGGAGGTGGAGCATCAACATGAGTGACAACATGGATGACGGTCACCTCACCAGCACTGCTAGTCGGGCAGAAACGAGACTACATTCTTAATCCTCACATGTAAGAACCTCTACTTCCTGACTTTTTACTTGAGTAAATGTATCTGTACTTTACACGTGGCATAAGTACACACATTCATGACTCAGGTACACAGTAATGATAGTGATACTTGCTAGTGCCAAGGAACCTGGTTAGCAGCCGTTTCAACTCAAGCATCGTCTTTGTCCTGCTGCTCATTGATGGAGTTCAGTTTGGCACTACTTTGTGGAGCTGCTTGTTGCTGAGTGTGTGTGTGTTTTACCACACTATCGTGTAACAGAGGCAGGTATTGCTATGTTTGTGAAATCAATATTCTGTCCCACCTGTGATGACTTCTACCTGGGAGGTCAAAGGCCAGAGGGCGCCATGGTAGGGGCCAGCGTCCATGATTTCAGGTTAGTTGGAAGGAACTTTATTGAAACTTCCAATCTTTTTTTTTTATGTGATGCAACTTTTATGCTCTTGTCATGCATGATATTGGGCTTTTTAAAGTTTGGATTCAACTTTTTTTTTTTTAGTACTTTCAGATTCTGCCTGTGTGCTATAGATGCAGTGTAAGAGTTACCTTGATAAATCTCGCTCACCTCAGAATGGGCGGGGCTTAAACCAGATGCTTGGACCAGAACTTTGAGGCCGACAGAGATATGGATTGATCCCCGTGATGATATATCACCATTGTGTCTTGTTTCTGCTGCCACCAAGTGGCCACATATGACTCTGTACAGGTTCAGTGTGTGAGGACGATTAAAGCGAAGTCTTCAGCTGGTGGATAAATGCATCTGATTGGTCCAGAGGCAGAAGATTAAAGGTCTCAGGTTGAGTTTCAGCTGATCGGCTGATCAGCAGCTCAGCTGTGTGAGTGAGGTTTCTGCTCACGAGATTAGGAACCCTGCACAACAGCCGTAACTGATACGTGTGTTAAATACATCCCACACACTTGCTTGTGCTTCCTTTGCTGGACGAGTTGTCGTCTACAGAAGCTCATTTCTGGCAGAACACGAAAAATCAGGTAACAATGAAGCGTTGATAATGAAAACTTCCTTGTGAGCCATAATTATGAGATGAAATATGAACTTATTCTTCTGACAGTTACACTTCCGTTTTACCATATCATTTTTGAATCGAAAGTCTTCACGAGGCTTCGGGTCCTAGCAGCTGAGTGCTGATGAATTAGGTGATGTCACGCCTCCTGAATGTGATGTCCTTAGAGATAGTGTCTCAGGAAGAGCTCGTGTCCTCAGATGTAGAGAAATACAAGCGTGTGTGTGTGTGTGTGTGTGTGTGTGTGCGTGTGCGCGCGCGCGTTAACAGAGCTTCTGCTGGTAAATAAAAATATTGGCTTCATCAATGAGTGTATCAGTTGTGTTATTGATCACTCATGATGATGTTCAGTTGCCGATTTATCCATCACAATTGTTGGTCTTGTGCGTGTGTGTGTGCGTGCGTGCGCGCATGTTGGATTGCCTGTTGCTGTATCAGGACCGCACCAGTGCTCGTGCTCACAGCTGAACCTCCTCCTCCATGCTCGCTGGCTCACGGTTGTTTCACCAGAACCGAAGAGTTCTAGTTCGTTGTCCTCTCAGTTGAAGTGTGTGTGGATCCCTGACCATCAGAGAGTTGGTGATCAGACGTTTCTGGACAGTTTAGCTGATGTTAGCCACCAGTCTCCATTAGCTTCAAGCTAAATAAACGTGGCTGGCTCTTCCTACTTTGTAGCGCCACCAAGAAATAATGCAGGAGGTAAAAACCTCTCAGTGAGCTCAGGACTCCTATTAGTGAGTCGTGGAAATGCCGTCTAGTTCAAGCATCACTTTATAGAGTTCTGCAAATGACACGTGCTGGGTTACAGGACTTGTTCTCAATCCTCAGCCTCCTAAAACTCAGGTGACCAGGAGCTTCCTTCTCATGGGAGTCATTGTTCCAGGTCAATGTGTTTTTGTCGTTGGAGTGAACTGACCCTTTAAATCCAGGCAGCAGCGTGAAAGTAATCAATGATTTATAGATCTTTCCCAGTGTTTTTGGTTGGGAGTCAAACCTCAGCCGTCATTGATCAGATATTGTTTCATTTGCATGACTTGGCACCGCTGGAGGTAAGTTAGCTGAGCCGTTCGCTTGCCCATCCTCTGCCTCACTCTGTCTCAAACCAGACTGATCTACGGGACGTCCCGGTGGACCGTCTGTCTCGCTGCCATCTCTGACTCCACTGGGTTGATCAAACGCGCTCCCTCTGTTCCTTCGTCTCTCATTAAAGCCTCGTTCACACATTCATACCGACATGAGTGAATTCAGCATTTGGAGTCAGGGAGAGAATAATCGGAGATAAAGAGTCAGCCAGAGGTGTTTAGTTATGGTTGGTTTCCTGCCGCCGACGCCGACTCCTTGATCATGACGACAGACTTTGCTGGTCAGCAGCCTGCGAGCATCATCACACCTCAGGAGACGAGGCTGATAACGGCTGATTATTTCTACCGTGTTACAACCGCTCAACACCCTTCCAATGTAGAGAATAACAATAATAATAATAATAAAAATAATAATAATAACAATAATAATCAACAACATTAGGGGGTCCGAGGCCAGGGCCGTTTAAAAAGACTGAAAAATACAAAACAAACTTGGCCAGTCTATCAACAGTCTGTTTTAAAGTACTTATAATTAGTTTATAGTTCTTTAGTTTACTTGTTTATACACATGACTTTATTCTTCAACTATATGTGATTTTTATCACGTTTTATATTATATTCTATTTCTATGCTTATCAAATTTAATAAAAAGAAATTGATTTTGTCACAAAAACTGGGCTTCAACTTGAAAACTTTAAAGGACCCATTGGAGGGCACTCACAGCCCAGCCATGGACCCAGGACCTGTGGTTGGGAAACCCAAAACTCCAGTGCAGAATCATGTCAGGGTCGTGTGACAAAGAACAATTTCAATAATCTGATCATTTTCAATAATCATTTGATTTATGGGAGGTTTACATTTTAGAGGTATTTACTTAATACTTTACTTTTATCTTTGTATATTCAAAGCTGTAGTAGTTTTTATGGTTGTAGTACTTTGCTAATTAAGTAAATGATACATGTCATCAGATGATGTTGATCAATAAACGCCGTGTCTGATGCTTTTCCTGTGATGTCATTTTCTTAGATGAGCCTCTATTTACCCTCCAACTCTGGTTCTCATGCTTGAGTGCCTGGAGTCAGAGGATCCAGGGAGACCGAGGGTCCAGGGTCCTGGGCGGTGGTCCCAGGACCCTGGTGAGGGTCTCAGGCTGTGGTCCCAGGACCCTCGCTCATCCTCTCACATCCTCAAAGTGAGTCTTAAGCGGCAGCTCAGCTCGCCGGCAGCGGCGGCAGCATCCCAGGTCCAACACGCAGATATCAAAGCTCCACTCAGCTGCTCCACTGTTTACAATGACGCATCGATCTGCTCGGCTTAATCCCCCCCCCATCCCCTCAGCAGCTCGGAGCGTTAAAGCAACAGTTCAGCCACCACACACACCTTCAACAGGCACAAACACTGCTGCTGACAGCGGGGAGGAAGAGGAGGAGGAAGAGGAGGAAACTACTCAACCCAAAGAAGCAGCAATCAGAATTTTTCAAGTGAAATCAGCAGCTGAGGAGGGAGATGAAGGTTACCTGTGTTGGCGATCCTCATCCAGCCCTGGCGCGTCACCACTCATCCCGCATCTGCAGCTTCAGCTGTCCTCCTTCCTTCCTCCTCTCCTGTCTTCTTTCTCTCCCCTTTGGCCCTCTTCCTCTCCCCCCTCCTTCCTCTTCCTCTCGCTGCACTTGTTTGAGTCTATTTCAGTAGCAGCAACAGAGGAGCCCGCTGCGACGGTGGCATGCTTTCCAGCACTTTGGCAGAAGGTCACATTATCACTCGCTGGTGAAAGGAGACGAGGGAAGAGGAGGAGGAGGAGGGGGGCGATGGAGGGGTATCAAAGTGAGCCGGGGTGCTGGAGGAGGAGGAGGAAGGATGCTGCTCCACAACTTCTGCTTTCAGTTGAATCTTCCAGTGGAGAATAAAGTTGCGACCTCAGAGGAGGGTGTCCAGGTGAATCGTCCCGGAATGCTTTGAGGAGACGGTGGTGAGCTTGCATGCTCGTCAGCAGCTGCTCACCGCTGGAAAACAAGCCTCCTTCTCTGCAGGTCGAAACAAATCCTCAGTCTTCAGCTGTGGTCCTTGTTCATCTGATGTACTCCATCTTCTCGCTCTTGGTGCGTCCATCACTGACTCCGCGGGGTGACCCCGATCTTCATCCCCCAGCCTCCCATCGCCCCCCTCCCCTGGTTCTCTTGTTGACGCTCCATCAAAATCAGATCCAGCTGCCCAGGATGAGGCGGTTAAAGCCAGGGACAGATGGATGGAAGCCAGCCGCTGGAGTTTGGGAATATTTTCTCAAATGTTTCTCGTCTCCTGAAAACACACCTTGATATTTGCCTGACGCGCTCTTCCTCCCACCTGAGCCCCTCCTCCCTCCATCAGCACAGCTTCCACTCTGGCTTCATACTGGCTGTAATCCTGACTTCTACACTCTGTGTTACAGGAAGGGCTTGTGAGCTCTAATCATTATGTAGTAAGGATTTATCCTCTCATTCTCCCTCCCTCCTGCCTCTCCCCTACCTCCCTCCCTCCCTCTCTCCCTCCCTCCCTTGCCTCTCTGAGCGACTGAGGCACGCTTTGAAACTCCTACCATACTACATCCTTGCCTCCTCCATCACCTTCACACAATCGTACCTTATCTTTAATTTAGTTTGATTTCTGCTTCAAATCTGGCTGCTGCTCACATCAACAGGTTTGTCCTTGAAATGTTCTCTGGGACGGCCATCACCTTCCTGCTGCTGTTTGATTACCCGATGGCGTGCGACCATGTGGATCAGTGGAAACACGCAGTTACAGTGGTCAACTCCTCACTGTTGTCTTTCTGTTCCTGCACCTGAAAAGCTTCAGTTTATCTCTGATGTGCCGTGTCAGCATTTACGTTGGCTGATGAGAGCAAATGATCAGGTGTTACTGTCAATCAAAAGATCGGTTGACTATGGAGGTGGTTGAGGTGCATCATGGATCAAAATTAAAGGATAAAACAGATAAAAAGGAGAACATGTAGTAATACTGTAGCGTGTGTGTGTGTGTGTGTGTGTGGGGGGGGGGGTGTCCAGCAGATTGACACATTTCTAGCTAGCAACAATATAGTGGTATTGGCAATAAAACCATCATCATTGTTCTAACCACAGCAATTCATAATGGTACTAATTATATTGTGTAAAGTGATAATTAATCAGTTTCATTTGGTTGTAAAAGCCTGGAAAATAAAAGAAAGAAAGAAATTTAGAGAAGTTGTGCAAACACCTGCATTTCTACAGGCGGCTCTGTTGCCGTGCGGTCCTGCGCGCTCATGTTGTGGTTATTCTCAGCGTTAACCCCAACCCCAGGTGAGAATCTCACCTGCTCCGACGTGACAGTGTAGCTGAGGGTGGGGGGGTCCTTGCCTCCTCTGACGCCTGCCAGCAGCGTCACGGACGTGGGATCTGTGTCAGAGTGTCAGACGTTCAGGTGTGAGTGAGTCATCGACCAGCGTCTCTGTCTCTTCACTCAGTGAACCAGGGAGAATTCAGGGCTGCAGGACGTGGTGAGGTTCTGAAAGGTCAGGTTGGTTTTCAGGACATGAAACGTCACTGACATGGACTTGCGTCTAACACTCGTTCAGGTGTCTGCAGGTGAGCCACCTCACTCTTTCTCTTACCATCTTGCCACCAGAACCTATTTGTAGCGTTTCTGGATCACAGGTCAGGTCCCCCACACCAGACCAGCGCCCCTGGAGGCACAAGCGGCAACGTATGCTGGACATTCTTCACCTTTTGTCATCACAAACCACAATAAGTTAAACTTTCGAACAGCTGACTTCAATTCAAAGACTTGAAATCAGTTTTCTGTAGATTCGCCACCGTGACTGTTCAGCCCTGACTGTTTGACCTCCAGTGGATCCTACGCCACATGCGTGGATGGCGAGGCTGATGAGAGGCTGACTGAAGCGTAGGTCCTCTCTCAGCTTCATCATCCAGGTGCGTTAGTCCAACCTCCATAAATCCAGCTGAGTTGGATTTGGTCTAACAAGTTTACTTCCGTTCCAGATCGAGTTGTTGCTTTGACTTTTTCTAACGTCATGTTAAAATGTTGAGTGTTTGACTGGAACGGAGTACAAATACTGTTTCTTTACTTCAGTAGTATTTTGGAATATTTGTATTTGAAGACTTAGCAGTGGGAAAACTTTTCACTTACATTTAAACACAACTATACTTTCTGCTTAACTGCACTCACCTCAAACCGGGGTATACTGCAGTATTCTGGTATTCTGGTGAAGGAGGAAGCTTGAGATGGTTCAACATCGTCACTCCTCCTTTTGTCAGTCACTGAACTACAGACTCGGTCACCTCTGCTCCCAATGAAACCAGCAATTTGTCATTTCATAACGTAATGGTTGACAGTTATTTTCCTTTTACTGGCACGTCTACTGCAGCTCAGCCCTGCTGCTTATCATTAATTTGATTACTGTTACTTGCGAAGCCACACAGTTTTTATACACAGCTCATAAATACTTCCTGATCTTCTGGCACCTGGTTGGTGGAACAGAATCAAACAGGAGCAACGTGTCCTCACCTTGTGCTGTCAGGGGAAAGCTACTAACCTGAGTCTGTGCTGGTGAACACCTTCATGATCTGGTTTGACTTCATTGTTCTGACCTCATCTGTTTGTATTGTTTATTTGATGTCTGCTGACAAAATGTGTCAATTTATGTCAACTGATGACAAGAAGCAAACGCAGCAACAAATATGTTCAGTTCTGTTTTAAAGTTGGAGATCGGAGTTGTGGTGGCCACTAAAACCCCAGTCCAGATCCCAGCCAGCACAACATGGCTGCTGGAGACACCACCGAGTCAGCAGTGAAGATTCTGTGACTGTGATTTAGATGCCTGTTTATCTACTGCTTGGTTGTAAAAGGGTTGCTTGTTTCTTGGTTAGCTGGTTATACTCCTACGGAGCAACCTATGGCCCACAATGCACCGCGGACTTCTTCTCCGTCCCCTAAAAACTTGTGGACCCTCAAGCCAAGTTAGCGCCACCAACAGTCTCCCATTCTGATGAACACCAACATTTATAGTCGTTGATGAATAAAGGTGCGTTAATGTGCTTAATAATAGAGAATGAGGGAAAGGTGCTCAGAGTGGAGTGCAGTACCACAGTCAGGCCAGCAGGTGGGGCTTTCGTTGGTGCTGTCTACCTAATTGCGGTATCTGTGCTCTGCCAGCAGAGGTCGTGCTTCACCACCAATCTTCTAGGGTGTCTGAATGGTGCCGCCGTGTTTAGGTTGTAGCAGTAGGCTGTAGCGGTAGGCTGTAGCAGTAGGCTGTAGCGGTAGGCTGTAGCAGTAGGCTGTAGCAGTAGGCTGTAGCGGTAGGCTGTAGCAGTAGGCTGTAGCGGTAGGCTGTAGCAGTAGGCTGTAGCAGTAGGCTGTAGCGGTAGGCTGTAGCGGTAGGCTGTAGCAGTAGGCTGTAGGTTGCCACTTGGCAATTCGGACGCAGCCTATGGCCTACGATGCATCCTTGAAGATCTGCTGGAAGGAAGACCTGAGAAACAGCCGCTCCTTCATTCTACCAAGAGACAGGTTTTGTCTGTAGTTTCCTGTCTGGGTCAGTGTGTGAGCCCCCCCTAGAGTTGGAAGAGAGAACTACACCTCCTGTAACTGCGCCGTTTTTACTGTTCTTCTTTTCACATCACCAGCAATTCTAAACAAGCACAAATCATCCAGTAAGCACCCTTTCGACACATCCAGGTGACATTTGCATACATTTTCTCGCCCGACTGCAAACGGCCTCCATCACACAGACGACTGTAGCGGCAAACAAAAAGCCATAAATCTTAATTTCTCCCTGTGCGAATGAATCCCTGGAAAGATGGAGGCAGGAGGACATCAGTGGGATTTTATGAGCCTGTCAGGCTCCAGTGAGAGGTGTCGGCAAGGACATATTTGTTTCTCTACATCGGAGGCTGAAGGCTGGACCACATGACCCTGATTGATGGCTGGATCATAACAACTGTCCTCTAAGTCCCTGCTTGTGATCAACAGCTTATAGAATCTTCTCTCTTCAATCGATGGGGATTGATAATTCTAACAGGGATGTAAAGCTAGAGATAATTGTGTATCGGCTGCTGCTGGGGGAGATAACAAACCTTACGCTGAGTTTCACCTGTAATTCTTTACAAGCAGGTAACACCGGTGTCGACTCCTGTCTGACAGTATCAAAAATACCTGACAAGCTCACGAGAGACGAAATCTTTATTGAAAAACTTCATGACAGATCAGCATAACATGAATGTGAATGATTTGTCCTTGCTGACAGTTCGGGGTGGAACCGTCCAGTAGAATGATGTCTCCGGTCCTGTCCCTCGCTTTGAATCGTAGAAAAATATGAGACGAACACAATAGGAAGAGACCTGTGAGCAGCAGGACTCACCAGCAGGAGGTTGTTGGCTTGTAGCAGCAGCTAGCGCTAGCCCCTTTTGAACCTTTATTTCAGTTTGCTTGCCAGAATTTCAAAATGAGCGCTTGTTTGTTCACGCTGCCACGTATGTTCTTACCGTTGAAGCTCAACAATGGAACACAAACAAGCTGCTAGGAAACGTTTTCCGTACAAAAGCTTTAAGTCAAAACGTCCTGGTGGTGAAGCGAAACTACCAGTCGGAGCAGAATGTTTCTCGTGAGTCAACTTGGCTGTGACAGGCCGAGGCAGCGTGCCGGCCTCGATAGTAAGCGAGGAGGTGGGGGCTGCACAGGTGGGCTGGTCCAGGAGGAAGTAACACATGTCAGGGCGGCTGCGGAGGGAAAGTCAGGCATATGCTCTCCCTCTGTGGCCTGGCCTTCCCGCTTCAGCGGACAATATGGCAGAGAAGCATATCTGACCCAAAATAATATCCTCAAACTGAACGGCATGTCGGCCGTCACCGCGGCTCAAACTTGGCATTTACTAACAGGATTGCTGCGTTTCTATCTGGCCTGGAGCTGAATCCAGGAGTGTTCCTGTGACTGAGGCGAGGAAAAACAGCGAGCTAAAAGGCCAAACTTGGCTGCTGTAGTTCCCCGGGGGGAGGCTGAATTTATCCTCCATGTCTCCAAGTATTGACCAAATGGCAGCTCAGCTTACACCCTGAAACCTGTAGCGCCGTGATGCACTCGCTGCTCTTTGTCATTCAGTCCAACGCTGCTTCTCCTGACAGGCTGAACCAACAAAGCCATGAATGCAGAGACATGAAGTCCGTCTCTCCACGGAGGAACACGGTGTACTCTGGCCACTGTATGTGGCGATGGACATCATGCTCCTCGCCTGCATTGATTTTTGGGCTGAATTTCAAGACTCAAGATATCAAAGTTATATATAAACATTGTTCCTACAGCATGTGGAGCAAATATATTGATAGAACCACAATGAACAAAAGAACTCTCACAAGGTTTTAGCGTACAAACATTTGAGAAAACTACTCAGTAAAGTAACAATATACTACAACCACATCTCACTGTAGTGTGTTCAAATAACCCTGAAGTGATTTTTTTTGTCTGCGGTTGTTCAATGTGACATACGACCTTCAAACCAATGCATTTCAACTGAAGGAATCTGCCTTTGTTAGTGACAGAATGCTGCACACAAAATGACAGATTCCATAAATCTGTAATCCAAGTGTTTGTGGATTACTGATCATACGGCTGGAAAAAGAAGGTGTGGATTATAACTGACGACCACCTGGAGAGTTGGTGTTAGTTTGCTGCTGTTAGCTGCCAGTCACCATTAGCTTACTTGTCTCTGAAAGGCGAGTTCAGCCTTGGATGTATCGCTTTAAAGTCAGAGAGACATCAAACTAAATTTAAAACGAATTAAAAAAGGATCTAAAATCCAAATATCTCCCATTCAAAAATGTGAATATCTGAGATCTAAATGTTATCCAGTTCAGCGGACGCTGGGTCCTCGTCTCTGTGAGTAGATCCATCGTCATGTTGAGTTTGGAAGACTTTGGATTTTGTTCATAGAATGTCGGTGTTGATTTCTCTACATCTCGCTGATGTTCGTCTCAGTCACACATAGTTATCACAGGATGAAGCCTCATGAACAACCCTGTTAGTATTCTGTGTTTTGTGGTGTGACCTTGCTGCAGCGTCGAGAGGCTGGACGCGACCTGCCGTGTCATCAAGCGTGTGTGCTCTCTGAACTGGAGTCAGCCCAGTCCACCTGTTGCCTGCTGGTTAGCACTGCCGCTGTAATCCACATCCCCGCTCAACCGCAGCGTTCTCTCTGTTTGTAGCCATTTTCCCTAAAAAGACAAAATATTCAGACGTGCATGTAACTTTTTTAATAGCGAGACAAGTTTTTGTCCTGGGGGGGGGGGGGGTGTCTGTCACTTCACTGTCAAGATGTGGTAGGCTGTTCTCTTGACTCTCCTAGTGGCGTCTCTGAGGACGACAGTCCGGTGTCTTGATCAATGTTGGTATTGCTTGAGGGTTTTACAAGGCTGGCCAGCCACCAAACATGAATGAATATCACTCTTCTGCTAGCCACTTTCTACACGTATCAAATACAAAACCTCTCAATTTTGAGAAACATTAGAGTATTAAAGAAAGAAGTTCCATTCATTTGTGATGGAGGCGGAAGGGCGAGCTACCGGCAGGACCAGTCCCTCAGTCTCTGACGCCGTCCAGCCTTTATTATCAACAGTGATACAAAATCAAGGCTTTTCCACTGACATCATTCAGTGATTCGTCAGTGGCTCGGCCCACTCGTGTGTCCACATGCTTTTGACTGTCAAGGATTTCCCCACCTTGAGCTCAAACACGAGAGGAAAGAATACAGAACAACAAAATGACCTGACACCACCAAGACTAGAGTTTTCACTCATACTAGCAATGACATGAATAGAATTAGGGTTTGTTCGTGATGGCGATCAATGGTCCTCCTTCAGAGGAGGCTTTAAGACACAAATGTCAGCGGCTCTGCAGGGTTCAACATGTAGTTGTTTTCCTCTGTAACGTTGGGAACTAAAGGACAACGTCAGACGTCCTCTGCAGAGACTGTGTGACCATCTCAGGGGTCTGATTGAGGACACGCTCCACAGGCCAGCGGCACTTGTTAGCACCGTCCCTGAGATTTCACACACATGCAGCGTCTGAGAAGTGTGTCCAGCCGTCCACACAGCTCGGCTCATCACCGGTGTGCCAGCGCCCTCTGTAGGCCACTCGCAGACTCAGCCTGACGTTGTGGAACAGATGCGTGGAGGACAGACAGGGACAAAGTCAAGGGCTGGTTTTATTTCTGCCTCTGCAGGGGACAATCAGGTCTGACCTGAGCACTGACCTGCCATGCTAGCTTGACATTTCAGTGTTTCAGAATTCACAAATTGACAGAAAATCGACATGTACTAAGAACTCTGACGGGGAAATTAAAAAGATGTCCGAGGTCGGACGACTAAATACACACAAACCTGCAAGACTCTAGTCAGCCATGAATACACTTCTGCTCCCCAGTAAGAGGATTTCTACCAGAACAGTTGATTTGAGAGAAGGCTGTATCTCTTTAATCAGATGCTAAGTGGAGCACCAAACACAAACTCATAAACGTATACATGTCTTTTTTTATTCTGAGCTGATGAAAAATTGAAATGTATTTGATCTTTCAGCAATATTTCAATCAAAAAGTACATTTTCCTCTGCAGTACACACTAACAGGAGTACTCAGCTCACTAAGGTGTTTTTCCTTCCTTCATCACTGCTTTGTGACTCCAGGATGCAGGAAGAACCAGCCATGTATATTTAGCTTGAAGCTAATGGAGACTGATGCTAACAGCAGCTAAACTGTCCAAAAACGTCCGTTTACAAACTCTCCAGGTCCTCTGCTATAATCCAGAACTCCTTAATCCACCAACACTTGCAGGTAGGTGCTGGTTCCGGAGGACAGAGCGCCACCTGCTGGCACAGTCAGTTGAACTAGTTCCCCCGCGCTAGTACATGGTTAGTCATAAGGTTGCAGCTGCCAGTGCTGAGGCAGAGATGAATGATGATGTATCTGCTACTTCTGTTGTTTTCACCGCTCTACTCCATAGCCACGGCCTCCACCTGCAGCCTTCGTGTTGGCCCTTCAATGGTGGCGGCCGTCCAACCAGTTTTCTAATCCACAGGGTGAATAAAAATGGATTTGGCTGCATTGACCATCCAATAAGCCGCCGTACAGCAGCAGCCAGGAAGTCTACAGTTCAGACTCTGGTGTCGTCCTCATATTTCAGCTTACAGGTCTGCAAACACGTCCTAAATCTCCTGATCTGAAACGATGGGTCATTATTTAGACCATCATGTTTCAGACCAGCAGCATAACTGCACATGTTTGTGGAGGCTGTCAGGGTTTCCTGGCACGCCGCTCTCTCCTCCTTCCGTCTCCAGAGGCCTCGGACAACAGACGGGTCACAGCGAAGCCACATTTTAAATCCGGTGTGCAGATGGACACCAGTGGTGGTTCTAAATCCTGAGCGCCTTGGCACCCGGCGGCAGCAGAGAGAGGGCCGATGCATCATCAGGTCGAGCCGGTGAGTTCCTGTGAATCACATGTTGGCGTCTGGCTCGCAACCTGAACGCTCAGATAAATGTTTAGGACGTAGGTAGAGAGTCCAGGAGTCAACAAATGCTGGACTGGACCACGCCCCCCCCACCCTCCACACGCCAGGCCTTAATACCACCGTACTGTAGCACCGCCGTACTGTAGTATTGTCATACTGTAGTACTGTTTTACTGTAGGACTGTCATACTGTAGTACTGTTGTACTGTAGTAGTGTCGTACTGTAGTACTGTCATACGGTTGTACTGAGGAGATGCTGCAGATTGCCACTGGCCTCCAGGAGGAGGAGGTGTAGTTGGAGCAGGAGGAGGAGGTGTAACTGGAGGAGGAGAAGGAGGAGGTGTAGTTGGAGCAGGAGGAGGTGTAGCTAGAGGAGGAGGAGGTGTAGGTGGAGGAGGAGGAGGTGTAGTTGGAGGAGGAGGAGGAGATGTAGTTGGAGCAGGAGGGGAGGTGTAGTAGGAGGAGGAGGAGGTGTAGTTGGAGCAGGAGGGGAGGTGTAGTAGGAGGAGGAGGAGGAGGTGTAGTTGGAGCAGGAGGGGAGGTGTAGTAGGAGGAGGAGGAGGTGTAGCTAGAGGAGGAGGAGGTGTAGCTGGAGGAGGAGGAGGTGTAGTTGGAGGAGGAGGAGGAGATGTAGTTGGAGCAGGAGGGGAGGTGTAGTAGGAGGAGGAGGAGGTGTAGCTAGAGGAGGAGGAGGTGTAGCTGGAGGAGGAGGTGTAGTTGGAGGAGGGGGAGGACATGTAGTTGGAGCAGGAGGGGAGGTGTAGTAGGAGGAGGAGGAGGTGTAGTTGGAGGAGGAGGAGGAGGAGATGTAGTTGGAGCAGGAGGGGAGGTGTAGTAGGAGGAGGAGGTGTAGTTGGAGGAGGAGGAGGTGTAGCTGGAGGAGGAGGAGGTGTAGTTGGAGGAGGAGGAAGTGTAGCTGGAGGAGGAGGTGTAGTTGGAGGAGGAGGAGGTGTAGTTGGAGCAGGAGGGGAGGTGTAGTAGGAGGAGGAGGAGGTGTAGCTGGAGGAGGAGGAGGTGTAGTTGGAGGAGGAGGAGGTGTAGTTGGAGCAGGAGGGGAGGTGTAGTAGTAGGAGGAGGAGGTGTAGCTGGAGCAGGAGGAGGAGATGTAGTTGGAGGAGGAGGAGTCAGTGGGGCACTGCTCCTCCCCTGACAGCGGCTCCGCCCCCCTGAGGCGTAGAGAGCCAGCAGCTGACGTGTTTCACTCTGTCAGCGCTTCAGTTTCTCTGCCACTGCTTGGACTCATTGATGCGTCAACGATCTCTGCCTTCATCTCATCACCGAGGCTTCCTGCTCTCCTGTTTCCTCTCAGCTTCATTTCCTCGCCCCTCCATCTGTGTCTGCTCAGGCTGATTAGCTGCCTGTGCCAACAAAGTGAGTTCCAGTCACCGCGGCGGTGCTCAGCCCCCCCCCCCCCCCGACCTTGCATCACCGAGGGCCATAAACTCCCTGCTCTCTTAATCCCACAAACTGTGGCGGAGCCGCGGTTCTGTTGAGCCCAGCACTTATGCTTCTATTCATAGCGCAGCTCTTCCCAGGATCCTCATCTTTATTGTCCCTGATAGGTTGAAGGAGGCCAGGTGAGTTTCAGCCATCAGGATCGCAGATGACAGCCCCTCCTCGCCGCCATGATGGCCATTAAAGCTCAGAGGCGTTAAGTCATCTGGAGTGTCATGCAGGCTCATATTTCTTTGTGCCGTCATGTTGGGCAAGCGGCGGCGTGCTGACAAGAGCTGAGTGGCTCACAGCTCCTCATCTTCATCTGGTTTCTAACATGAGATGTACATTCCTACGCCTCGACACATGGACCCCAGAGTGACCATTGTCCATCCATGTGACCTGCTTTTCATTCGCAAGATGGGAAATTTCTCCAAATTTGACCCCCCAAAAAAGGCGCAGTGCCATACTTCTGGTTTTAGACGTCGTTATACTTACAGCCCCAAACTGATCAGCAGCTGCTCTGTCCCTTTCTACTATCAAGATTCAACTTTTCATAGATCCAGGTGAGTTCTGAAGCGCGAGCCAGCGGCCGGCAGCGGTCGGGCTATAGATCGATATCAATATCAATAAAAGAAGGGAGAAATGCCATCGAGTTTCTTTCACAATAATTTGTTACAACCAGTACATAAAATTGAAAATGGTCATAAATATTAATATCATAACTATTATATTTACTGAACAAATTATTTGTGTGCAAAAATCTTGATGTGTAAAGTTACACAGACTGTCCAATAATTGTAGTAGTACTTGTGAGGGTATTTTTCCTGAGATGTGAGGTAGGAAGCTGCTCATATAGCGTCTCAGTGTTTCTTAGGCATTTGTCTCCCTCTGCTGGCCATGAAGACTTATTACAGCTGTAGAGTAAGTACTACATCTCTAGATGGTAGCGAAAAACTATAATACTCCCCTAGTATGTGGATATGAGGTTATGTGCAGACACTGTCCTCCCACCCACCTTCACTCGGTTTACAGCAGAAGCAGACTGGTAGCAGACTGGTAGCAGACTGGTTTCAGACTGGTAGCAGACTGGTTTCAGACCGGTAGCAGACCGGTAGAGGACTGGTAGCAGACTGGTTTCAGACTGGTAGCAGACTGGTTTCAGACTGGTAGCAGACTGGTTTCAGACTGGTTTCAGACTGGTTTCAGACTGGTTTCAGACTGGTAGCAGACTGGTTTCAGACTGGTAGCAGACCGGTAGCAGACTGGTTTCAGACCGGTAGCAGACTGGTTTCAGACTGGTAACAGACTGGTAGCAGACTGGTTTCAGACTGGTAACAGACTGGTAGCAGACTGGTTTCAGACTGGTAGCAGACCGGTAGCAGAATGGTTTCAGACTGGTAGCAGACTGGTTTCAGACTGGTAGCAGACTGGTTTCAGACTGGTGGCAGACTGGTTTCAGACCGGTAGCAGAGTGGTAGCAGACTGGTTTCAGACTGGTAGCAGACTGGTTTCAGACTGGTTTCAGACTGGTAGCAGACTGGTTTCAGACTGGTAGCAGACTGATAGCAGACTGGTTTCAGACTGGTAGCAGACTGGTTTCAGACCGGTAGCAGACTGGTGGCAGACTGGTTTCAGACTGGTAGCAGACTGGTAGCAGACTAGTTTCAGACTGGTTTCAGACTGGTAGCAGACTAGTTTCAGACTGGTAGCAGACTGGTAGCAGACTGGTGGCAGACTGGTTTCCTCCCTGCAGGTCAACAACTGGTTTCAGCAGCTCCTGTAAACTTCCTCCTGTTGGACCTGGTCGGCGACGCCGTCTGTCGTTGTGACTCCGAAGTAGAACTTGTCAGAGTGATGTAGCTGAGGTGGGTGGGGGGTGCAGACGGTACCTCGCTGCAGTGCAGCAGCAGATGGCGGCGCGGCGGCTGATGGATGCTGCGTCCAAAGATCAGACCAGAAACCTGCTGCTGAACACACACGCGAGCGCCGCTGCTCCATCGATGATGTATCACAACCTCACTGACGTCGTGCTCAGCTGGAACCTGAAATGATGAAATCAGTAGCGATGGCCTCAACAGTTGATTTGATCATTGATTTAAAAATATCCCTAAAATTAGTATCTTATAAGTCATGATATCTAAATTTGAGTAGTTTGGAAATGACTCACAGTCACCTGTCAATCATCATCTCAGACTCCACCTCAAACAGAATGTAACCCAAAGAAAAGCAACTTTACTGATAATCCATCTTTGTTAACATGCAGTTTCTCTCACTCGCCAGAATCCCATTCCAACCTTATTTTGTGAGATAATTAAAGATGGAATTTATTTTGTCTGGAAGCAACACTGTAAGCGAAATGTGTATTTTCCCTGTCCAGTCCTCACTGACAGGAGCCTTGAGCTCACTAAGGTGTTTTCGCCCCTGCATCACTTCCTGGTGACCTCAGAATGAAGGAGGAGCCAGCCCCGTACGTTTAGCTTGTAGCTGATGAAGCCTGACGGCAGCGAAACTGTCCAGAAACGTTCGTTGATTGGAGCTAGAAACTAACGAGGCAATCTCCGGGTCATAGCTCGTTCATGCCAGCACCAGTCTGGACGTGTTGGCTTCAAGCTTTGTGTCTGCATTCCAGAATCACCAAGAAGTCCTGCAGGAGGGAAAACATCTTAGTGAGCTCCAGACTGTACTAGTGAGTACTTGGGAGGTAAGAGGCACTTTCTGGGTGTCGTATCACTCTGACTGTCGTCTGTTATTCTGGCTTCAACTAAGAGGTTCCTAACGTTCATCCGTTCCATTAAAAGGACTTTGACAAAACCGTGATGACCTGAGGGCCGAACATCGGCTGGGCTCCAGTATCCTGATGTTCTCTGCTATGATTTTAATTGAAAACGGTTGGTCTGACAAAACGAGTCACCTGAACACTGAGAGTGTTTCAGTGCTTGTTTACTTCCTTCTGACATTTAATATCAGAAGCAAAGAGAAAAGCACCTCAGCGTCCGGAGCCTCCCTGCAACCTCCCGTGTTTCCTCAGAGGGTTCCAGTCCCATTCTGACATTTAATAAAGAAGAAGATTCCTTCATCTATGGCTCTCCTGTCACTGGTGATGGGGCATCGTCAGCCTTAGTGTCAGTACCGACCCGCCGGCCCTGACGAGTCTCAAGAACTCATGAATACCAGCAGTTTTTGTTCTGAAGGTGAATCAAGTACTGAGTGGAACCGCATAAATGACGCTGTACCTGCAGAGGCCATGCTGGGGGATGGACAGCTCCTGACATCAGGGCTACCCAGCGAGAGGGCAAAACACGAAGTCCTCCTGTGAGCCAGGTCACCAGGGAACTGGTGCCTGTCCCCGTCTCAGGAACTCTTTGTCCATCATCCCCAGAGACGCTCCTCAAGGGAGCTGAGACCCACGCTAGTTAGCTTAGCACAAGGAACACTTGCATCCATTCCATCCCTCCATGTTCCCCCTCTTCTCCTGGTGAGGGTGGTGGGGGTGGAGCCTATCCCAGCAGCCTTCCCCCTGGACAGGTCACCAGCCCATGGCAGGGCCAACACATAGAGACAGACAACCATTGGCTCTCCCAGCCACGCCTACGGTCAATTTAGAGTCTGGATTAACCTGGTCCCTCTTGATGTCTTTGGACTGTGGAGGAAGCTGGAGTACCAGAGAGAACCCAGCAGGAACAGGGAGAACATGGAGACTCACCCAGAAAGACCCCGTGCTGCAGCCGGGGCTCCACCCACAACCTTCTTGATGGGGGGCCACAGGGAGGACCACTGCACCACCGGGCCGCCAGAACATTTGCAATATTCTTAAATGTAGGCTGAAGAATTAATAGAAGATCTCAAATGAAAACAGAAGTGTGTGTGCGCTGCCATGAAGGCAGCAGCGACAGAGACCCTCCTCTGCTCCTTCATGGCAGCTGAGATTAATTGGTGTAATATAAATACTTGAATAAACTGACAAGCGAACTGCGTTGGACCCGGCGCAGGCTCACTTGTAATTTGGCTCATGAATCATCTGTGTTAATGTTGTTTGCTGCCAGCAGGACAGCAGGACTCCTGTACACGCGAAATTGATGGCGCCTCCAAGTATCTGCGCTGCGTTCTTGCTGCCACGCCGGCTGCAGACGTCGCTCTCCCCTGCTAGATGTGGCGTGTCCTGATATATCGGGTCTTCGAGCCCCCGCTTTGGCTCAAATCCAACTCCCATTTGTACAGATGGGGTTTTACGGGGGCCATTTTTGCAAAGCACCCTCCCCATAAAGCCAAAGTGTCTCATCGCTACATAATTGCGTGATTATGGTCAACTGCTGCGGTTGGGGTGACAGATTTTATCTGAGCCCAACAGATGCTTTTATCATATTTTAGATCCTCATTCGACCTTAATCAAGCGATACATGTGAATAAAAGAGGGAGGTAATACTTCACTTGTCAGGTGATCAGGCCATCAGGTGTCACAGGGAATTACAAAAGAGATGGCGACTAAACCGGAGCAGTTAGATGAGATGATAGTTCTGTGACATCACCCACAGGTGACCAGCACCAGATGACAGTTGTCAGGGGGCGCCCACTGCTGCCGCCATGTTTGTCTCGTGACAGCCACTGTCTTCCTAGATGAAATTAATGAGGTTAGGGTTACAGAGGAATCTATTTCAAACCAACCTGGATCTTCACACTGAGCAGATGACAATCAAACTGAAAACACAGTAAAAACCCCTGAAGTCACATGACCTCCTGACGTCTCTCTGGCAGGAATATGCAGGTCACAACCATGTCTTTTATCAGTCGAGTGTGAGGAAGAGAGATGGCGCCTCCAAGTGGGGATTACAACACATTGCTGCACTGAGGGGAGCACGCCGCTCAGCAGCCGAGCCTGCGAACAGCATCTCAGTGCTGCTGCAACTTTAGGGTTGTGGTATGGCGTGAATACTGATGGGACCAGTAGAGAAACAATGACATCCTGTAGATTTTAGCGAAATATAACACATGATGAAGATTTGCATGTAACAAAGCTGACTTGTATCAAATAGCAAAAATGGGTTTATTTTTCTTTTAAGGACATTTTAATTAATTTCTCCAGAAATATTTTATGGATACCAGTCAGACTTGTATGAGTTCAGTTAGGATGGACGCAACCATTAAACACAAAAGAGTAATTTCTGTTGAAGAAGAACGCCTGGTTCCATCATCTCCAGGTCAGAGACCTGAAACCAGGTGTGTGGTTCCCAGCAACTGGAGATACTAGCAAGTTCAGTTCTACATCAGATCCACCAGTAAACACCGGACCGGTGGATGGTGGAGGTTCAGTTCTACATCAGATCCACCAGTAAACACCAGACTGGTGGATGGTGGAGGTTCCGTTCTACATCAGATCCACCAGTAAACACCAGACCGGTGGATGGTGGAGGTTCAGTTCTACGTCAGATCCACCAGTAAACACCAGACCGGTGGATGGTGGAGGTTCAGTTCTACATCAGATCCACCAGTAAACACCAGACTGGTGGATGGTGGAGGTTCCGTTCTACGTCAGATCCACCAGTAAACACCAGACTGAAGGATGGTGGAGGTTCAGTTCTACATCAGATCCACCAGTAAACACCAGACTGGTGGATGGTGGAGGTTCAGTTCTACGTCAGATCCACCAGTAAACACCAGACCGGTGGATGGTGGAGGTTCCGTTCTACGTCAGATCCACCAGTAAACACCAGACTGAAGGATGGTGGAGGTTCAGTTCTACATCAGATCCACCAGTAAACACCAGACCGGTGGATGGTGGAGGTTCAGTTCTACATCAGATCCACCAGTAAACACCAGACCGGTGGATGGTGGAGGTTCAGTTCTACATCAGATCCACCAGTAAACACCAGACCGGTGGATTTCATTAGTGAAGATGATCTTGATGAACTAAACCTGGAAGATCATCAACTTTTGTTGACCAGAGCTGATTTACTGGTTCAATCACCACAATCACATGGAGCGATCCTATTGGCTGTTGGTGGAGGAACCTGGAGATGACTACTTCCTGTTGGTGGAGGAACCAGGAGATGACCACTTCCTGCTGGACTACAAACACACCTCACCCCTGACATGATCACTTCCTGTTGGACTCGTAAAAAGTGGCTTTGGTGGTTAGGAGTCCAAACATGAGTTGATCTGCTTCAACACTGATTCTGTTTCCTTCATCTTCATGTTGACAGAGAGGAACTCTGAATCTGATCTGAGGTCAGTTGAGGTCTCAGACTCGTATTCGCTGAAATCTTCGTGAGGCAGCAGTTACCTGTAGCAGTGACGCGCTGATGTGCTGCAGCAGGGACTCAAAACAACGGTTGTCTTTTGTTTTTATTCTTTTGCCGTGACGGCAACAGTGGGTCTCGGTTGTGTCGAGGCTCAGAGGATTGAGCCCAGTCAACAATGATGGCGAGGCGCTGGTCTTTGAAGTATTCGCATTGGTGTTGTTGCTGTTCCTCCTTCCCCCTGAAGGCGTGCGACTATATTTTTTCCTCTTGCAGGCTTCAGTTTGTCTTTCCTCCGATTGGGTAAATGGTGGCCTCAGCGACAGACAGGCGCTCTCCATCTTGTCAACCCAGGGGTGGGGGTGGGGGATGGGCGTGTGGGGCTTGGCAGGGGATAAATGGGTCTGAGCGTGCTGTTCCACCTGGCTCAGGTCGTGTTGCGTTGTGGGATTTGTAGTCTTATGCAGCGACTCATCACTCATCCAAACAACACCAAGACACGAGGATGAAGGAGACAAGTTTATTAATGATAATAATGAGGATGATGAGAATATTAATTGGTCATAATTATAATAACGTTAATGTCATAATAAATAGAACTCTTCATCTGAAGCACATAAAGAGAAGCATACAAAAAGAGAAAAAACAAAAACACAAAGTTTCAGAGTACAGAGCTGGGGGGGGGGGGCAGAGACTTCTAGAGACTTTTTTTAACCTTTCAATATAGCCATTAAATTTTTTAACATTTTAAAACTTTATTTTAACTGGAACATTTACAAAAAGGAGAAAGAGATAGATTTTTAAAAAATCCTTATAAATAAATTTGTCATTATTAGAACAAAATACAAGATTTGGGGGAGGATGTAGTTTTTTTCTTTTTCCTCCTGAAAGGACGACTGGGGGAGGACGGGGGAGGGTCATTATGTACATAATAGCTGGAGTAACAAAGGGGCTGGTCGACTCACACACTAGAAGGCGGGAGGAGGGAGGGGCGGGAGGTGGGGTGAGTGGGGCGGGTGTGTGGGCGTCGGGGGCAGGGGCATCCTGCTAGTGTTACAGCTCAAGCAGTTATGATCGGCACCAGAAGGGGAGGGTCATTTTAACCCCACCCCCTCTCACTGCTGAGGCGCAGGCTGGAGGTTTAGATGTTCAAGGAGCAGGAAACTATGGACTCCCTGAAATGTTCTGACTCACACTTCCGGACGTTTTAGCCCACAATTTAGTCTTACAGACAGATGTGAAACCATGAACGCCTTTGCTACATGTTCTGGTGTGTGAGCGTTCATGACTGAGGCGTTCGACCAGGGAGCAGCAGAGATGCACAACCAGAGTTGAGTGATGGAGAGAATCGGAGAGGAGAAACAAACTCAGCAGCAACACCCTGAGCACGAGGAGGAGCAGCAGGAACCGGCGTCCACGGCCCTGCCCACAGACGCGTTCGACTTTCTCAGTGGACGGAGACACATTTGCTCTCGGCGTTTTATTTCCGGTGTTCCACGTTTTGAGCACCGTTCCTCGTGTCTGTCCCCGCGCGGGGGTGATCGCAGCAATGACTACGAGCGAGTTAGCTTGCTAAACAGGAAATGATGTAATGATCTTGATGATAGTATGATTTGTTGTGTCTAAGGACACATTGCCCCTCCTACAACTAATAATACATAATAATATTACAGAAAAGGAGCATAATGATGATCAACATTTACACAAAGTCCAGGATTCCCACAGAGGAACTGTATGGATTCACCAGCACCGACAGAAACGCTACAAACTCGCCTCCAACATCTCATTGTAAACTAGCAGAAGACAAGTTAGCTGAGACGCAGCTGACCTGGGATCAGATGTCAGGTTTTTCTCTGCCAACGATGCTGGTCGCATTCTGCTTTTCATGCTATCAACAAAACCAGTGGTCAAGGGACAAGATCTGCCCAGATGTTCACCTTCACAGCCAGAGTGGCGCGTTCGACGGCACCTGACACCACCACGCTAACACGTGTGAGGAGGGCGTTCATCGCTCCAGTGGAGCTGCTGGTGGCCCGACGCCTCACTAAGACTCCATGTTGGCTTCCGTCTGCATCTCGAGTGCATCCAGAGCTGATCGACTCAGAGCTGTGGAGCTCCATTAAAAATACATCAGTGAGACACACAGTCGCTGGCTGACATCTTCTTCCATTACGTAAACAAACACACTGGAGTTTATTTTGACTCATTCCCACATTTACTGTCTGGCTGCCAGAAATACTCACTAAAGCACCACATGGATTCATCCAGCGCTGAAAATAATCCCCAAACAATGTACGATTTCAAGAGTGTTTGGGAGGCGCTGGCTAACAACTGGAGGTGCCAGCTGTTGCAGGAAGTCGCTGAGCTGCTCGGATGAAACATCAACATGGAATCAATGAGTCTGAGCGGCTCAGACGGAGGAAGTGAGATGGACTGGTGCTTCGCTGTCTGGTCGTTTTAAAGCATTTATTGAAGGTGTGAAATCATCCTACTTCCTTTAAAGGGTTATCCCTGTATTTTTAAACCTGGACTCCACTTCTCCACTTTTGGGGTGTAAATGATTGGACTCATTCAATATGGAGACAGAAATCTGGCCAGAGGGGAGCTGTAGCAGATAGACAGCAGGGTCTGGACCCATGAAGGTCATGTCCCGAACCTAGTCCTGAACCTAGTCCTAAACCTAGTCCTGTACCTAGGCCTGTACCTCGTGTACCTAGACCTAAACCTAGTCCTGTACCTAGACCTAAACCTAGTCCTGTACCTCGTGTACCTAGACCTAAACCTAGTCCTGTACCTCGTGTACCTAGACCTAAACCTAGTCCTGTAGCTAGACCTAAACCTAGTCCTGTACCTCGTGTACCTAGACCTAAACCTAGTCCTGTACCTAGACCTAAACCTAATCTGCATTGAGGTTCATGTAAATGTTGACACCCTCTGAGAGAAGCGACCCAACTAATTTGCCTCATTTCAGATCTTCCAGTGGTAGGTTGCTACTAGCTAGCTAGCAGGAGTTGGCTGCTGCTTCCCGTAGCGAGCCTGAGGGAGACTCTGATAAGCACTGAGACGGTCCACCAGTGAGCTCATAGTGCAACCTTCTTCCAGAATAATTCCAAAAACAAAGGCTTCAGGAGACGGACCTTAATGCCAATAGATTCCCTGTTAGGATGAATCAGGTACGTTGGCTAACGTGTCCCTGTGACTCATTTACACCCCAAAGAGAAGTGAAGCAGTCCCCAGGGTTGGTGATAGCACAACTACCCCCAAGATTTTATAAAATCCCATCTGGAATAAGTAGATAAGAGTGGATAACAGTCAGATAATCCCATGACATCATATCTGTCTTTGTTGTGTGCATAGATCATTGAGAGGACAAAAGCAGACAAGGTGAGTGAACGTTCGGTTTCTTCATCTCCGGGTCCCAGGAAGTTCCTCTCCGGCCAAACCTCCAGCCTGAGACTCTGAGTCGGAGCCAGACGTAGTCTCCCCAACTAAAACGCTAAACTTGCATATGACCACTGGGGGTGGGGGGGTCGGGGTGGGGGTGGGGACAAAGGACGGACTTTACCCCAGTTAGACTCCACAACAGTAAGTTGCCATGATATAGATACTCTTGGTAGTAGATGAGAAGTTGTCTACAGTTGATGAAGAGAGGTCGCGTGGGTAGGAGCCCTGATTCTTTTTTTCTTAGTTTTAAACCTGAAATAAGATGAGTGAGGTGAGATTTACTGTACAGGAAACAGGAAATCATCAGTAGCTTTGTACAGGAAGTCAGGCTCGACCTTCTTGACAGAACTCACCAAACCGCTACTGACAAAGTAGCGTACCCTGAACTCTCAAACAAAGTTGTGCTTCACCTGAACCTGCTCGCCGCTGAAAGTTTCCTCTCAGGGCCGGCAGGTTGTTTCCAATATGCAACAAAAGGGCCCGCCCACCAGGGTCAGCGTGAGAACGGCGCTTCAGGCTGCTGCAGGAAGCTGGACTTCTTCTGTGGTGGCGTGTTACATTAGCAGGAGTTTTCCTCGGCGGTGATGAGGGGAATGAAATCTGGGTCACGTCAATACACATCCGGGCTGCGCTGTCATCGCCGCCTCCCGCTGCCTCCTGATCAAAGAGCGCTGAGACTGTTCAAATCATACTTTGGTTTAAGTAAGAAAAGAAAAATCAATAGTCATAAACTTTTCATCTGCAACCCTAATGAGAAAGTGTTCCCAGCTGGAGGACTCAGCGCAGACGCGGCTCTGGAGAGGACGTGAGGGGTCTGTCACACGGGAGGGAGGAGGGTTGGGGGGGTCAGTTCACACTATCACCATCACACTTTCAATCATATAACACATGATCACATGTTACAGTAAATATCAGGGACATATTTAGTTGGGGGGGTGGGGGTAGGGGTGGGGGGGTGTCTGATATCTATGGGGGGCCAGGGGCTTACCTGCCCACCCCCTCTTCTCCCTGACATCACCACAGCCCATATAATAGATATGTATATATATTTATATACAGAAAAAGAATACATACTCATCGGACACCCTAGACATTAAAGTACATTCAAAGAACTGAACCAACATTCTTGTTTCAACACGTTTACAGTGACTCCTGATATCAAGAATTAAGGTTTCGCTTCCACCAAATGAATTTTTTCCTCCTTTTCAGTGCTGCAAAAGAAACGGAACAAAGGAACACACAAATAAATATTCTCAGAATACATTGACAAAACATATTTCAGCCCTGGATCCTCGTTACCTTTGATGGGCACTACTGTATTTCTATATGTTTCATCTAGCCACGTAGTCTATATGCCTCAGGCTTGTGTTTTGGTTATGCACCTGCTGATGTAATGGGATTACTGGATTATAATTCAATCTGTTACATGGACGTTGATGAGTTATTCTCGTCAGGTGGAGACGTGCATCCTTGGTAGATGTCTGCACCGTCATACCGCGTTGGTCTGATAGTTTGTCGGTGCAGCGTGATGCGAAGGCTCGGGCTGGAAGTCTGGCAGCTGTTGGCGACGGATGGCGCCATATTCTCTAACTAGTCCTCAGTCAGTGACCTCTGCTGGGGCGTGGAGAGGGGCAGACCGGGGGGCTCATCGTCCTGCTGTGGCTCACCCCTCGCTCCCCAACGCTGTAAACCAGAGATGCTGCCCATTGGGGAGGGCGGGGAGGCCCAATGGTGCTGCCAGGAGGAAGTGACATCACAACAGTATCCACGGGGGACGCTGCTAACAGTAGGCGCTGCTGGCCAGTGACACCGCAACAAGAAGGACAGAGCGACATCACCGGCGCGAAAAAAAGGGAAGGAAGATAGGAGGGCGGGGACTCCGCCCACAGGAAGTACAGCGTAGAAAGTGCTTCTGCCTGGATGCCAAGCTCTCTCGCCACTTCTCCGATTCTGTTTTCACAACCTCGGCGACAGGAGCAGTGTGCCATAGAGAGAGGAGGGGGGAGGACAGGTGGGGGTGGCTCCTCCCTCCTCCTTCCTGCATACCACAGAATCAGCATCAAGGGCCAACTGTTCATCTCCCCTTACCAAAAAACATAAAAACAGATTTGTACATATATACTGTTTTATACACACTTTTTTACCATTGTAAATCACAAAAGTATAGAAAAATAAAATGTTTTGTAATAACGGGACACTTTTCAATCTCTCTCTGTCTTTGTCTACCCGGCAAAAAGGTGGTCCCTGGTGGAAACTGGCTCACTCCGTCTGTCAAGTTTGTGGCTGGTTTGACACCGCTGCTGCGGCGCCACTTTGTACGCCTCCCGTCTTCCCTCGCCAGCCTCAGTAGAGGGACTCCTCCTCGTCTTCTTGTGTTATTTTCTTAAAGCTAGTTCTCCTCTCTTCGTTGTTTTCATCTGTGATGTCCATCAATACTGAGTACAGCTCTTCCTTTTGTATTTACTGGAAACAGGGAGACAAGCGGGGAGACGGGTAAATATGCATGTTTCTGAAGAGCAGACATAATGAGAGGCGCTACGAGGAGTCAGAGATGTTCTTCCTCGCTCAACATGTTTTAGCAGCGTGTCACAGAAAGTACAGGCTAGGAAATCATTGTCTGACGAATAAAAACAGGAGATAAAGAGTGGAGGAACCCGTCTCTCCCCACCGCCACTGCTCTTACACAACAAGGAAAAAGTTGAGTAAGTAAGGTCACGACATCTGAGTTTCAGCGCAGAGACAACAGCTTCATCCACGTTTCATCCCACTGTAATGTGGCTTAAAGAAGCTGGAGCAGAGGCCCCCCCGCCTGCCAAAACAAGTGCCATCGCCCTCCCCAGAACAAAGATCAGAGTGTAATCATGCAAGTGGAGATCGGCAGTTTGGCAGCGCGCAGGGAAGCGTCTCGGTGCAGCGAGGCCTGGTGGAAGCAGAGGAGGAGCGAGTGCGGGGGTGCGGGGGCAGGCGAGGCGAGCGTCCCAGGACCCTCGTCGTGACAGATGCTGCTAATTCAGAGAGATCTCAGCAGCTCCGCCGGGCCTCCCGCACTACAGAAATGAATTCATGAAAGAAGATGAGGCTTGGATTTTGAAGCCACTTTGTAGTGTTACTCCGCCCCCCTTCCTTCTTCCAATCCAGAGAGACAAACAGTCAAACAAGTGGCGTGCTCAATCGGCGTCCACCCTGCCCCCCCCCGCTAGAACTCCAGCTTCAACAGCTCCTCAATGTATCCTACCTCAGATTTACCGAGCTCGCTGAGGAATGCATACAAAAATATCCACATGCAGTCTACAGTTGAACAGAGCGAACAGCGCCAACGCCGCAACAGCGCCAACGCCGCAGCTGCGTCCAGGTGTGGGCGTTGGGGGGGGGGGGGCTGCACACACCAGCTTAGAGGAGGCTGAAGCTTGCTTCCCTTTCCGCTGCCGCCACCCACGCTGCCTTACTGGAGCCAGTCAGACCAGAGGGTTCAGTGTGGGTCGCTCAGGTTGGAGGTAGGGATGAGATGGGGGGGCCCTTCACGCAATGTACCACTTTAATTATGTGATTTAACAAAATTATTTCAATTCACGAGTAATAATAGCTGACAGCGTGCAAGCTGAGACTAATTCAGTCATCAGCTGGTCCCCCCGCTGACGGACAGTCAGCCACTACCGCTGCTGGGTTTGACAGGTGGAGGAGTTGCAGTGACCTCCCAACAACTGAAGTGGATGAAACCAACTTCCTGACCTGAAACCATGGCTGACAAACCAGGACAGTGTTGGTCTGAAGGTCCTGAGGCCTGGACAGCCTCGTCTGTCAAAGTCCAGCTGGGCTCGTGGACTGGAACCTCCCTGAGTGGCGACTGCCGCTGTCACCGAGTGACACAAGTCCACAGATTATGAGCTGCGCGTGTGAACGGGAAGTCAAACGAAAGTAAAGGGGATTTTAAAGGACGCGGACGTTCGTTGACAACACGTCAACCGAAACTGGTTGTTAGCAGCAATGCTATCGCTAGCTGTGCATTGAGCTGTCAGTCAAAATGGTTCCAATTTGCAACGATCAACAAGACCAGAAATTTTAAGACATTTTTAAGAAAAGAAAACATACAAAAATAAATCCAGAATCAGTGATTGTTGTAAAACCCTTGAGTGACAGCAGCAACAACATCCAGGTGTGAAAGTCAGACATGTTCTCATAACTGCTTTATTCTGACACGCAAAACAATCAGATTACTTAATGTCACATGTTGACAACAGAAGTAATTTGTGAAGAAAGAAAAAAGAAACAATACCTTGATACGTTTACCTATGAAATTAACCAGGAAAAAGTACTTTACACCTTTCAGATGATATATTCTCATTATAGAAAGTACATACAATTCAAGAACAAGTTCAGCTGAATTGAAAATACACAGATAACCCCACTTCATATAGGAATACATATAAAACAGTTAATTGCGATATATTGTGTGTTTTTGTGTATATATATATACATTTAAATGTATTTACAAGTACTGATATTTTTTTGCTTGTTCTCTTTTGTACAAATCTTTTCGGTGGAATAACACACCTGCCAGCTTATCAGGGCTCGGAGAATACGTCCAGGAAGTACAAACGATGACCAAGACTTTCTCTACTAATATGAAAACGTACCTCAATACGACTGAATATAAGTACCAACTAATGTTAGACACACAGAGGTCTGCTTGCATATTAAGCTGGTAGTGGAATACAACAGAAAGCAAAGTAAATATAAAAACTTTTGTTTTATAAATTCATATCTAAATTACTTTAGGCGTAATAAAAGGTCTCCGACCTCTACAATACTGACTACCAGTTATTTACATGCTTTACCTCTAACACTGAAGCCGTGATAAGCCGACACTGAAGCTAGTTAACGACGCGGATATCAACTTGATCTGTAAACTGTAGACGCATGCGTGCACACGTATGACATCACTCACGTGTCCCTGTAACAACATGACGGCACCTCTACGTCACACGAGAGTCACAGTTACCATCACAGGGTCAGCATGACTTCAGCCCTGGAAAGTTTAAACCACGCCCAACTGCTGCCTGCTGGCCCCGCCTCCATCCATCACCATGACGGCATTTGACTGAGACCAGACCAACCGACTCCAGGAACCAGGAGTGAGTGAAGACGTTTGACTTCACGCGTCTCTGTGCAGGACGATGCAAATAACCTGAATCATGAGTTTTTGCATATTTGCACAAGTCAAAACATTCAACTTGAGTCACGAAAACTTTCAGTCAGAACATGGAGGACGCTGGTAAGCTGGTTTACTGACCGCCACCAACCACTTGACGAGGCTGACGGTCGCGCTGTCTGACGCTTCAAGATAATTAACCGACAGATGAGCAGCACGCCACCCACACGCCGCTGGACAGCTGGCGAGTGGCGAGGCACACTAGCAAGCAGGCCCATCCCTGAAAGACTTGGAGCCAATAATTTTGAGGTATATTTGAGGTTTAAACACCTACATCCTCCCCAACGAGCGACAGAAGCTCAGCAGCAGAGCTCAGGCTGAGCTAGCAGAGGAAGCTCCTGGAGTCCACTTCAGCGAGGGCAAGCCTGGCTTCCCTTGTGGGACAAACACAACACCAGGACACGGCTGGATGCCGTCACTGGTCAGTCTGACCAAGCGTGAGGCTGCGTGGGACCGGGTGGGCGTGGTCTCTCAGGAAGCATTAGCCTTACAAGTTAGCGCACAGAATCCTTTCACTTAAACTGCCGACCAACTGCATACGAGCAGGAAGCCGACCAGGACCGGGAGCTGAGCTGGCCCCTCATTAATGTGGAGCCCAGACGAGCAGCACGGTGAGAGACTCATAACCATGTCATGTCTGCCGAAGTGGGCGGGGTTGAGAGTAGGCTTAACTCTGGCTGGTGCTGAAGACCGGTCTTAACAAAGACCGACCTAGCAGCTCAGTCCAGGCCAGTTGGTCCCAGCAGTGACACCAGCGAGGTCGGACCCAGAACCAGTTAATAGATGTAGAATAATAAATAAGGTGTCCCGTGTCCTAAGCTGAATAAACACCGCACATGGCTTGAGGGACGTATCCATGACGACACAGTGCAGTTTTTACCTTGATGCCTCCTGACAGACAGAGGCTGAAGGGATCAACTGTCATTTTCACGTCCGTGCTAACGTGATGTCTCAGGACGCCTGGAGGGGATTTCCTCAGATGTCCATGGGGATTCAAAGAGGAGCGGGAAAGCCTTCGGGGTCAAAGGTCAGAGTCTCTGACACACTTCGCGAAGGTAAACAACTGAGTTTCATCGTGAGCAACAACTGGAGGGATTTGCCCTCATTTGTATGGATGATTTTAATGATGATGTCACTGCTCCAGCGAGGATGTGATCCGTCACGTCAACATTTGGTGTCGTTTCAATGATCAACACACATTCATGGAGACCATCATCAGGCTGTCGGGTCCCAGCCGTCTGATTGGCTGGCGGATCGACAAGTGGCGCAACACCGACGAGACCACGGACGATCTAAATGAGAGCAGCTGAACAAATCAGAAGAAGCGGGAAGGTCAGAAGAGCTGCTGCATGGACACAAGCCTGAAGAGGCTGTTTCAACACCACCGCCATGATGGACGCTGAGGTGAGCGAGCGTGATGTCATTACAGGGAGGTCGAGAGAAGTCGAGTCAAACTGTTAGCTCACTGCCAACTAAGGCCAACTGTTTCATACACTTCCTCTTTCTCCTGACACACACACACACACACACACACACACACACACACACAAATGCATATCTATGGTATACCCCCCAACCACTCACCCACACACCCACACACACACACACGTGCGCGCGCTCAGCATCCTGATATTCCTGAACTAACTGCAGAGTTTCCCTCCTACTAACACACACACACACACACACACACGCACACACACACACACACACACACACACACACCAGTGAGTGGTGGGAACCGACTTGGCGCCAGCACTTACGAGCATAAAAACGGAAGAACAATGTTTACATGAAGATTTTCTTTGAATCAGATAATTTTCTATGTTTTCTCTGATATACAACGTTACTCTATTATCTTAACATCTTGACTAAACATAACTAGCTGCATATGATACGTTTATAAATATGTTACATCTCTCATAAAAAGTTAAAATAAAGTGCAACAAATTTTTGAGACCACAAACACTTTTGTGAGGACACATAAATGAAATAATTCTGCCGTTAGCTTTGAGTTCATAGCTGCACTAAGTTGAGCGCTAACAGTAGCTACGTAGCACAAAGCTGTAAACACGTCGGAAGGTCACACATTTACATCCTGGCTGCGTGACACACTCACTCACCCGGTTCTTAGCAAACAAGAGAGTTTCATCAAACTGCCTCGAATAAATCAAACGTCATAAATCATGACCAGAGGAGCTGTCGTATTATACTGCGTGGAGGTGCACCGATATATTGGTTTCACATCTGACTGTACTCATGGTACATTTAATGTGTGTATACAGTGTAAAATGTGTTGTTATACAGCATATGTCTATGGTACAGTAATACAGACCAACAGTACAGTGGCATTGATCATCTCTCTGCTGGAACTAGTAAGAAGTCAGCTGGTGGAAGCACAGCTGCAGCCAGCGAGGAGGGCGGAGCTGCTGGTTGTGTTAGAGTGAAGGGTTGTGGCTGCTGAGGTGCACAGCTGTGTGTGGCCGGTGGCTTCAGTTAGCTTATCCTGAGGTCAAACCTGTTGTGCGATGCTTTAAACACAGGCCAGTGACTCCTACAGCCAAGAGTGTGTGTGTGTGTGTGTGTGTGTGTGTGTGTGTGTGTGTGTTAGTGAAGATATAAAACTGTGTCTCCTGCAGATTGAGCTCAAATGGAACTTTTTAATGGGGGGACGGACGCGACAACGACCGACTCCTAGTTTCCTTTGGTCAATTATTATTTCAACTGTAATAGAATTTTGGTCGAAATTATTAGCCCAAAAATGACAAATACAACACATTTACAACATATTTAATGTTGTCTGAAGTTGTTCATTTAGTATTCGTTGTGATTTAATGTAATAATTCATCTTTCAAATCCTGGTTTGATCACTTATTGCTGATGTCATTTGTCCCTTAAAGGGCAACATTTTTATTAATATTCTTAGAATTATGATAGCTGTCATATTGGTAATTAAAATGTTTCAGAGAGCCAAACTCCTCCCCCTGATTGTTGCATATCAGCAGTTAACATTCTGATCATCATTCTGCTTCTTCTTCTTCTTGTTATTATTATTATTATGATCTTTATCTGAAAAAGAAAAATGCAAAGCTTGTAAACGCACTTTGTGCGCTCATGTCATGTGACGCTGGCCTGACGGTCAGCAGCTGCTCTGCATCTTTGTTCCACTTCCCCTCAACATCAGAACTGCTGGAGCAGAAGTTGCATCTGAGTACACAACAACGTGCAGGAGACGCAGCTGGAGTACGAACAGTGAGTCCAAGACAGAAGTCCGACCTTCGTGACCTCCACACTGCATGCTGTCATAGCACAAAGTGCAGCTGGTTAGGCTCCACTGCAAGTGCACATGAGCGGGCCACTCCGCCGCCAGAGAGAAACCAAAGCAACCAGAGCAGCGCTGCCTTTGAGCTAAGAATCACAGAGGCACATTCTTCTGCATGGAGGTCAGAGACTCTTCACCTGGGACGCGCCTTAGTCATTTGTCGTGTGTGTGTCATGGTGATGATGCCCCAGTATATTCTTAGTCAGACGACAGCGGCTGCGTACACACACCTCTGAGCATGCATCATGCGTGCTGCAGGAGGCTAACATCGTTACGGTGACACAGCACCCAGATACAGCAATCAAGATAATGCACATGTGCATAAAAGTTTCCAACAGAAAAAAAATAAAGCACAAAATGAAAAACAAGAGCAGACCAATGATGACATCAAAAAGGTTGTTGTAGAAATATCAGCTTGAGAGGGTGTCGGGGGGGGGGGGGGGCTGGAAGCTTTTAGTTTGATTTAGCTCTCCACCAGCTGTTCGCTTGGTTTTTTTAAAGATAGTTTTTTTTTGTTTGGGAAATGTCTCTGTCTTTTCTTGCTTTTTTTCGTTCTTTTAGTAGGGAGTGAAGCGACTGTACCCTCCTCTGTATAGGCTAGCCTGCAACATCAAAGATGAAAAAGTACCAATCAGTATTCAGGTGACACGTTTCGTCTTTATTTTTTTCTTTCTCCACAAATTTCCTTCCTTGTAGCGGCTTCTTCATCAGAGGAATCTTAACACAGAGCGGCGGATTCATAGATTTCTTTTACCTGAACAGATTGTGAGTGTGTGTCAGGAACAGGTGGATTTTTGAGGTTCAGTAAATAAAGATTTTTAAAAGGGAACTTTTTTGAAAGGAATAACAGGCCTAACTTTATATAATTTCTTGAATTAATTACACTGGTGCTTTGCAGTTTTTCCCTGGAGGGGAAATATTCCTTTCTGGGCAGTAACAATATCAGAGCTTCCACTGAAGCAGGATCAGTTCCGAGAGGTTTAATCACAGCTCCTTTTCAAGTCCAGCGGAGGTGTCTGCACCATTCAGGAGGGGCGAAGCACCGCAGGATATTAGCACCATGCTCTGCATATCTAGGACACACACATAAAGCATGCACACCTGCACATGCTTGCACATACACACACACACACACACACACGCGCGCACACACACACACATGCGTGCACGCCCTCTTATCTTTCGGTGGTCCTGCTGCAATTAGGAATTCAAACTCCAAAAGCTACTGAATGTCTTCAAAGGCTAATTTTGCCTAATTTCAGGGAGGCCTCTTGCTTGTATGAAACTTTTATCCATATGAGATGCTGCTAGAAATGAGTAAAGAGAATTTCCAACCTCAACCTCAGAGGAACTAATTATTGTATGGCTTTTATATGCAAAACTGACTCCGCTCTGCTTGAGATCTATTAATCATATATGATTAAAGAAATTAGGCGCCAAACTGGTCGTCTCTCCCCAGATTGCCGGTCTATTAGATGTTGGCCTCGGCACGGCCCCGCTCCCAGTAGCCTTGCTTGCCATTTGTCCAACACACGCCCACGCGCACGCACACACACACACGCACACACACACGCACGCACGCAAGCACACACACACACACACACACACGCACGCACGCACACACACACACACACACACACACACACACACACACACACACGAGTCTGTTCCCTCCCTCAGCTCCCAACACACACAACATTAATATTTTTAGGGGCCGAATCCTGACTTTCATCATGAGGCCGATTCAGAGAAATGGAAGGAAATTTGGAGGAAAAAGAAGAAAGAATAAAAAAAAAACATTCAAGCACATTTTTAATTAAGTAAATGAAGAGGAAAAAGAAATGTCTTAATTAATGAAAGCTTTTAGCTAGCAGCTGCACCGGGGAACTTCTAGTTTTGTTTAAATGTTGAAAAAACTGCATGCATGCCGGAATGGTAGATGTGAGTGGTTTGTCAAGCAGAGAGCATCCCTCCGATCAAGCTTGTGGCTAGGAGGGGAGAGCGAGACCCCCCCACCCACTGTTGCTCTCTCTTTCATGTCCCACGGCACGCTGCTGCATGCATCTGATGGTCCTTAATCTCGAGATTTGGTCTGAGAGCCCGGTCCCATCCCCGCATCATCAGAAAAGAAAACCAAAGAGAAACTCTCTGTTTCAAAAAAGATGCTTTTTCTTATTTATCATCACTTTTCATCTTTGATGTTACAGTAGCTGCAAAAGCTAGCTAAAAACAGACATTAACAATTCAACTTCATCCCTTCAAGATCGGTTTGGCTGGATGGAAACAAACAAACAAACAAACAAAAAACAAGGATGATCCAACTTGCTCCGAAGCCAGTTGAGTGATGTAAAATGAGAGGAAAGCTTGGAAATGTGTTGTTGTGTAAGATGCAGAGTTTGTGTAGAAGAAGAGAAAAGACAGCAGTGGTCATTCTCATGTCAGGAGGACGCCATGTCACATCGAGAGCACATCATACGTGTTACATGTCTGCTGCCACATGCTCAGTCCTGCTCAGCTCCACTCCATGTGCTAGCTAGCATGACCAAAACTCCATCAGTTCATGAGCAACTTCATTCATAAAAACCAGTGACGGCAGCAGTCGCTGGTCTTTATCGCAGAGGCTCGTGTGTGTGCCAGCGGAGGTTAGGATGTTTCAGACACAGAGTATAAAGAAGTGGACGTAGCTTCCTGTCTGGAAGGTGCCAGCAGAACCTTCGCCTGCATTCTTTCAAATGACCAACAAGGAGAAAACGACCCCACTCCTAATTCAATGTATGACTTTTACGACATTCTCCTAACGAGTGGATGCTTCGTCACTCCCACGTCTGTGTTTGGATTGTCCACGAACATTTGGTTGTTGGCTCACATGAAGGCTCGTATCTTTCTGGATGAGTCGCACGTTAGCAGATGGCTCGCCAAGTAAGCGAACACTATCAACAACATTTCTGCTAATATTTGTCAGACTTCCTGGTGTCAGCAGAACTACAGAATTACACTTGAGAGCAGCTGATGTCTTCATCAGGGATCAGCAGTCTCACTGTGAAACCCTCGTTGTGTTAGGAGCTTACTGGACGTGTCATTGTCCAACTAAAGAATGTACAAGGATGTTTCATCACAGCGTGATTGTACGTTGATGCTTTAGCCAACAGTTTGATGATTCCCTCCAAATTTGCTCCGGTGAGATTCGGTTCGATAGTCAATCAGTGGAAGTTATAAAATAAGCAGTAAACAACTTCTTAGTCCGTAAATATTGCACACAAGTATTGCACATTAAACAAATAATGTGAACACCAGTGCACAAATAGAAGGAAGCCCGTCCGAGGCAGTGAGGGCAGGTCCTGGAACAGGAGAACACACAGAAGTAGAACGAAGAGCTCCAAATGTGTGCGAGTCATTTCTTCGTCTTTCTGTCAAACAAGTTTAACTGGCAGCTGCTGCCACCTACAGTGCAGGAATGTACACTACAGCACAAGTGGTATGGACAAAAATACAAATCCACGTTTAAGTGCCACATGGCAGCATCAGGACAGACTAATTCACTCCTGGTCTAATCTACTGATGCTGGACATCTCAGCTTGGTCTGAGAAGTCCGAGGTAGTTTGTTGAATGCCAGTGAGGACGCCGCTACAAACCAACGACCCTCGCAGTGAATCTCTTTAACACGGACAGAGCAGTAGCCTGGCCGGACGGATGAATCACATCCTCAGAAATGATCGTTGGTTTCCAACTGATGAAGACGTTGGACCAAACAGCCGCATCGTTTCCAGGAGTTTTCTTGGGTGACTGCAGCTACGCCGTCCTCAAATGGCAACAGTGGAACAAGCCTGCAAGTCACCCACAAAACTTAAAGATGCTTTTGAGCTTTTTCTACCTACTTTGGGTGACAGCTCTTGGAACCTGTCCTCAGTGTCGGAGAGGGAAAGACCAGCAGATTCTACCTCAGTATGGCTGAGTAGCTGGTGTACAGTAAAGCATGTTTGCAGTAGCAGGAATGTTAGCTGGTAATTCTGAACAGTTGGCCCTCTGCAGCTCCACCCTATTGTCCAAATATGGTCACCTCCAGTTGCAAAGGAAAGATGTCAACGGTCAAAATAGATGATGCCATGGCAGCTACGTCCACTTCTCTATACAGTGTACGGCGCAGACAGACAGAAGCAGGTGGGGGTGTCAGACTTACCATAGTCCCCACACTGTATGTGGCGGCGGGGCCGATCGTGTGGTGGTAGGGGTCTGCTGTTGCATAGACTCTGCCGTAGCTGCAAAGCAGAGGCAGAGAGAACACGGTCATTGATCTATCATTGACGAGGAGAGCAGAACATTTATGCATGCTTGGTTAATGCTCAACCCCCTAAGTCAACGCTTTCAAGTCTCTAACACAATCAATTATTTCCCTCCTCAACCTCCTGGGCTTCCTACATTATACAAGGTGGTTCAGAAAGGGGAGTTCAAAGGTTGGTGAATTATACTTGTCTTCATTGTCATCTTGATTAGGTGGATGGAATCAGTAATGAGCAGAGAGAGAGAGGGAGAGAGAGGGGGAGATGCAGAGGAGGACGAGGGTTGGTGCTGGAGGGCTCGGTCGCTCACCCTCTCCTTGTTTACCCAGGCTGCACACTGGGCTCACGCCCCTGTCTTTTCATTGTTGCTGGTTTGGAACTAATCCTTCCAATTTCCCTCTGAGACAGGACAAGATGTGTCTGCCTTATTTATTTATTTACTCGACTTCACATATTCCTCTATTTACTTTCTTTTTTTCC
This sequence comes from Aulostomus chinensis, assembly GCF_037954235.1. Lineage (NCBI taxonomy): Eukaryota > Metazoa > Chordata > Actinopteri > Syngnathiformes > Aulostomidae > Aulostomus > Aulostomus chinensis. Next base: position 757,015 of record NC_141337.1, read on the forward strand.
CCTCAATGCTCGCTTGCAAATGAGGGTCTGCACGGGGAAGATAAGGCACACCCAGCCAAGGACTGAGGGCACCAAATCAACCAGGAATAAAAAAGAAAGTAGAGAGTGGAGGAAATTCTCCTGAAGGAGACGACAAGACATACAGCGTTCATGCCGCTCACATGAGCTACATTGAATTATATAAGATCTAAATATGGCTCGGCCCATTTAAGTCCGGCAGCACCCAAGGTCAGCGAGCAGGATGTGAAATCAGAAAGGCTGTCTCGGCTCCTTGGGGAGAAGGCCGATGCCATGAGATGGTCAAGGGAAGTCTCGGCGGTCCTCTTATCTTTAGTGAGCACCAAACCCCACAGGCCCTCGACAGCTAATATATCTACAAAATGACTCTCGCCAGAGTGGCACTGCTGACGAGCGGCAGGTCAAACCACCCTGCACAACGTCAGCCGGCCTCTGATTGGAGGCTGAATGCGAGGCCTCTTCCACACATCCCACTGCTGCTTTGGTTGCTTAAAGGCTTTTCAGATAATAAATGTCTCACATTTTACAAGGGTTTCACAATGCTGGTGACCTCTTTTATGACTGACTAACTGCTGGATGGTGAAGTCTGATAAGACAGACAGACGAACCGCCATTGATCAATGGGCGTGACCACTTAGTCAGAGGAGACAAACACACAAAGAAAACAAACAACTTGTGGTGAATGACATGAAAGCTCAGGTTAACGTAGAGGCAGCAGATGCAGGAATTTAATCACTCCAAGATGGAAAAAAAGCTGCCGTCCAATTTCTGCTCTCGCTGAGCACGGCTGCTCATAATTCCAGCTGCGGCGAGACCTGATAAATCTTACATTATCGATACGATCTTCAGGCTCTCGGGCAGGGTGTACGTTATCACGAGACACGCTCAGTCCTTCTCAGATTAGATTCCCAAACCAGCCGCATCCCAGCTGACAACCATTCTCAGGGGCCCAAATGAATCAGTGACACCTGCTTAAAGGGAGCACTCCTGAAACGAAGCGACATCACTCAGAGGTGATGGAGTTCCTGCTGATCCATCGCCCTCTGTCCTCCATGACGGGGCACTCCTGCAGTGTCGTTCACTGCTCTTCTGATTGTTCCAACAAATTTGTTGTTGCATTGAACTAAATAACAGAATAACTAGCTGGAGGTGGATCGTAACCATTCTCTACTAGAAAGACTTCCTGATGTGCTGCATCATCTAAGGCAAGGAAACTTCAACCTTCACAGGTAGAAACAGAGAAAAGAACACTTCTGTACTCATCAGGTACTTCTGCAGGAGGCCAGAGGCGCATGTTAGAAACTGAAGAGTACACCAGAGTACACCAGGGTACACCAGGGTACTCCAGAGTACAACAGGATACACCAGAGTACACCAGGGTAGACTAGAGTACACCAGAGTACACTAGGGTACACCAGAGTACACCAGGGTAGACTAGAGCACACCAGGGTACACCAGAGTACACCAGAGCACACCAGGGTACACCAGGGTAGACTAGAGTACACCAAGGTACACCAGAGTACACCAGGGTAACCCCCTATGGCAAACACTAGTGTCCCTATAGGCACACGGTGGTACCTCCATGTTTGTTTGTGGGTTTGTTTGAGACTCGTATCAGCTGAGTCTTGGCTCTGTCTCCTGAACCACTCCACGTTGTCACCACTTTTACCCAGAACATCGCCCTTGCACATGTGACATCACACGGCTGGCAGAGCCACCATTGCCTGATGCTCTGAAGATGCATTGTGGTCTAGGGATGTCAACTGCTTGCACTTTCATAAATGCAGTTTTACAACGATCCTTGAGCTCCAGTAGCCTCTTTTGTTTTTGCAAAAACAAGATTCGCTCATTGCATCGGCTCGCATGGTAATGGGATGCTACTGGATGGGGCTCGCACACACGTGGGGAGGTCAGTTCCTGTTGTGAACTGGATTTGAGGCTTAAAGACTGTTTAATTGGTAGGAATCCAAGCAGAGTTCAAAATAAGCTTCATGAAGGGTTATGGAACCCGTCCCCTGCCAGTGGGGAAGGCCTACCAGCTAGATTTTAATCTCTGAGATTCAGTGCATTCATAGAACTCTCATTTACTCATTTTCCTTCAGTCTTCCTCATCTAATCCAGCTAGTTATCACCTCTATTTGACAGCCTGCAGGATTCTTGCTTTAAATCAATAAACAGAGGCACAGACAGTCAGCTGGACAGAAAGTAGGCGTCAGCATCACGTTCTCTTTCTTCTGACTAGTGATAATATGGATTTCTCCTTTTCTTCAATATTTATACAAAAATATTTATGCAAACTATTACAATTTTTAGCATGTTATGCCACTTTTCGCCAGTGGTGAGAGAGAGTGAGAAAATGAGGGGATAGAGAGTAGGGGGTGTTGCTGACCAAATGATCCGACTAGCCAGGAATCAAAGGGGGCTTCTGCAGCCATGTGGTTCGCTGCCTAACAACTCAGCAATTGGGTCAGCGCGTGACACCTCCATCCCATCGTCAGTGTTGGATGAAACCCACCAAACAGATGAAAATGGACCCAGAAACCCAAGACCCATCAAAGTAATTCCAAAGCAGACTTTGCTTTACAACCCCTGAGATGTGTAAACTGACCTCTGATGCATGAGAACAGTTCTCACCTGTCACTGTAAGCAGCGGTGGTGGTGGGCTGGGCAAATCTGTATGCTGCATATCCACCCTGAAAAAAACACAGAAGCGTTAGTTCCTCAGCAGCCTGAGCTGGAAACAACCACAGAGATACAGAACCTTCAATCGCTTTAATGTCACTGCACAACATTCTGACCATCAGCACTCATTCCCCTACTGCAGGTCCCTTTTCAGACACCAGAGAGTGCTGTTCGATCTATGGTGCGTTGGGCAGGCAGCAGCAACAGAAGGATGAATGATGTTGAGAGAGGTTGCATATTTGAGCAGGCTGAGGCGGTGACATGCTGCAGTAGTAGCAGCCATAAAGCCATGTGAGGTACTCCCCAAATTCAACCCATTTTTAGACTGAGGCACTGCTGCTTCATTATTAAAGATTCCCCCCTCTTTTCCCTCTACACGACCCCCCTGGCTCTCGGATGAAATAAAAAGGCAGAAGACGGTGGGACCGTTGGGGAGTCAGGGCCGCTGTATTCATTTTCCAGAGTGGGGAAGGAATTAAGGACCTCATTGTGGAGTGCTGCTATAACTCTCTTTGAAAAATGAAGCTGTTCTCCCACTGTTTTTCTATTAGTGCCAGTGGAGTGTGTGCCCGTCTGCGTCCATACGCTGGATAGGTGGCTTTTAATAATGCATGTTTCCATTTATTTTTAAACTCAAGGGGTGGAAGACGTCCGATTGAGAGTTCTGCAAAAAAGCGTCGGTGTGTTTGTTGCAGCCGTGGCTGCACATGAAATCGGGTCAGGGGCCACAGCTACTGAACCCCCCCCCCCCCCCCCCCATTCCCTTCAAGGTTTTCCACAGGGACAGGAAGTCGCAGCACTTGAGGCAGATGACTTCCTGTGGGACGGCCATGCCTTGGGACTGTGCTGATTACAGCAACAGCCCGAACAAACACAGGCCAATAAATCACTCTCCCACATTGTCAAATCCTGCACACAACAGTGCAGCACATTTGTTATTTTGTCGTGCAGAGGGTGTGTTTGTGCGTCCATGTGGGTGCCCGCTTATGCACGGACGTGCATGCATGTATGCATATGCAGTGTAAATTTATGTGTGTGTAAATCCAACTTCCCTTTCTGCTAATTTGCTAGCAGGTCACCTATTTACAAACAGGGACGTCTACACATCAGTGTCCGCCGAGTAATTGTGGAGGACGTTGAGGGCCCAGGAGCCACTTCCTCCTGCTCGCTCAAGACCTTCGTGCAAACTCAGCCAGTCTGAAGCAATGCAGTGGCCAGTGCCAAAACTAATGGCAGTAAAGCACCAGGGGGCTGGCCTGACGGATGAGTGATGGGCCGACTTGCCCAGGCCTTGGTCGAGGGACACCGGGGCGTAACACGTAGCTGGAAGTGGCTGAACAAGTGTAAGAGCCAAACAATATCACTCAGAGCACCGCCTCTGTGGCGGTGGGTGTCACCACAATAAAAGCCCATGAAATACAGTCCTATCATGTGGGCTGGCGTGTTAGTCATATATCACTGGGGTTCAGCATTTCGGTCCCAGACACTGTCAGGGTGAAAGTGAGAGGCAACTGTCATCACTGCTGTGCCCGCTGTCATCTCGCTATCTCAGCAGACGGCTGCGGGGGGGGGGGGGGCAGCAGCAGAATCAAAGGGACAAATTACATCCCCCTGCAAACGTTTGGACTCATGTCAAAGTGGGGCAGTGCGGTAATTTCAGCATTATCTCCACAGCCTCCATGCTTTCCTCTGTCAAGGGCGACACGCGGCAGGGCCGGCCCCTGATGTGACCCTGCCTGCATGGACAGCTCCGGAGGGACGGCTAATCCCTTTATCTGCTGCTGCTCCTCTTATCTCCCGCATGGTGATGGCAGGGAGGAACCAGCTCCTCTCAGGCCCGCACAAGACCCCCCGGGGCAGGCAGGGATATCCCAGCCAAACACTTGCAGTGTACACAAACACAACACAGGAGAGACGAGGTAGCGGGAAGGGGGAGGGGCTGCAGCAGACCTCAAAAACCCAGACAAATCTTAAAAGGAAGAAATGACCTAACTTGACACGGGACACTGAGCCCGGGGCTGCCTCTTTGCCAAAGTCTGAGCTCATAAGAGGAGAGAGGAGAGGGAGGAGCTGAGGGGGTTTTAAATTTTGTTGTCAGGTTTCTTGGCAAAGCAGACAGAGGCCTAATCGACGCCGTCTTGGCAGTGAGGCTGGGAGAATGCTGGGGGCCGAGGAGATCACGTTTTTGTCTCCAGGGCTGAGCTTTTTGTCTGCTTTACTCTTGTTTCCTCTAAGCAGGCGAGAAGGAGAGCCAGCTGTACTTACATAGATCTCTGCACCGTAGAAGCCATCTTGGTACACCACCCTGTGACATTGAAGAAGAGGAAAGGAGCATTAGTTCATTGGATGTAGCAAACTGAATCCCAGCCCTTCCTGCTCCTACCAGTTGCGGGTCTGTGGGGTCAGCTCTAAGCAGCTTCTGTATCGCAAATAATGAATGGAACATTAAAGCGAAACCATTTCACTTCCCCATCCAATTTTCTGCTCTGGTAAAATTGTTTGTCTTTCCGGTTGCTGCAGTGTTGTGGGGTGGGGGGGTGGGGGGGCCACCACAAAAGAAGGCAGTGAAGGAGCTCCATCACATGACTCTGCTATATAAATCAACCAGCTGCCATCAGTAGCAAAGGGCCCTGGAGTGAGAGGGAGGGGAGAGGGGATGTGGGATTTCCAGTCCCGGCTTCAGCACTGAGTCTCTCCGCAGTAGAGACGGATCCTGATCTAATCACAGATATACGGCTACGCCGGGCCCTTGGACGGCCTCCGTCAGACCTCTCCCACGGCCACACAGACCACTGCTGATAAGAGACGAGTGTGAGGCAGGGCTGCACAAAGCCAGGAGATCAGCATAGGCCCCGGTTACAGTCCAGTGAGATCTGCACAGTAATACGCTATCTCAGCCCTCTACAGCTCTCCCTGTGGCTTTGTTAGTTCCTCCTTTGTCAACAGAAAACAGACAAATACAAGGAAGGGCAGAGGAAGTGAAGGCATCTACACACCTTGATACAGAGCTGATGTTACTCCTAAAGACCCCCTCAGGGAGAATGTAAATACCCAGCAGATGAGCTACAATGGCAAAGGAAGATTTCAAATACACTCATTTTCAACCCTGTGTAAAGAGTTAGGAAACAATTGTCCAAACTTCATTCTTTAAAGAAACAAAAACAGGATTTGTCTCTGAACAAATCAAGTTCCTTGGGCCCAGGACCAGTGAAGTTTTCTTCCTTTTAGGTCACTGTTTCTACTTGGTCTTCAACTTTAATAGCAGTAGAGCTGGTAAAGCCTGTAGCTCGTCAGAAACACACCACTTATTTCTCTGCCTTTGCTTTTCTGAACATTTACCATATATAGTTTAGTACAGTACAGTACAGTACAGTATAGTATAGTATAGTATAGTATAGTATAGTATAATATGGTATGGTATGGTATGGTAAAGTAGAGTATATTATATTATATTATGTATGGTATGGTATGTTATGTATGTATGTATGGTATGTATGTATGTGTATGTATGGTATGGTGTGGTATAGTATATCATGGTATGTATGGTATGGTATGGTGTGGTATAGTATATCATGGTATGGTATGTATGGTATGGTGTGGTATAGTATATCATGGTATGGTATGTATGTTATGGTATGGTATAGTATATCATGGTATGGTTTGGTATGTATGTATGTATGTATGTATGTATGTATGTATGTGTACGTATGGTGTGGTATAGTATATCATGGTATGATATGTATGGTATGGTGTGGTATAGTATATCATGGTATGGTACGTATGGTATGGTGTGGTATAGTATATCATGGTATGGTATGTATGTTATGGTATGGTATAGTATATCATGGTATGATGTGTATGGTATGGTGTGGTATAGTATATCATGGTATGGTACGTATGGTGTGGTGTGGTATAGTATATCATGGTATGGTATGTATGTTATGGTATGGTATAGTATATCATGGTATGGTTTGGTATGTATGTATGGTATGTATGGTATGGTGTGGTATAGTATATCATGGTATGGTGTGGTATAGTATATCATGGTATGGTTTGGTATGTATGTATGTGTATGTATGGTATGGTGTGGTATAGTATATCATGGTATGGTGTGGTATAGTATATCATGGTATGGTTTGGTATGTATGTATGTATGTATGTGTATGTATGGTATGGTGTGGTATAGTATATCATGGTATGGTATGGTATGTATGTATGTGTATGTATGGTATGGTGTGGTATAGTATATCATGGTATGGTATGTATGGTATGGTGTGGTATAGTATATCATGGTATCGTTTGGTATGGTATGTATGTATGTATGTGTATGTATGGTATGGTGTGGTATAGTATATCATGGTATGGTATGTATGGTATGGTGTGGTATAGTATATCATGGTATCGTTTGGTATGGTATGTATGTATGTGTATGTATGGTATGGTGTGGTATAGTATATCATGGTATGGTATGGTATAGTATATCATGGTATGGTATGTATGGTATGGTGTGGTATAGTATATCATGGTATGGTTTGGTATGTATGTATGTATGTATGTGTACGTATGGTATGGTGTGGTATAGTATATTATGGTATGGTATGGTATAGTATATCATGGTATGGTATGTATGGTATGGTGTGGTATAGTATATCATGGTATGGTATGGTATAGTATATCATGGTATGGTATGTATGGTCTGGTGTGGTATAGTATATCATGGTATGGTATGGTATGGTATAGTATATCATGGTATGGTATGTATGGTATGGTATGGTATAGTATATCATGGTATGGTTTGGTATGTATGTATGGTATGTATGGTATGGTGTGGTATAGTATATCATGGTATGGTATGTATGGTATGGTGTGGTATTGTATATCATGGTATGGTTTGGTATGTATGTATGTATGTATGTGTATGTATGGTATGGTGTGGTATAGTATATCATAGTATGGTATGGTATGGTATGTATGGTATAGTATATCATGGTATGGTTTGGTATGTATGTATGTATGTGTACGTATGGTGTGGTATAGTATATCATGGTATGGTATGGTATAGTATATCATGGTATGGTTTGGTATGTATGTATGGTATGGTGTGGTATAGTATATCATGGTATGGTATGGTATAGTATATCATGGTATGGTATGGTATGGTATATCGTGGTATGGTATGTATGGTATGGTGTGGTATAGTATATCATGGTATGGTTTGGTATGTATCTATGTATGTGTATGTATGGTATGGTGTGGTATAGTATATCATGGTATGGTATGGTATAGTATATCATGGTATGGTTTGGTATGTATGTATGGTATGGTGTTGTATAGTATATCATGGTATGGTATGGTATAGTATATCATGGTATGGTATGGTATGGTATGGTATATCATGGTATGGTATGTATGGTATGGTGTGGTATAGTATATCATGGTATGGTATGGTATGGTATGGTGTGGTATAGTATATCATGGTATGGTATGGTATGGTGTGGTGTGGTATAGTATATCATGGTATGGTATGGTATGGTATGGTATATCATGGTATGGTATGTATGGTATGGTGTGGTATAGTATATCATGGTATGGTTTGGTATGTATCTATGTATGTGTATGTATGGTATGGTGTGGTATAGTATATCATGGTATGGTATGTATGGAATGGTGTGGTATAGTATATCATGGTATGGTATGGTATAGTATATCATGGTATGGTATGGTATGGTATGGTGTGGTATAGTATATCATGGTATGGTATGGTATGGTATGGTATATCATGGTATGGTATGTATGGTATGGTGTGGTATAGTATATCATGGTATGGTTTGGTATGTATCTATGTATGTGTATGTATGGTATGGTGTGGTATAGTATATCATGGTATGGTATGTATGGAATGGTGTGGTATAGTATATCATGGTATGGTATGGTATGGTATGGTATAGTATATCATGGTATGGTATGTATGGTATGGTGTGGTATAGTATATCATGGTATGGTATGTATGGTATGGTGTGGTATAGTATATCATCGTATGGTTTGGTATGTATGTATGTATGTTTACGTATGGTATGGTGTGGTATAGTATATCATGGTATGTATGTATGTATGTATGGTATAGTATATCATTGTATGGTATGTATGGTATGGTTTGGTATGTATGTTCGGTATGGTATAGTATGGTACAGTATGGTTTAGTACAGTATGGTATGGTATATTATGGTAAAGTATAGTATGGTATGGTATCGTATATCCAACAATAAAGATCCCCAGTTTGCAAACTCTCTGAAACAACTTGATATAACTGTGATGCGCACTGAACCAATCTGAAACGTTCTGTGAAGGAACCCTACTTCTGTAATTCAGAACCACTATTCTTCTTTATGCTGGGGAAACAAAGGTAGGCTCTTTGTTCCTGTGGTTGAAAAGGGGGCATATTGGTCTGCTGCATACACCTAGTATTACAAAGACACACAAGCATGTATGCGCAAATGTACATGCAAAAATTTAAATAAATGTAAATATAAGTGTACTCACGCCCCGTAGGCTGGAATGGGTGGTGGCGGTGGAGCTGTGCGGAATGTGTTGTACACAGCCCGACCCCGTCCTCGCAAGTGGGCACCCCTGTAGGCCACCGTAGCTCCTGTAGCAGGATAGGGGAACCCTGTGACTGGGGAAGCACACAGGAGAGGAGAAAATGACTTTCAGAGAACATCCTCGACTTGGCATTGCTTACCTTATGACAGAATACATTAGAGAGAGACGTGTGGCACTGCTTTCCCTATGACAGAATGCATTATGGGGAAGACAAGGAAACAATAGATTTAATCTTTTCTAGGTGCGCCTCATCGAGCACTCTCCTCTTTTCAAGCTCGCTGCTTTGTGCCGTACTCAGCAAGGATCCACATTTGCTGTACGCATCCTCTCCTGATGCCTGGCGAGGGGCAGCCTTGAAGCATAGGCAGGTAATGGATGCAATACCACTAGTTTCGCACCACAGCTTTTGCATAGTTTAGAAACAATGGGCGAGAAAACAGCAGGAGGGTGGATGGGGGAGAGGTAGAGGGCGTTTCTAGGTGGGTAGAAATGGGTACAAATGGGAGGTGAAGGTTGCTGAACACCCTGACTAGATGTTCAGAACTTCCCCACGGGGAAATGAAGCAGATGGGCTGGACAGCCAAGGCCCAAACCCCAGCATGACCCCCATCTCGAAACCCATCTGGGACCATCTTTAGCCAATCACACAAGCCACATATGTCCTGATGGCGACCAGGCCTGTAGGTTGAGGTGAAAAGCTTCAGGAAAGGGTTGGTGTGACAAAATGTCAGCGATTAGAGGACAGGCGATGTGATCCTCTGCTTTCTACTTAACCTTCAATCAGTCCAGTGGCTGTCTGATTACAAACTGTGGAGGTGCATACAAACACACTGATCTGTAGACATGATTAAGTTGGCCTCCTTTCTCCCGGCAATTTAAATTCTCTCACATCCCCCTTCCTCTGTTCTTCACCCTGTCTCCCTCCCCCAACACCTAGTCCATCACAACCCATTATTTTTCATCCTCTGCAACGCCCCGTTATCACCCCCCCCCCCTCCCTTACTCTGCTCTGGCTTATTCATTTCTACGACATCACAGCCCCCAGTTCGCTATGTGATATAGAGAGCTCCTGTCTGGTCTTGTTGTGGGGCGGGGGGGGGGGGGGGGTACAGCAGGTTAATAACATGCATCCAATGTGTTTCAGATGAACCCTCTGCTGCATAGAAGACGGCCGACAGTCCCTCGCAATCGAAGATAAACTAGACTGCAATGAAGATCCATGATAGCTCGTATATAACCAGTGGCCGATGGGTTTCTGCCTGGCCAGTGATGGCCGGCATTACTGCGCTGCAGCGTTAACCCTGCAGGTGGACGAGACCGCTGAGCACCCTAATGAACGATGCACACCCCAGCCTCGCTGCTTCAATAAAGCTGACAGGGAGACAGATTAGTGGTGCTTTTAAAAACACAGAGAGCCGGGTTTAATGTCTTCCACCATTAACATCACGCTCCATTAGTGGGTCCGCACACATATTCAAACTCTGCGTCTCATTTGGCCAGGTGACGCCCACATAGCTCCCCTCCAACACCCCTGCCAGGTTGCCGGGCACTTTGTTTGCTACCAATAGACAGCATGGACTGGTGGGGCACCCCCCCCTCCCCCGCGTGATTCATAGTCCTGACCTTGACATTTACATTAGTCTCTCTTTTTTGGAGCATTGGACATCCGTTGCTGAAGGGCAAAAACAGTCCTCTTCTTTTTGAACCCCCTCAAACACACACCCAGATCTCAACTATTCCTCCATCCAACAGAGGCCGATTGCTAGTTTTTGTTTTTTTAAATCTGTATGCCATACGCATGCATGATGTATGTGAATGTAAACTCATAATGAGTTGGCGATAGGCTACACTGCTTCAATAATATCCCATAAATCAAAGGCACTGTCACACCTTGGTAAGCAACAACAGCCACAGAGTACGAGAGCACAAACCTGGTCTAGCCACCAAAGTCAAACACCTTTACGGGGGGGGGGGGGGTGAGGAGGAGCTGGAGAAAATATGAGTTATGTGCTGGAGGGCGGTGGGGTCACGCTACACCTCATATGTCATATGTGTCAACTTGAGAGAAGCTCAATACCTGCACAGCCAGTTGGACCTGAGGTAATCCAGCTCTGTGCCAATGATGGGGTCATAACCGGCTCCCATAAAGAAAGATCTGATTTTCCACAAGGTTGATCTCCCTAATACTTCCTCCTCAAATACATCGGGCAATGAGCACTTAATCCACGCACTGGGGACCAAAAACAGCTTCATCTAATCAAGAGTCTGGAGCTTAATTATCCCCCTAACGTACACTCCAACAATGAGAGGATCTGTCTACATTTATTAAGATGGCAATTAGCCTTTCTTTTCTGTCATTTACACAGTTGGCAGCTTTTCACGAGTCCTCAAGAAAGCTTCACCTCTGGGGCAGAAAACACAAACTTCTCGTCTCTTCTTTTGCGTCAGTATTTGGCCGAGAGTCTGGACGCTGGAGGGTTGTGCAGGTGGCAGCGTCCATGCTGAAAACCTCCAGCATGAGACGTAGTGCCAACAGCTTCACCAACTACAGGAGACGGTATGATAGAATGCGCTGTGCATTATTAAGGTATACGTATACATTTTTGTGCATTTATACATTTTGACTATGCCATCTTTGGTTTAACTCTTAATTACGTCTGTCTTTATTGTAGACCCCATTTATCACCGTACAGTATCAGAGTCCGTCTCAGTCTGGATGACTAACACAGTTCATAGACGGAGTACGTAAACCCATCTTATTATCCTAATTATGAATCAGTACAATTATATGATGCTGCACAAGAGGTAAGTTGTTTGAATAACAGACTAAATGAATCATGGAGTGATGAAAATATTTGATTTATACTGTAAATGTTAATGCCTGAATGCCAATAATTAAACCATAAATTTGACTTCAATACAAATAAGCTCAAGACCAAGTGTGACAGCTGTTTCGTCCTGCAAGTGCAGATATTTACCCAAAAACCATGAGGTGCCATAAAATAATCAGGCATTCGCCGAGCATGCCAGAATTCCTGGTGACAGAGGATGGAGCCAATGACAGCAAGACCGAGCAGAAAGATGAGAGGAGGAACTCCTGTGAAACAACCGGTTCCTCAAACTGCTCCACACCGGGGTTTGATTGATCTCCCCCAAAAATAAGAAAGAATATTTTGAATCTTGTGAATAATGGCCTTAATTACAGAACATTACTGTGCATCAAGTTTGATCATCTTATCGTCTCGAATCAGAACCAACAGGAAAATCCAGGAAGGCAAACCTGAGAGGCATGAGCACATTTCCATAGCCACTCTGTGGCGCTGCTCAGTGGAGGCGGACGTGCCCGGACCGGGCTGAGGAGCTGATTCTACATGAGATCCGGATCATAACACAGCAACAAGGAGCACCAGCTACCACACGCCATGATTTGTACCGCTGCCACGTTTTATTGCTAAACGCAATCTTCTCACTGGTTCCTGGACCCCCACCCTCCTCCCTCTGGCGGGGGCTCCTGGGGAGGGCAGTGGCAGGAGAGGACATGGACCTGAGGTTGGCGCCGCCCGCCTCTACCCTACCAACCTCCTCCTCCTCCTCCTCGAGTAGGAGGAGCCAATCTATCCTGCGAGAGGTGAAGAGCGGGGAGCCGGCGTGAGGCTCTCATCCGTCATTCTCCTGAATGGGTTTTGAGGACAATAAACCTGTAGCGCCAGGACGAATGGAGACGAAGTGTGCTGTCACCGAGCCAGGATTTATGGCTCCCAATTTCACTGATCTCCTGCACAGAAATGAGGACTGATAAACAGTGATTAATCGCCTTTATATCCCATTTTACTCCCACCAAAAGTATCTTAAGTGTAGCTATGATGATTTTGGAACATTACATTACATGCTGTGAAGCAGATTCTTCTTTTTCTTCACAGTGAGCATCATCACCATCATGGCGTGGTCAGCGTGGATTTTTCATGAAAGCAAAAACAGCTTTTTGGAGCTCATTAGGGCAGTTTTGTTTCAAAAAATGTATCTCTTATTTATGCCTCCCGTCTACCCAGCTGGCAAGCATATGTTGTCGTTTAGGCTTGGCAAACTCCAGCGCCATGTCAAGACGACTTGAAAAATTATCAGCCAATAAATCACCCAGCCCCTCCTGCTTCCCCTGCCTGGAGTGGTGGACCACACTCCCTCTGATTTATGAGATGATTTGGGAAGTGTGTGTGTGTGTTTGTGTGTGTGTGTGTGTGTGTGTGTGTGTGTGAGTTTAAAATGGAGTAAATGTGCATGAAAGCGGGGACGTGTATTAGTGTTCTACATAGGTTATCTATTCCTGTATGCTGGGAGCTCTGGCCTGAGAGCAGAAGCAGGGCAGAGGCTAGTGCTGGGGTGTATGTAGGGCAGACACACCAAGCTGACATATTTGTTTGCATGTGTATGTTGGAGACTGTCTAATTATCAAGGGAAGATATTGGAACCAAGTGGTTGTCGGGGGGGGGGGGGGAGGCAGGGGAGGAGGCACAGAGGAGGCGAGGGGTTGGGGATGAAATAAAAATGATAGATGACTGCTTTCTGTCATGGACAGTTATTTAGAGGTTCACCATAAAGCTGTCCGGGGAATGAACAGATTTTAGTCTAATGAGCAGAAAGGAAAGCCGTTAAAGTGGCGCGATGTGCTCAGCACTTCTTCCAAATGAAATAGTACCATTTCCCCCTCATTAAAATGCAAAGGGTTCATATAACATACAGCAATAAAGCTGGCATGTAGAGGCGGAGAGAGATAGGGAAAACCCCACTGAGCTCATCACATTCCTCCATTACTGAGACCAGAAGGAACGGCGGCCTTCGACGAGGTAGGTGCCAACAATATCGCTCACTCAATCTCCCTTATTCGGTTAGCTCTGTAAAAGTCAATCTGGCGCACTTGGCAAATCCATCCACAGCAGCAGCCTCGACAATCTGATAACAGTTGCAGGGGCTGCTGCTCTTGAAATCATTTTTTTCCCCCTCCAGCTTTACAGTTGCACAAGGCGCAAACAATGGGTCAGGCTCCCTCAGCCACTCAGAGAGGCTTGGATCATCCGCTGCTTATCTGGGCCGCGCTCACACTCACTTTGATCTGAGACGAATTTCATGTTCACTAGCTGCAGGATGAACCTGATTGTAGAAACTCAGGGGTCAGATTGGCTGTGGCGGGAGGAAGGTGGAGAGCAACCGTCAGCAGAGGTTCTTACCGGCGTAGAGTTCAGGACCATAGACAGCTCCCACCACCGGGTTCAGCTTCCAGCCTGCAGGACACAGGACGTGACAAAATAAGAACCTCGGACCTTCGGTTGCTTTATCATGTGAAGCTAAATTAGATTTCAGGCTCACGTCATCAACTTAGCTCATATTTTCAATCACACACGTATGACTCCATGGCCAATTTTTGTATTTAATCAGTGACTTAAATGCTTAAGAGGCTGAACACAGAAGAAACGTGACTGTATTCTGTCACTGAGTACGACTGCTGTGTTCACACCTGCTCGTACGACCCGCACTGACAGCAGCACGAGATATAGGCCTTGGGTACACGTTCTGTAAGGAGACTACACCATATACTAGGTTGTGATTACTTTCATGAAAAGAATAAAGAGCATCGGTGAGCTTGTTAGCTGGCATCTCTGGTGAGCTCCACCTCTACTGCGGAACGATAACCGGTCACAGTAATAACCAACAATTAGAACGCGATTCGCTCTCCCTGCTTCCGCTGTCGACCTGTGTAAACATTCATGACCAGCTCGGTGCCTGGATGGGTTCACGCTGCTGCTGCACCCTCGAGTCTTACCGTTCGTGTAAGGGTTGGCCACTTTTTTGTTTGTCATCACTCGCGCTGTTGCGTTGTTCACCTGTTCAAATCAACAAAAACTGAACTCAGCTTCATGTTTGCGATGCAGATGAGCAGGACAGGCTGACAGCGATGACCATGCAGCTCTGTAGAGGAGGGGTTCTCAACGCTGGCCTCTTGCAGTGCTGCTCCAGAAGCAGCATTTGGAAGTGATTTTAGGTTGAAGCTGTACTCAGATGTCAGTGACTAATAACAGTACAATTATACAAAATAATTTGTAGAATTAAGGTATTCCTCATTTTGCTGACAGCCCCAGTTTGAGAACCCCTGCTGGAGCGAGCTCAGTTCACCCTGTCATGAACGCGTCCATCGTCTCAGTTCTCTTATTCCAGCATGCGTCAGTTACCCACAGAGACGTAAAATAGGAGCATCGTCCAGCTTCAGTAACTGATCAGGTAATCAGATGGATCCAAAAGAAAAACACAGCCAGTGCTTTGATTTTCTTCTGCTGACCTGATGAGAGAGTCTCATCGTAAAAACACGAGCAGGATCGGAGCAGGCAGCACTAAACGATGGTGATGCAGGCCGTCGCAGATCTGAACCCAGAAGATGAAGCATGCACTCAGTCGGCGCTGTCAGGTGAAGATGGACAGCTGGCGTGTCCAGGTTGACATGTATGAATCCCACAATCTACCCCGAACAGGTTATACGCACCATTATGCATGCATGCATCCAAACACACACACACACACACACACACACACTCGGGAATACAGACACACACACACACACACACAGCAGCCACATGCTAATGCATGGGATTATAGAGGAGTTGAGGAGGGTTCAGGAGCAGGCAAGAGAAGATGAGGAAAAAAATGAAAGCACCTCTATTTTGCGTCCCTCTACGATTGTACCGTTTAGTTTCTCCCGTGCACGATCAGCATCTGTGCTTGTTTCAAAAGTTACAAACCCAAAGCCCTGAGCGTTAGCCACCAGTGGAGAAGGACACGCGCACACGCACACGCACACACACACACACACACAGGAGAAAAGAGAGGGAAAGGGAGGAGAAAAGGGAAAGAGAGGTGAGAAGTAGCAGCAGTGGCGGCGGCGGCGGTGAAGTTGCACGCAGCAGATTAATTAGAAGCAGTTAGTGAGGCGTCAGGAACAGCAAACAGAGAGATCAGAGGAGGAGAGGATACCGGTGACATGACCTCACCCTGCAACACCAACAAACCTGCCTGCTTTGCCCAATTAAAGAGCGCAGCGCCGGAGCCACGGGAGAATGGCAGGAGGCAGCGGCTGCGAACACTGCGCTGGCTGCCGTAACAGTGGAATAATTATCTCCAAACGTCAGCGGGTCCCGTCTGCCGGTGAGGGAGGAAGCAGCAGCCCTCCGCTCACGGCCCTCTCACACCGCCACTGTTTCTAAATGGCTGCACAAATACGAGGCAGAATCACAGCGGCTCATTGATGCAAAAACGTGAATGGTGTCACAACTTCCTCCTTGATGGAGCAGGACTGCCCCACCCCCACTCCCCCGCTCGCTCCCCCGGGGGGTTTGTCACTTCAGTGAGTTATGTGGACTGGGATCCTGGACCTGAGCTCCGCAGTGGAAGCGTTAAGATATGCTGGCCAAACAAGTCCCATCCCTTTGGTTTCTATATATACGGGCGGCGGGACGCGGGCGCATGGCCCGTAATTGCTGCAGGATGGAATGCACGTGAGAGACGGCGAGCAGCGCGGTCTCTACGCGCACGCGGACCTGCAAGCTGCTATTCCGAGCATAAATAACACGTGCCTTGTCCTCGGGGAAAGAGAGATAAAGAAATAAATTCAAAAAAGGAATTGAGGGCAAAATTAATCCTTTGGACATTCACCCGACTGTGGTTATCCCCTCTATCGCTTCTTTCTTTTTTTTATCATGCACAAATAATTAGCTTACAAGGGGGAGGGGGGTGGAGCCACCATTTTTCAAAGGAGACAGACATATTGAATGCAAATCTTCGTAGGAAATAAATTGTTTATTAATGTCCTGTAGGTTCATTATATAGCAGCTGAGAGAGAGGCATCATGGGTAATGGCTTTGTAGGGCACAAACAATAAAAGCTTGTTACAAGGAAGGAGGCAGGTTTATCTGCTGTGGCCTGGGATGGCGGGGGGGGGGGGGGGGGAGACAGCAGCTCAGCCTTGTCCCTGATTGCCCCCCCCCACTCCTGGTATGAATGGGAATCGATTCTGGTTATGCCTGGCCAGCCGTCCAGGGAGCTCAGAGCTCTGCTGCAGGAGCGCTGGCTGTTCTCACCCCTGCAGGCTGCACCTGCCCCCCCTGGATGCTGCGTCCCCATCCATTCTATGAACTCGAAACAGATTCTGAACATAAACAGAATCTGTAGCCAGGGGAGAAGATGTCGGGACAGGGAAGCTTCAGCCGTTTGTCTGTGTTTGAGCAGCTTTGACCAACCAGCTTTGAGCGCCTCGGTTGCTTCCACATTAACGATCCGTTTGGAGAACAAAAAGACGGAGCGCACTTGCCAGGTCGGACGAACGTCCGTAGTCTGACGACGTGCCAAAGCTGCTTCAGAGGTTTTAACGGCTGTAAACTGGCCGCTTCTGACACGATCCACTCCGATCCGTCTTCTTTCACTCCATGCAGGCGTATACGGACCGTAAACTACAAGCAGTGGATCCACAAGGAAGTCTTGGACCAGCCGGCCACACCCCAAAGCCTGCAATACCGGCCCTGGTTCCACAGGTCGGACTAGACAGTACTGTTTAACCTTTTCAGGAAAATTGGCTCTCAGAATCCTTCTAACAGTTGCTACATGCCAGGACACGTTGTCACAGCGGTCCTTGAACGGAACACGGGCCTGCTCCTCCACCACATGAACAAACAACTGCAGCTGGAGTTGCTTAGTCTCTAAACCTGCAGGTTTCCTTCAAAATTGGCCAAATTACACAACTCATCACAGCCAGGAGCTGTAAAGACAGAACATTGTTGGACTTCCACATGGCTCCTGAACTCTCAGGCTGCCGGCTGCAGGATGTCAAAACTGTAAATAGTGAAAAGATATCAGTCACTGGTAGAACCTAGGAGCCCTTGAAAAACTGTTGGATGTTGATGCTTCTTCAGTTTTGATCAAAGACTTTCCATTGATTTTTTAAGGACTGACTGTAATTATATTTTGAATGTCTATCGGATTCTAATTGGGTTTGACATTGTTGAGTCCTCGCTTGTTTCCTGACGGAGGCTCGGCCGTTCACAGCAGAGACACACGAGGAAGAAGAAAAGGCCCCTGTGACAGTGTTTGGGTTCAGGAGGTCGACTCACCCTGAAACCCCCCAGATGTTCGTTTCTTCCCTGAAGACTCTTTGATTAAACCACAGCTGGACACCAACACCGGAGGTGGGGGCACAAAGCCGGGCGACCCCCTCAGTGCTGGCTTTAGCTTTTCGAGGGTTTTTCAGGCAGTAAAATAAGTATCAGCTAAAGCAGAGCCTCAGTAGCCGCCAACTCTTCAGAAGGGTTTGTGTTGCTCAAGTGCAGATTAATCAGTGGATTGATGAGATTAGAGCAGACGAGGCCATTTCAAATCATCGAGTGAATGTTTCCTAAACAGATGATATCCTGTTTGCCTGCAGCTGGAAACATAAAGTGAACGCAGCCTTCAAATGGATTTACAAGACATCAGAGAGAACGTTGTTCTTGTGGAGTTGTGATATTTTTAAAAACACAATGATAAAATCAGAACATTGTCAGATACATTTAATGACAAGCTTCAAAGAGGAGCAGTCTGAAGATGTGGTCGGAGCCGGCTGAGCGTGAGCACCTGCAGCTCGCCGGTGGATTAAGTGAATTGTGAAACAGCTCAATAATGAATTGATTGGCAGGGCTAATGATTCACAACTCAGGCTGGAGCTCAACAACAAAAACAATGGGGAGGCAGGGAGGCGAGGTGGATGCAGCTCTCCAAGACCCGGCTTAGAGACCACCACTCCCCGCCAACGTACACACCACACTAATGCCATCATTAGGAAACAGTACATGGCAATGAAGCAGCTGGCGATCTAGTTCACTTACCTTGGATCCTCGCTCATTAAAGATAATCTCCACATCTAAAATCTTTCCAAATTGCTGCAGAGAGGAAAGGAAAAGGAAGAAGAAGAAGAAGAAGAAGACGTAGACGAAGAAGAAGAAGAAGAAGACGAAGAGAGGCAGAGATGGAATTAGAAAACCTCGCTGGCTGTGGATTCATTCGAAGCACGTCTAGAGAAATAAAAGAAAGACATTAAGGCAGGATGGAAATGTGTCCTCTGTCACAGTGGTCACTTTGCATTCGGTAGCTTAGCAAACAGTTCCTGAAGCTGCTGGGATGAATTCATGGCTCATCCAGCTTACTCTTTAATTTGATCACTTCTACATGAAATTCGATCGCAGCATCAGTGAAAATACGCTGGCTTTGATTCCATTACTGTCCTGTTCTCTTGCCAGACAAAAGCGGGAGCATCAGGTGATATTTGGATGTTGTCTTGAGATATGAAACCTTTTCCAACTCTGTGATTACCTGGGGAAAACTCTTCCTCAAGTCTCCGATCAGATAGCTGAGCTCTGACTTGTGAGTGTGCTGAACTGTACCTTCCTTTCCTATTATGTGCTTCTCTCTGTGTGTCTTCTATTCTTTATTCTCTCTTTGTTTGTGTGCTCTCTCAGTCAACAGGACCTAAGGGCCAGTCCCCGGGGGTTAACACGCTCCAGCCTTTCGATTTAACAGGCCTGCCTTCTGATCGTTAGAAAACAGAGGAATGAAAGTAAACTGTAAGTTCCTCTAATGAGTGGAGTGAGAGCGACTTTTAATTGCTGTCTACAATGACCGTATTATTTCATTAAAAGTAATTACCCTGTCAAGCGGTCCGCAACGCCTTCATTTCAGCACAACGGGGAAGAAATGGGCCTTCCATGCGGTCGGCGCTCATTGGGAATGGATGGATCGTTTGACTGAGCCTCTAATAGGGGTTTGGAGTAGCGGCTTTTATCTGACGAGACTGGGCTTGAAGAAGTGGTGCTGTATGAGTTAGTGTACAACACGTGTCCATCTCCAGCATTAAAGCCGATGTAACTTCATTACACCACGAAAAAACCTGGTGATTTAACCGTCGCAGCAGGAAGCGTCTCCTCCCCTCATTGCTGGAGAGAGATTCCATAGATCCCATCCACACATCTGCTTCATATGGCGCTCAGCTCCATTGATTTGAATGGAAGGCTCACGCACACACGCGCGCGTGCACACACGCGCGCGTGCACACACACACACACACACACACACACACACACACACACACACACACACACACACACACACACACACACACACACACACACACACACACAGGCATTTATATCCCAGCGTGATGCCGCTTTCTCGCCTGAGATGACAATGCTTCCCTCACGCAATGTGCAGATGCTAATTGTTTTAACCGAGCGTAATGGGCTTGTGGCATCGATTAATTAGTTTCAGAGGAAGTCGTCTTTGTGGATTTCCACATGGCGCTGGGGACTGCTCGCTGCTCACGAGTGATCTCATGCTCCCTCATCCCCACCCCCACCCCCACCCACACAGAAACAGCTGCATCAGCAGCACCAATAAACAATAGCCTGGATGGGAGGAGTCTCCGGAGGGAGGACAGGGGGAGGATGACGTCATCCGAGAGGCTGCAGCCAAATCAATGACTCTGAGACTGTGGCAGCAGCCACAGGAGCTGAGCCCTGTTTCTGTTTTACAGCAGCTGATCCGTTTCAAACCATGACGCTGTTTTCAGTTTCAGACATTCATGAGTTTAAATCTCTCACATTCGCAAATTTCCATTAGAATGTTCCTGTGTCCAGATAACTTACAGCTGGCAAACAACCTCTGAGAGGAACAAGACAGATCTGCAACATGAAAACGCGGAGTCCGTCGACGGTTTACTGAGAGCGCACACCTCCGCCAGGGACGTCATCAGATCCCAGCATCCACAACTTTGAGTTGATCCGCTAACAGGTGATCACATGACCCCCCCTCGACTGGCGTAATTCAAGACAAATCTGCCTGGATTCTATTGTGATGATAAAGCTGGTTGTTTTTATGAAATTCATGAAAAATTCACAAAACTGTCCAATGTTGCAATGTTAAAATACTGATTTCAGAAGTGCTCAACGAACTAGTGGGCTGCTCCCTGGCTCAAGCTCCGCCCTCCCTGGCTCAAGCTCCGCCCTCCCTGGCTCAAGCTCCGCCCTCCCTGGCTCAAGCTCCACCTTCCCACCAAACTGAAGGAAAGCGGTGCGTTTGTGTAACTAGGACAAAGAAACAGTTGTGCAGGGGGAATCATTCTCAGAGGGATTTGATTTATTCTTGTTTACCGCTGAGGTCATCCCTAGCTGATCGTTAGCTTGCTAAGCCAGGCTATGCTATGCTATGCTATGCTATGCTATGCTATGCTATGCTTCAAGAACAAAGAAGTTGGTTTGGTTTAATGTGCCAGCTGGCTGTGCTGTGCCCCACTGCCCATGGCTGCATAACCTGAAGAGCTCTTGTTAGTTCTGCTCTCCAGTCAAAATGTTGGTGGATGACTGATCATCCGGCTGGATTAAGAAAACCTGGATTATACCAGAGGACGTGGGGGGATTGTAAACAGACATTTTTGATCATTTTGCTGTTGTGAGCAAAATCTTCAGCAGTTTTTAGCTTCAAGCTAAATATACACAGAGGCTCTTTCTGCAATCTGGAGGAAAAAGCGAGCTTGACTCCTGTTAGTGATAACTTCATGGGCAAAACACACTTTTTCAGAAGTATTGCTGCAAGAATAAATTACGATTGAATGTGGAGCTGGAACTTGTATATACGCTGGTATTCTCCCTTGGTACATGGTGGATTTCCTGGCTGTTTTCAGGAGAGACGGCGGTACACTGTATTTTTGCCTTGAGCTCCAGTATGGAAGCAACAAACAAGGTTGTGCCTACATCTTTGATTAGCTGGAATATCTTTAAGCTCTTGAGAAACCCTTAATTGCTCAACAGCAGCCGTGTGTATTCAAACAGTCGAGTGCCAGTGTAGAGCATGTTCAGACCCAGCAGCCAGTGTGACAGCAGGGTGGGGGGCAGAGGTCCTGATTGCTCTGGGGAACGCTGCAAGAGCCCTTACACCACGACGAGCACTACTGAAGAACCTCGTCACATAAACGAGGGCATTCTCGTGCAGCGCAGCTCGCTTGGACTTGGAGTGTTTTCATATCCCCCCACTCGCTCGGCCTCAGAGATCACAGTTTCTAATTACTGATTACAGTCCGCTGTGGTCGTCCTAATGAGCCCTTCATTCAGCACCTCGTTAAAGAATCAGAGGTTTGCTTGCACCCTTAACCCCGTGGCAGGCCGGGTGAGTCTCCAGCCCTCCCTCCTTGTTTGAGAGCTCTGGCGCTTCCTATAGTGCAGCACTTGCAGTCAGAGCCACGTGGGAGCAGATGGAGCTCCTGGTCTCCACTGTAGGGGTCTCTCTAGTGGGCCGTGCAGCACCTCCACCCGCCTTCGTCTTGCCGTCTGCGGGTTGCATTGATGCGTAACAGTAATGCGTATTGAACCAGTGGTGCTCTAGAAGCCATTAGAGCTGGAGGCACGAAGCTCTGCACACGCTGAGCACACAAAGGCCTATTGTGGAGGCCATGTCAGAGGGTGGAGCGGAGCAGCTATCTCCTTGCCAAGCGCTACCCAAGACAATCAATCCCTCCACTATGCCAACCACGAGGGGGGGGGGCGCAGGTGAAGAGGCAACACATGGGCAGGAGGGTGATTGAGGGGGACTGGGTGGGCTGCGATCAATTTTGCATCGTATATCTGCATGCAGCGGCCAGGACACAAAGCCTCCGAGCTAATTACTGAGGCGATTTGGATTCCACACGACCTGCACCAGAGCTGAGGACAATAAAGGCAACAATCGGGGAGGGAGAGAGAGGGGCGAGAGACAGAGCAGCCCTGCTGTCTGCAATTTATAAAGCCACAGTCACGGCTCTCGAGTAATTAATATCATCAGCTGGATGTTGTCTTCATAACGGCGTGAATTAAGGTCTCTGGCTTCTAATGGTCCAATTAGCGCATAACATTTAAAGTACATTTTTGGCAATTGTCTCCTTTCAGAACATTATCGAATCAGGTTCAATTGGAATCGAGGCTTTTGTGAGATACAAGGGTGAGCAGTTCAACTATTCACTGCCTCATTAATTGGCGACACACAGAGAGAAAGACATTTGTTGAGCAACTCTGCTATGCTGACGTGTAATCTGATGGTGTTTGTCTGCAGCTCGATACTCGCGAACGTGGGGCCACTCGACAGCTCAGGCAGATAAACGCCTGTTCTTGGTCCTGCTGCAGCTGATGGTGATGGTCCAAATGCTGCTTCAGAGAAGTTTCTCAGTGAAAACACTGACACATGTTCACCAGGGGTGAAAGTGGCTTAAAAGTCTTGCCGGAACTGTGCACACGCCCTTTGGGTGCGCCGCCGCTGAAGTTTTACGGTTTTTAATTGGTTTTGGGTGATTTTTCTTACAGTTTTCGGGTGTCTGTTCCCCACACAACTGCAGCCCCCATAGCCCCACCCTTCACGCGCGACCCCTGGAAATGCTTTGAAAACTGCTTTCTACAGAAACTGCCCACTACAGTGCTGACAACAGGGAGCAGGCAGACAGGGAAACACAGGTCATCAGCATCACTCAGTGGTTTCTTCTTCCTGTAGGGTGGCAGACTCCTCAGACAGTCCCTCCCTGGACTCGCTCTCATCAAGGAGTGGCTCTGAGTCTCAATCTTCCGTGGGTCTCATTTTGCTAACTTTTTCTCCTGCTTCTTCAACGCTGTCACATTTTCTCTTAAACATGTCACTTATTTTACGTTGCATTGTGCCAAAGCAGGTCGCCAGCAGCCGAGTTCTTTGATTTTGCCCTCTGTTTTGTTTTCCTTCTCTTTCTTTGTTCCGTGAAAGCAGAACAGTGTGGTTTTAACCAATCCAAACTAACAATGCTGGTAACGTCACCCAGGTTTCCGTCTGTCAGTCAACCAGAAACGCCTCGCATGTGGAGATGCGCTCATGGGCACGACTCCGTGTCAAGGCGGTTTCACACTGAACGCGCAGGCTGCGCGGGGGAAGTCCATTCATTGTGTATGAGGGCGCGCTGTGACGTCACATGAGCACAAACCAAGCCCAGCAACTCGATAGCAGCGTGCATACTTGCGCCCCACCCCACGTAGCGCGCCGTGTCTGCCGCGTTCAGAGTGAAACCGCCTTCAGACGTCATTTTCTTTATTTAATATGGGATTTTGACAGCTCCCTTCTCCTCCTTTTTTTAATGGAACTCCGTTCCGGCCATGCATATTTAACCGGAACTGCGTTCCGGCCCGTTCCGGCTCACTTTCACCCCTGATGTTCACTTCATCATCAGCTTTCTTGTTCTAATGTTTTAGTAACATAGTAATTCACATCTTAATCTTATTCTGATGTCTACTGGATGATTACAAGGGTCTGAACAAGACGCTGCTGTGATAAGTGCGTGAAGTTGTGGAGTTTTCAGATCTTAGTCACATGATTACAGTGAGCTGCAGACATGTTTGTCCATTTAAATCACACAATGAAATCAGTTGAACTGCTCCAGCTTAATTAGCTAGAGACACTGAAATATGTAACACACATAAGTAGCAACATGCCACAGACACTCGCAGGTAGAATTTAGGAGAAAACTCTGACTTCCACACATCAACATGCAGAGTAACACTGGAGACTCCTGCAGGGGGAGCAGCTCACTGTGCTCTACTAGCCAGCTGGACCGGGGAGACCTTCAGTCCTCGTCAGCTCCAAAATGATCCAGATAGTGAAACGGGTCTCTTCATGGATGCTGCGATGCCACAAAAGTGATTCACTGGTTTCAACTGCACTGAAAGTCTATGTGGTCCATCGGGGTCAGTGTCACTGACAGATGCCACACTTGTAATTACAGGGTTTGGCCATCGAGTCAAACTGACTTTGATGCCACACACTTCCTGCGTCCAGGTCTTATTGTACATCTGTGATTTAAACACGGCTCTCCATGCAAGTGTAGTCACAAGAATGTTCAGGAGAAACGACGAGGGTCGCTGGCTGGACAGTTAGCAGAATCAGCGCTTCTGTGTTTGCTGTTACACTGCCTGCTACAACATGAACTGAACTGAGCTAAAAACGGACCACACCGATTAAAACGGGGAGTAAAACCAAGTTCTTCCGCGAGAGTACTCACCCCAAACATTTGCCTTAGGTCGGGGTCCCGGAAGCGGAAGGGAATGTTGGAGACATGTAACCTTTTGGGCTGCTGCTTCTCTGAGGAGTCTGAGTGCTGGAGCTGGAGCTGCTGCGAACCCTCTGTTTGCGTCACGTCATCTGTCTGCCGGAGGAAACGAACAGAGAAAAGACACAAGTTGCTCATTAGCCGCTACAGTATTCTATCGCTTGCAGACGTGAGGAACGGTGAGGGAGGGAGAGATGGAGGGGTTGAAAGAAGAGGGTGTTTGGGAGGGAAGACTGGCTGACTAACTCAGCGCCTGCTATTTTTCAATCCAATGAGAAAGCCCGAGCGATAAACAGCCAATGACTTATAGTGTCAAACCTGAGATTGTGCATTACAAATCCACTTATTAATCTCTTGCACTTAGCTCCTGAGCAACAGGAAAGATTGAAGGTGCTGACAAAAAGGCGTGGATATAGATCCCAGCGAGGCCTGACATGTCTAGACTAAAGACACATTATTGGTGGCGTTTGCATGCAGCCATCGGGAGCGAGGCCCAAAGCCCTCAACGTTGTTGTTTCCATCATTATGCGAATGCTACGCTGACATTTCTATATAAATGACACGTCTGATGTCAGTGACAAATTCCACTTGTTCCTCTGTGTGACACTGCCGATGGATCTGGCACAGGCTGCTGGCGGCTCGTCTCTTCACTTGGACCTGGCTGACGTCGCCTACCAGCGGAGTACCTCGCCTCTGATGATACATCAGGTCTTCAGGTACAGCTAGACGTCTCTCAACGTGCTTCCTCCTGTTGAAACCTGTCATCTCCATGGTTAAAGGTGCTATTCATCAGTGTAGAATCAAGCCGTCAAGTCAAGGCAGTGTGTGACCAGATGGTCAGGGGTCAGCTGGTTTCTGAAAAACAGATTTCTGAATATGGCGAGGCTCTCCCAGCGCTCATGGTTGGTTGGTCACGAGCTTCAGGAAGTGACCAAAAGAGAGCGAAGGGTTTCTACTGTTGACGTCTCTAATGAGCTCGACCCGATGTGGTGGACGTGGTGGACGTGCTCCCACCTACCTAACCTGTCGCTGTCGCTGCATTAACTCACTGTCAGTCAGTGTTTGGACAGACTTCCTCAGCAGCTCTTAATCCCCTCCAAGCCTCCTCTCCACCAACACTTCCTCACCTCTCCAGCTCAGATGCTCCGTTAATAACTCTCATCTTTACCAGCATCAAGTCTCAAGTGTAAGAGAAAATAGTGCGAGGACGTCACTATTCTAAGAATTTTCGGAGAATTTCAGTACCAGGTGTGCCTGGTACTCCCAGGAGACGTGGGGGTCATGCTGCAGCGACCTCTCGAGCTTTGAAAGTTACACAAGAACAGTCTTGCCTGGATCTGAGGATGATGTGTTCGGATGAACTCAGGGTGGACTTAGTTCAGGTAGCCAGCAGGTCCGGCTGAGTGGTGATGTAACTCTACTATGTGTGAGCACCTGGGGATTATTATGTATTACAGTATTATGTTTTTTGTTGAATGGCGCGCCTGAAAGGGAGGCCCAAGGAGTGATTTAACCTCATGGCATGACCTCCATGTAGAAGAATATTAATACACTGTATGGGTAACATTTATATACGTTCATATACAGTACATACGGGTACATGTACATGTGTGTATATATGTGCATGCGTAAATACGTACATGTACATAAGTATACATGTGCATGCGTATACATGTACATGTACATGCGTATACATGTACATGCGTATACATGTACATGTACATGCGTATACATGTACATGCATATACATGTACATGTACATGCGTGTACATGTACATGTACATGCGTGTACATGTACATGCGTATACGTGTACATGTACATGCGTATACGTGTACATGTACATGCGTATACATGTACATGTACATGCGTATACATGTACATGTACATGCGTATACATGTACATGCATATACATGTACATGCGTGTACATGTACATGTACATGCGTGTACATGTACATGCGTATACGTGTACATGTACATGCGTATACATGTACATGTACATGCGTGTACATGTACATGTACATGCGTATACATGTACATGTACATGCGTATACATGTCCACCCCTGCGTCTGAGAGGGACAGTTGCTAACTCTCATGACCACACGGGTCGCTCTTCAGGAACATGGTCATAATGTGTGACAGAGGACTTCATGCATGATTCCTGGTTTGATGCTGGTGACTCTGAGAGGGACTGAAGGAGGAAAGAGGAGGTGAGAAGGAGGAATGAGGGCGAGGAGGCGGATGTATTGAGTACAAAAGCTGCTTGAATGTGATATGTTAACGGAAAACTCTCCTGGGAAGTCCTATCTCTCTCTCTCTCTCTCTCTCTGAGCAGCAAACATACTGGCTGGAAGTCATACGCAGACACAGTTTTATACTGAAATGTGAAAAGGGATGTTGCCAGCATAGAAAGGGTTCAAATGATGCACCCCCCCCCCCCCCGACACACACACACACACACACCTCACTCGGTGCTGGAGCTGTCAGATGGCTGCAGGCCGCTAGTAGTGATACATCTCCCACCATTTAGGAAATGGGGTAGGGATTTATTCATTATAATTCATCATCCCAGTATTATCATTATCATCATGATCGTAATGATGATCGCCTTTATTATTCTCATTATCATAATCACAATCTCCACTATAATGGCTGTCATTTATTTGGTTTTTATGGCCCATTCCAAGACGGTGACATACATTGTTAACAGTGACAGTTGTTTGATTCAAGGTCCCACTTTGTCTCCCCTGCAGTCATCCAGGTAACCGAGGCTTCCTGAGTCCCGATGATGTCCGAACCAGAGGTTAACAACTGGCGAAGGACACGGGAGCCGGGGCGTGCGGCGAGCTGGTCAGCTGGCTGGTAAGGAGTGGATTTAAGTCGATGAGGGACGGGCAGAGGGGTCTTAACTCTGCTGTGTCCTCGTGAGCTGGAGGTTAATAGCCAGAGTAGCCATGTTGGGCCCTGGGGGTGACACATTGCAGACAGATGCTGGGACGGTGGCGGGTGACAAGGTACCAGAGCCCCGCGGGTCAATCTGTTTCATCGGTCACACATGACACTATCGACCTTTAGCGTATGTTGCCAGACTACTGAGCGCCGCTGTCCTCCAACTCTATTTGTCTGGCTTCTTTATCACGGTGGGAGCAGTCGTGTGTTTGCAAACATCCAGATTAACTTTCAGTCTGCGCTGAGACGTGCTGGCAGCGTTCTGGCAGCGTGCTGCTGACATCCAGGGCAAACACACATATGGAGAACACAAATACTAAATCGCTGACTCCCAAACATCCCAGGCTGCTTCCTACTAACTCAATAACTTGTCATTGAGATCTGGGATGCTGCCTGGGTGAGCCGCTCCCGAGGCTCCTACCTGGCTGAGAGACACTGGCGCTGCAGAGGAAAATAATTACCCACGTATTACCATAGGAGGCCACCGTAGTGTCCCGACAGCTGCTGTCACGGCAAGGAGGAGAAGGAGGGGAGGAGGAGGAGGAAGAGGAGGAGGCGGCGGCGGCATGCGAAACATAGCGTCACTGCCAAAGCCGGCAAACCAGAGAGTGAGAGAGCTGTCAACTCTCCGGCTTCCTGTTCAGTCATTTCTCTAAAAGACTCCCTCGCTGTTATTTGCCAATCGCCTGAAAAGTGCTCTGCTCAGCACCCCCGCCCCCCCCACCTCCCCCACCTCCCCCACACAGAGTGGCATTACAAGAGCATAATTGAAACTATCTGATTGGAATGCTGCCAAGCAGGTAGATTACAGCCGATTAAACAGTGTGTGTGTGTGTGTGTGTGTGCGCGCGTGTGTGTGTGTGTGTGTGCATGCGTGCGTGTGTGTGTGTGTGTGTGCTGCTCTCAAGAATTATAATGTCTAAGCTTTAATTCATTATTCTTACCCTCCTGGTCCTGTTTGTTTTCTCTTTCCAAAGAAGCAGCAAATATATCGCCTCCATCACCTGCGAGAGCAGGAGATGTGACGGGAGGAGCCATGTACCCCCCGCCACTATTTCTACTGAGTACCAATGGGGGAGGAGCTATTTCAGGAGTCCTACTCAGCATAGAAAATGGAGCACTTGAATGGATGTTAGCTTCAGTGTTGGATGCTGTAGAACTGGGCAGATATTGTACAGTCCGAGCCAGCTTCTGACCCTGTTTTTGAGTCACATGACTCAGCTAAGATTTTGGTGGGGGGGAGAGACACCCACCATCGACGTGGGATGAACCTTTGCTTGCTTCTTTTTAGGCCTCAAACAACTGAAGCAGACTCAATGGAGAGCTGCAGACCACCTGGAGAGTTTACTAACAGTTTCTGGTCAGTTTAGCTGCTGTTAGCATCAGTCCCTGTTAGCTTCAAGCTAAATATACATGACTGGATCTTCCTGCATTCTGGAGTCACCAAGAAGTGATGGAGGAGGGAAAAACTTGTTCTTCGTGAGCTGAATACTCCTGGAAGTGAGTACTTTGAAAGACACAACATAATTTCTGATTGAAGTATCGGTGTCAGAGGTCAAACGAATTTCTCATGCTTCTATGTTAACTACTCTCTCTCTCACCAGAGTTCTTCACCGAGGCGGTGAGCCACAGCAGCAGCGGCCCAGGCCAGCCACCCTACAAAGTTAAATTAATATCCCCGATCTCATTCTTTCAGTCACTGCCCAAAGCTCGTGAGCACAGCTGAGCGTTGGAACATAAATCAGCGGCTAAATTAAGAGTTTCCTCCTCAGCTCATGCTAAGGAAGTTAGCATTTCCTTCCTCTGACATCCCAGATCTTTGGTTACATGCTTGTGATTTGTCACTTGACATGCGCAGCTCGAATGACCTGTAAATGGCATCTTTAGATGATCCGTCACCGTGGAGGAGCATTGAGGACAATA
The DNA here is from genome assembly GCF_037954235.1 of Aulostomus chinensis. Lineage (NCBI taxonomy): Eukaryota > Metazoa > Chordata > Actinopteri > Syngnathiformes > Aulostomidae > Aulostomus > Aulostomus chinensis. The sequence continues at coordinate 787,338 of NC_141337.1, forward strand.
ACATCCCCCCCTTTAATGGACCCACATGCTGCCATCAGCACCACCTTTGAATGCTACACACTGAAGTCTCAATCCCTTAAACACAGCTCGTGTGTGTGTGTGTGTGTGTGTGTGTGTGTGTGTGTGTGTGTGTGTGTGTGTGTGCGTGCGTGTGTGTGTGTGGGTGCCATGAATGTTTGCATGTGCTCTCCCATGTTTTCCACGTGCCCTGATGCATTCTTGTGTGTGTGTCTATGTTATCACAGTCCCCCAGAATACCCTTTGGAAAGTCTTGGTGCTGCTGACACGCGCTGTGAAAAATCTGGAATTGAGTGCTGCCCTAACGCCATCGCCTTAATTTGTTATCTGAAAAGAGAATGATTACTCATGAAATTCAACCAAACCTCAGACTATTTGAACTGAGCCAGATAACGAGCTCAGTTTTTTTCTCCAGCAGAGCTCCCTGGCAGCCCTCCGCTGCGTCTCCAAGGATTTGGAGAAAAGTTGGGGGCTGCCTCTCTTCCTCAAGTCGCATGCTTTCAAGTCAGCCTGTTTGAACATGTCACGGAGCAAGGTCCCAGAGGTCTGGCTCTGGACAACGCCACCTTCCCAGTATAGATGGGGGGGGGGGGGGGGGGGCGGCTGGTAGACAGAGAGAAGACTCCCAGTGCCTCATTAAAACATACACTCTCTCCGTCCTCTTCAGGGAATTCAGACAGAATCCATATGTTTCACTGAATCTTCACTGTCTCTCGACTCGTTTTAAGTCTTTAAGTCAAGAAGATGTTCAGAGTAAAGCGTCTTGGTGGGGTAGAGAAGCTGAAGAGTTGAGCCAAGGGAGGAGGATGAGCGGGGGAGTCATAGCGAGAAGCTGATCTGTTCCCTCAATCTGTGCTTCTGCAGGGCGCCCTAATCAAAGGAGCCTGGGCCCGTCTGTGGCACCCACAGCAAACAGGCTGGGGCCGTCATTAAAGCTGGGGAACACAGCGGTGGGCGACACTACACCAGCAGCCCCCGAGGATTAGACTCTCTGTTTACACCCCACTAATCTCATCTCTCTGTCCTCCCTGAGAAAACAGGGGATGCAGAGAATGATGGAAAGAAGGGACGGCAGAGAGCAGGAAGGAGAGCGAGGCGGGCTCTCATCTCTCCACGGCTACCATCCCTGGGCTTTCTTCACAGCGGGTGAGCAGATGAAATGGAATCAAATAGGGAGAGAGAGAGAGAGAGAGAGTAGAGTGGAGGAGTGGTGTACAGTGGTGGAGGAGGCGAAGGGGAGGAGGCCCAACCTCCTGCCAAGTCTCTCTTCCCTCTAAACTCTCGTGTGTCAGCCATTACTGTAAGTGCGGCGCATGTTGGAGAGCATCACACAAATCTTCAAATCAAACATGGCTACATTACAGGGGGCTGCTAATACACCACGTGATGCTGCTCGTGCCGTTGAAGCACTTTTCCGCTGCCAAATGTTTGTAGCCTCACAGTAATTAAGAAGCTGGGAAATGGAGATATTAAGCGTGTTCTTTCCGTGTGACCCACATCCCTCTCAGGAAGGCGGTGGCCCTGCGCTGACCTCTCCCAGCAGGTGTTTTCACGCTAAAGGAGAAAAGACCGTCTGAAGGTCTTATATTTTTTCATCTCTGCCAGCATTATTCGTCTTTCTAGATGTGTTTCCAAAGTGTGGAGCTAAGTCGTTCTCCCTTTTATCTACATCTGCCTGGCGTGAAGGTAAATCCCAGGTCAAGGTATTTCAAAGAGAAGAGCATCAGTACACAAGAATGAAATGTATGATGTATAAGTTCACAATTCTCTAACTTCCAAGCTTTGGATCTCAGTGTGCAGCTTTGCCAGGGATTTGTTCTGCGCATTCAGAGCCAAACCTTTAAACACTTTCCCTTTATGGTAATGTGATAATGAGTTAAAAATAGGAGAACAATCAGACACCAAATAGAAGGAGACAAATGGAACTTAGGGATGCGAGAAACACAAAAGACAGAAGCTGGGAAAACGATGCTGACCAGGAGCAGCAGACCCACGTCCACAGACATGGAGAGGGATATTTTATTCCCAATTTTACATTTTTTGGTGACTTTTTTCTGCAGGTCTTGCTAAATATCAGGCGCTGGGCTTGCTGGTTGATAGTTGCCTTTTTTCCAAAGATTTCGAGATTTTGCTTTGTTGTTTAAGAAGCTAAATTTTACGAAATAAACGGAAGAACTATGAAAAAAAAACGATTTAATGAGTCAATTCTAAAAGTTTTGCACATCTATGTTTTGAATGATTCCATGTTTAAATAGATCTGAACCCCCGCTCTGTTGAGGGCTGAGAGTCCAACTGAGCTCCAGAACCAGAAGAACTTGCAGAAGAGTTGATGAGTGAATGAAAACAGAAGAAATTAGAGACAAAGAAGGAAGCAGGAAGATCTGGTTGAAACTCCACTGAAGGAAATGAATTTGAATGAGTTGAGGATGAGGATGAGGATGAGGACGAGGATGAAGGTGGTGTTCAATGCACGCTGATAGATAATAACGTGTTTACTTGCTGACAGCCTGCTGAGAAGACTGTTTGCAGGTGCTGAGCGACACTGACCGGTGCGGTCGTGGTGGCGGTGATGCTTGGCGTGCTGTTGTCAGTGCCAGCCGGCTCGCTGTGCGTCTGTGTGGGCGTGTACAGGGTCATGGCGTGCTCAGGAACCCGGCTCTGCCCACTGTAGTCCTGCGTCGGAAGCGGATGCGGCGCAGCGAACTCTGCGGGGATGCCATTCTGTGGTGGGGGTGGGTACTGGGCGGGAGTGTAGGGCTGGGCCATCGCTTCTGGGGGGTTGGTGGCCTCTTGGTTACCCTGCAAGAGAGAGAGACAGGCGGCGGCGGCGAGCGTTAGACACAGTGAAGATGAAAGTTAAGCACATTGTTTGACTTGCAGAGCGACCATGAAAGACCATCAAGTTTGCCAGCTTGATTGGGGAGGCGACTGGGGAGCGTCGTCCTGCAAACCAACGAAGAAGAGAGAAACAGCCGTCATATCAGGCCTCGGCTCCCATTAGAGGCCTCCTTGATCATCGCTAATGAACACAGTTTATGTTGTAGAGCATGGCTCGCTGTCGGGGGGGCGGGAGTCAGAGCGAATCTCAATTGCACTCGTTGCAAAGCACAAGAGGAAAGATCAATTAATTGATAAAATTTTGATAAGGGCCTTTGATTTCAGTGACAGGTCTGTTAACCAGCAGCTGCTTCCTCTCTGAGCGCCACTTTTACTTTCTACAGCACCCCCCCCCCCCCCCCCCCCACACACACACACACACACACACACAGACCGGCCCAACTACAGCTCAAGTAGCACAAAGTTCAGCCACTTCAAGTTCTTGTCTGCTCATGACGCGTCACTACATTTATCACTTCTTTCTATCAGTTACTTCAGAGATTTCTGCACAAAACACAGAAAACGCAGGAAATCCATATTTATGTACCAACAAAGTTCCAGAAGTTTTGATCATTTTCAAGTCATTTTTTCCACACAAAAACTTTTTTATAGATATATTATGTATCCTCAACAAACACACACACACACACGCACACACTCCATGAATGAAATCCTGCTTTTCTTTAAACTCATGAGGAAGTACATCCACATGTCTGGCTGTGTTTTAGCAGAGTGAGGTGAAGCAGGCCAGGGAGTGCGATACTACAGAATTGTGGTATTAGTAGAAGCCCTGTACTGAAGGCTTTAGCTATGTAGTAGTCAGTATTAAAACTTTTACTTGAGTCAATCTGAATACTTCTTCCACCGCTCGTGTCACTTTATGAACTTTACTTCTCTCCCTGGTTTTATTTGGAGTTTTTCTGATACTATACGGAAGCATGTTTCCTGTATATTTTCTACAGCATGCAGTTTTCCATTTTAGACAAGAAATCTCTCATACAGACGAGTTTCATTTTCTGTGAACACAAACAGCGGAAGAACTCAAAATACAATTCAGGCTAAAATTAGTGAAATCCATTTCTAAGGCTCCTCATCATTCCTGGAGACACATTAGTGACGGCGTGGCACTTGTCTTAGTCATATATTCCTCCAAATACTTCCAGAAGACGCAGTATCGCCACCAAATACCCATTCTCCTCTCCTGACGCTGCTGATAGATGCTCCTCGACAACCAAACACTTCCCCGGCTCCTTTGTCCCGTGTGGATGATCCAGATGATGAGCTGCAGGAATAATGGACTTTTCTGGCTGCTGCTCATTGTTAAAGTGGCGAATGGCGGCGCTGCACAAGTGCGTCTCTTACTGTTGTGAAGAATCTGGACTAATGAGCAGAGGAGTGCTGCTGGAGAGGAGATCCACCCCAACATTAAAACACAGAGGAAAAGGTGGGACAATAACCCCCAAATCCAATAACAGCCCCCTGCAAATACCCTCAATCACATCTGCAGATACAGATCACGCCAGCTGGACGCATAACTCCTTGGATAAGAGAGGAGAGAACGGCGGGCTTTATGATTGGAGAAAAGCAATGAGAGTAAACAGATAGAGGCGTTTCTGGGTCTTCCTTTACAAGCTGGCTGGGGATGGAGAGATAGCAGATAAATGTGTTTTATTCCTCTTTTTTTGGCCTCTATCTTCAGGTTTCTGCAGCAGGAGGAGGCTGAGGTTTTAATGAGAGAGCGCAGCTCCACTATGCTGTAAATGTAGTGGAAATAATTCTACTCTTGACGTGTTGGCAAACAAACCTTGCTGGAAAATGCGCTCTGCCAATTAAGGCAAAGCTCCATTATCTAAATGAAAAAAGAGAGAGGAGAGAGAGGAGGGCTGAGCTGCAGGCGGCCGGCCGGCCTCCAGGCGGCTCCGCTCCGACGAGTGGACCCTCGCTCCTGCCTGACCTAATCCCCCCTTCTCTTTTTCATTATACTGTACTTCTATCTCCCCTGTCTCTCCCTCAATCCCTCCTCCCCCGTTCCCTTTCATGCTCATCTCTTCCTCCCCCCATCTCTTTTTATGCAGAAACTTTTTTAATCTCTACCCCTGTGCTCTACTTTCCCTCTCCCTCCAGTCATGGCATTATATAACACACTTGCATCGCGGGGCATCCTAATTCAAGGAAGCTTCTGATGTTGGCAATTTTCAACTTCTGAGTGCTGGTTTTTAGAGGAGAATGGAGATACAGTAGTCACCTAAAAGAAATGCTGCCGCCGGCACGACAGCTGAGAGTCGCACCACATTCCTGACCCGCACAAACCAGGATCCGTTCGCACGCGTCCGTCAACGGATCCCAGCGCCACTCGCAAATGAGTACATTGAAACAGCACAACTAAATAAGAACGATTTAAGTGGGCGTCGATTGGAAGTCAGACTGAAAATAAAATTGAGATTTGATTTCTTTTAATGACTCGACTTTTCTTTTTTTAATCAATTGTTATCATTATCAGGAATGACCTGTATAATTCTTGCAAATGACATTTTGTATAATTAGGAATTTTATCATTAGCGTATTTTGGGAGTGGTCAGCTGGTTTCCCGGGTCATATTTCGTCTTCTGACTGATCAAACACGATGATGACGGACGAGTTTGAAACTGAAAATAGAGCCTAACACAATGACAGCACTGAAACAAATCACTCTGACCATCAGAGATGAAACAAGTGGACGCAAGCGCAGCACGGAACCACTGTTTCACAGTAAAACTGAACGCTGAGTCAAAGAACTCAGGTCCCTTGTGAGGAGGCTGATGGTGGCCAGGCGGGGGGAGGCAGGCTCACATCCAGCAGTTTAGCTCTTGCTCCGGTCTTCCTCCACCAGCAGCTGCTCCGCTCCTTCGAGGATGAGACCGCACGCCAGCTCATCAGGTGTCGTCTCCAGCAACCAGGAGATTCATGTAAATACAGACTGGGACTCCAGAGGCCACAGGTTCTCCTGGAAGGAGCCCACTAGTTGACTGCTGCTGTGTTTGCTGAGAGGTCTGCATGAGTGATGACCCCCCCCACTCAGGTCGCCGTCACCGCTGTTTCGCTCTTGGAGCTCTCAGGCCAGTGAATCTGTGTCAGGTCTGCTGCTGCTGCAGCCTTGAACAAGTGCAGAGAACTGAGCTGAAGCCAAGTGACACACAAACAGGATAACAGCCCGCAGCTCAGGATCGCACTAAAGTGCAGCAGCACCACGCCGCCGCGCTTTCAAAGGGCAGCAAGGCTCAAGCAAGGAGGCGGAGAGCACAGGCCTCATTAGTGAAACACAAAGTAACGCCGGCTCTCGTATGATCTTCGCCTTCCTCTGATGTATGTGACAAACGAGTTATTCGACTGGAAATGGACTGGGAGAAGAAAAAAGGCCCGTGGAAATCAGGGGGGTGGGGGGGCTTGTCCCGCTGCAACCATGCAGCCTTTGCACCGCGGCCGACCCGCTGTTGTCAAGATAATCCAGGAGCCTAATGAAACGCTGCCGATGACAAACAGCATTCCTCTGCTGTTCATTACGGCCGTGAGTGAGAGGCGCGTGGTGGCGAGGCGTCTCTACCAGCAGGCAGGTCCCTCTCCGGCACTTTAATGCCCCCCCCCCCCCCCCCCCGCCATGGCCGGCTGCCATGTGCCGTCTAAACCTCCACTGACACGATATGAAGAATAAAGGCAAGCAGAAGAGAGCAGCCTTTATCGATCTCCCCTCCCCTCCGCTCTTCTCGCCCTCCCTCCCTCCCCCCTTGCACCCCTTCGACTCCTATTACCGAAGAGCACAATAAAAAACACTATCTCTAATCTTAAGCACTCTGCTTGTGTAAAATTGGATTGAAAACCTGTACTTAAGGAGATCACTTTTGGAGTGGAGTTTTTTGTTTTTACAGTCTGCATCAGCAGCCAGAGAGGTCGGGGGGGTGGCGTGGCGATGCCCACTGCTGAAGCTGCCAGTCTGAGAGAAGAAGCTCCCAGCATCCAGCGCTGGCGCTAACCCCGGTGTCGATGCTAAAGGCTATATTCCATCTCAGCAGGTAGAACCGCTTGGCCGCCCGCCAGCGATGCGTGATCCTCTTTAGCAGCGCTGGGGGGGACGGCGTTGAGAGGCCACAAGGAGATGGGCTGTGCAAATACAGAAGCTGTTAGGGGGGAACTCATATCGGGAGAGTGCTGCACTGACTCATACGTGCAGCAGAGGGTCAAAGAGCAACGCGAAGGCAAAATACGACAGGCGACTAATTGCGTTGCATTGAATCCAGAGGGAAATCACTCAAATGGGAGCTCGCTGATCAATCTGGGCTATAGGAGCCATGATGGAGTGGGCAGCTTTATGGCTGCAGCTCAGTCGCACACAGCTCGGGTCATTTTTCAGCTTAGCAGGCTTCCTCCCGTACGAGTGTTCCTCTCTACATTCCACAGGATTCAAGCAGATTTACGAGCAGCTCTGCAGTGTTTCTGCATCCAAACAGAAGTGTAACACCAGCTGAAAGTCATACTTCACCTAAAAATTGTATTTTGCCTTTTAAAAGGTGCTTTAAGCTGTGCTCCTCTCCTGTATTACTTCTTTGTGGCTCCAGAATGCAGAAAGAGCCAGCAATGCATAGTTAGCTGGAAGCTAACGGAGCCTGGACCGGACTGGACACGAGGGGTCAAAGTTAGCGATGACTCAGCATTGAAAGATGAAGTAACGCTGCCCAGAGGAAAACGTCTGCAGCAAAAACTACTGCTAGAACAAACAACAAACTGTAACAAATGTGGTGCAGCGCCACCATGAACCAGCAGAGAACCAAGAATGTTCTGGTTAGCTCATCTGTGGAGTGTGGACCATACAGCTGGATTAAGTAGACGACATGGGTGATAGACGAGAGTTAGTAAACCAATGTTTATGGACAGTTAGCCATCAGTAGCCCTTAGCTTCAAGCTAAATATCCTGGCTGACTCTTCCTGCATTCTGGAGTCACAAAAGAGGAAAAAAGAAAGTCTTGGTGAGCTGAATTTGTGACTATTCGAAATGGAAAACACACTGTTTGGTGAGGCATCACTTTAATGTCCCATTCTTTCCTGTGAAGAAGCACGTTGCTTTGTCAGATTACAGATGACGTGACATTTTTTTAAATGACTCTCAAGCTCTTTGGTGGCTGAAAGTTGTTCGCGTCGAAGTCCCTTCCTCTCCTGAACAGAGAGCTCATTTGGTTTTAATGACCGCCTGTCTGACGGTGACGATGGCAAACTTGAGACGAATCCCGCCGGGCCGAGGCAGCACAGTGAAACTGTAACGCAGCTCAGCGGAGGTACGGTAATCAGTTGATGCAATGCAAACGAAACTCAGAGTGGTTTCCAGCCAGCTGCATGAAAGCATCTTGTTGTCCTCAGCTCGGGTGCTTGCGCTGGGTTAATTGTAGCCCCGCATACAGACAGGCAGGGAGGCGAAGAGACGGCCCGGGATGATTTCCACAGGCAACTGGCATTCATTTTGTCTTGAAGGCGCATAAATAAAGGCTGTCTGGTCCATTTTAATTAGGCGAGCCACATGATCTTACTGCAACTCACTCTGTTAACGCTCACCAGAGGCTGCGGCGTGTGTTAATTACAACCACATGCCACACAGTGAATCCAAGGTGAGCCAGAAAAGAGGAGCTCAGAAGTGGTAAACAACAACAAAACACCTTCAGCTGAGTTTCTCATGATGAGGCACATATTTGGTGCAATCCCCCTCCCCCATGCCAGCCAATTATAGCGTGCGGCTGGGCGGGGGGGGTGAGCGGCGGCAGCCCAATTTAATGCAGATTCACAACAAGCCCCCACCTCAGCGGCGCCCCCGTTTTCCTCGCCGCAACAGTAAGTTCATGATTTCAAACGGGCTGCGGAGAGGGTTATTGTTCAGTCTAGCGTTTCCTGCATGTAAAACTCCCGCCTTTCCATTTTTCCACCTCATTTGTGAAAAAATCAATTCATGAAAATAAACACTTGGCTTTGAGTCAATTCTGAGCAGGTTTCTGCTGCTCTTTTCTGAGAGGCTTAATTGTTTTCACGTGTCACATGTGTTCCATCCCCTCTAACGTGATTTTTCCTCGTTATTGAGAGCACTTATTTGCACCGCGGCCTTGGACGGCGGTATTAGAAAGAGAGTTCATTTTCTTCAATCCCTTGCTGATTTGTTCATTACATTGCAGCGGAGGCGCGGCGTGCAGGTCCTCATAGCGAGATGGGACTACTCTTAGCGGCGCGACTGCCCGTGCTACGATACCTCCGAGACACTGCAGCGCCACTTAATAACCGAGTAGACGGAGGATCACTTTGAACTCCTGTGACATGTAATGAACCTGTCTGTCTCAGCTGCAGCTCTGTCTCAGCTCAGGGCCGCGTGGTAAAGACACAGATAAATAAAATAAATAAGCATCCAAATAAGCCTGGAGGCCCCGTGAAAAAGCCATCAGTTACACATGGTTAGACTCATCGCGGTTTGCCAACACCATGAGAGAAGATAATTGTCTGTTTCTGTGCTGTTGCCTCTTGTGTTGCATAACAGATATTTACATCTGGGACTAATTACACCAGACTGCGTGTCAAAATTTGGATTAATTTGTGGGATGCATCCAGTTTGGTATTTAGACTCGTTTATTAGCAGGAAGAGACACGGTGCTGCGTTGACCCCATCAAAACTACACACCAAACTTTTTCCTCTAGAATGAGCAGAGTCCAGACCCCTCCTGAGGGTCCAGTTCTGAGCGCTTTAGGTTCCGTTGGTAGAACGAAGCCATGACATTTATTTTGTTTTAGCAGTTCAGAACAAGCGGTTTCTGAACACAGCTGAGGTGAGGAAGAAGCCACCTCCAACAGCAGTTAGAACGACACGTTCCATGGCACTACGCTCCGGTTAGCTGGCCACCAACGGGCTCACACGGACGAGTAAAGACCTGCAGACTGAATGTGAGGATTCAGTCACCAGACTCTTCGCTTCACACCTCACCAGCAGATTTTGGTGGACTGCAGTGGGCCGTGAGCACAGCAGGAGGTCTGAGGGGCTGCAGTTGGACTCTCTTCTCCTTTTCCTTTCATGAAAGTTGTCAGAACAAAGTGATATTGACATATATTGCATTCGAAGTCTTCTATGGGATCAGGATTAATCACCCAGCTCAAGACAGGAATAAAATGAAAACTGATAAGTGGGCTGGGCCGTCATTCGGGCCATATAAACCTGTAAATCACATCCACGGCGCCGTCATGCCAACACGCTGCCCTTCAGACTGCAGATGAGTCTGTTGAAATTCTGCAGGGGATAAAAATGCCAACATTTGTTTTACAATCAGCTGATTGTCATGCTAATTCAGCCTTTTTTCGGTGTGCTGGGGTTATGAGATGGGGGCCAGAGTTCCTCGTGGGGACAAGATGCCATTACTTAGGCATGCAGGAATCTCGACGTGACATTCCTTGACCGCTGTGACAATGGCAAACATATGCAAATGAGGGAGAGTGCCACTCTCATTATGACCCTGTCATGGAGATGCTGACACCTCCCACTGGACTGCCATCACGCCAGGAAAAGATGGGAAAAGGAGAGATAAACAGGAAAAGAAGAGCTGGCGGTGTGAGAACAGGTGCATCGTTCTCTTCTGCTCTTGAGTCTCACAGTAATTCATTGGCCTATTTGCCGCCCCGATTCTTCATTTCTGTCTTTGCTCTGCAGTGGAAGGAGGGACAGGTTTACGCGGGGCGGGATTCTTTGAAGTGAAAATGCAGAGCGCTCCCTGCTGTAGCCAAAGCTCATCTAATCAGGGGCTAATTCCAGTTATTAAGATTTGAGAGATAACTTTGATTCATCACAGTCCATCTACCCCAATCGGTTAATCACTGTCGCGCTAAGCTCTTTTTTAGTCATCCTTTTGTTTCCACTCCCTCTGGCTCGCTGAGAGGGGGAATAAGAGAGATGGAAGAGAAAGAGAGGGAGAAGATATTAACAATATTAATGACCCGTGATTCTCGTCTCCTTAATGAGAAGGGTTATTAACTGTGATTATCCGTGATGAAATGGTGGTAATTCCTGAAAGCTTGAGAAAACTTGTACAATCGCTTGTCTGCTGATTTGCTTCTGTGATGTTTAAGAAAGAAAAAGGTGTGTGTGTGTGTGTGTGTGTGTGTGTGTGTGTGTGAGACTCAGACTGAGACAGAGAGAGGGAGGGTAAAGTGGGAAGAGGCGACCTGGGAAACGGAGATGCTCGCAGCAGGAAGCTTGGAGGGTTTTTTCTTTCTGGAAGCTGAGACAACCGTCTGCAGCCCCAAAGCTGCAGCATTTCAGATAAGTTAAAATCTGTCTTCTTCACAGAGATGAATCTCAACTCTGAAGTGTTTCTCTCGTAAAACCCTTGGCGGCGCGTCTCCCCTCGCCAATTCCTCCCCCGGTGGCTCATGAGTGAGCCAGCGTGCGCACCTAGCCGCCCATCTGCTGGTTGACACTGCTGAATAGCTGTTTGAACACTTATGCTACTCTTGCCAGATCCCTGATACAGCATTTCTACCCCTTTTACACTTTTTTATTCCAATTATAGCAAGTTGCATGCTTGTGGAGTCCCTGTCACCTCCATATGATTCCCTCAATGGTGGCGAGGGTGGGGGTGGCGGTGCTGTCTGGTGAATCATTGATGTGCAGTCAAACTGTTTCATTGCAGATCTGTGTGTGGTTGAAGAGTGGGTTAGCAGCAGACAGATCCTGAATTATGCATGTCTGTCCCTTGTGAGGAATCAGAGGAGGGGTGGTGACGGGATGAGCCTCTTATCCCTGGGGACAAATTTGGGTAGAAAGGAGCAGGCCCCCCAGCAGAGAGCTACCTGACCAGTCTTTAGCCTGACGAGGTGCACACACCCGAGGAGGCAGCGTAGTTATTAAACCGGCTCTGTGGTAATGATGCTAACGGGGCTGGAGTGGCAGATTTGCCAACTTATTTGTTAGATGTTCCTCTTAAAAGCATCTCTGGGAATTTAAAGCTGGGCCACACAAAACACTCTCACCCCCCTAAAATTGCACTGTATCACAGAAACACCTGCCGGGCCCATTTGAGATAATAATCCCATTTCTACATGCCAGTACAGCTCTCAGACAGGAGAAATTGGATTGTTTGCATTACTGACCTGTGGAGCAAGGCAGTCTGGGAAAAGCAACAGCCTTGAGGCTTTATTAGATTCCACCAGTCTTTCATAAACAAAAGCTTACTTTTCAAAAAGGTAAACAAACAAAAAAAATCTACTAAATGTGGATAAGCCAGCACTTTGTGGACACACTCCATTTATTTCCTCCAATTAAATCTCTTTAATTGGATTGAGGGCTGGCACCTGGTTTACACTCTGTCAACCACGCCATCCACAATAATTGATGCCAGAACAGCATCACATACGTGTGTGTGTGTGTGTGTGTGTGTGTGTGTGTGTGTGTGTGTGTGTGTGTGTGTGTGTAGAAATGGGGGAGGGATTTAGAGCATGTCTCACTACTCTCACTGTGATCAATTTATCAATGGCTCGCCTCGCTGTCCTCTAGCGTCCACTGCACTGAGATGGGATATACCTTTAGACACACACTCTCTCACACACACACACACACACACACACACACACACACACACACACACACACACACACACAGCCCCTCCTCTAGGAAGCTGAGACCCAGGCTAGTTAGCTTAGCACAATGACTGGTAGTGGGTGGGAAGTGTTAGCGTAGCTCCGTCTCTGCCTGCATTAATATCAGGAGGGTTGTGTGTAACCTTGGTGATGAATACCAGTTTAACATGAGGAGACGTTGTAGTGGTAGAATCAGACACGTAGCCGGAACTACTTTCCTGACTGGGCGCAGTGATTTGACGCAGCACCTCCAAAGCTCCACTGGAACTTGGGTCAACAGAACCAAAGGTTTGTTGAGGACTAGAAGAGCGACTGCTGCTACTGATGATGAGGAGGAGGAGGATTCCTGCTGGACACACCAGCATCCTGGAACTGAGCTAGCTGATGCTAACACTTCCCACCCACTACCAGCCATTGGGCTAAGCTAACTAGCCTGGACCTGAGCTAGCTGATGCTAACACTTCCCACCCACTACCAGCCATTGGGCTAAGCTAAGTATCCTGGACCTGAGCTAGCTGATGCTAACACTTCTCACCCACTACCAGCTATTGGCTAAGCTAACTAGCCTGGACCTGAGCTAGCTGACGCTAACACTTCTCACCCACTACCAGCTATTGGCTAAGCTAACTAGCCTGGACCTGAGCTAGCTGACGCTAACACTTCTCACCCACTACCAGCTATTGGCTAAGCTAACTAGCCTAGGTCTCAGCTCCCGAGAGGAGGGTCTTTATCTCCTTGTCCGTCTCAGGGGACGATGGTTATCTCAGAGCTGCAAACCAGGGGTATGAGGACAAGAATTTTTTTTCAAGATTTTCAAGATTCTGTCTCGTATTAAGTGGATTGTAACGTTTTGTTTGACTAGAAATGAGACAAATACACCACAGGACTGACACAGTGAATGACTGAATGATTCTGAAGCCGAGCCTGCATTAGAGCGCCATCTGTTGAATAAATACGCTGGGACAAGAAGTACTTTTCTCTCCAGAACACTAATTGCCTGCTTCTTAGTGTGATGAAAAATACTTCTAAATTGCACTGAAGTTACTGGATGGCCTTTTCACCACTGCACACAAGCAGGAGTAAAACCCACCCCCTCACATGTTCACACACCTCCTAATCCAACAGAGTCACACGTGAGCACTGATATAAACGGGAATATTCACACTTACAGAACCTGGATTGGCTCAGGAATACAAATTCCTGCACCAAATACAAATGGGGTGCACCCACACGTGGAAACGCGCAGAGATACAAAACCAAGAGATGCATCACGGCGCGCTGACAGCACCTTCAAGACTCTCTGAGAAACGCACGGCTCCTGAATAGCGAGCTGCAGCGCTATACAAATGGAAAGAGGCAGAGACAGAGCGAGGGGGAGGCCGAGGGAGACCCGACACAGTAAATAAAAATACAATTTCCTCCAGTGACATGCCCATTCTGTTGGAAGCCTGACTCTAATTATTCTAAGCACTTTGAGGGATGGCTTTCCACTGCATTAATCTACACATCCCCCTCGCCCATCCACAGTCGATGCACTTTTAACTACCTAAGGACGCCCCGAAACTCTCCCAACACCTCGGGAGGAGGAGATTGACTCTGCCCAGTGATGGGGGAAGCTTTGCCTGACTGCATCTTTCTCTAAATCTCACACCATGCAACAATTTTCAATTTCAAATGGCGCGTTCCTCCCCCCCAAAAAGATCAGACTTGAAGGAGGAATGTACATGGTGCCATGTGGGTTCTCATTATAGCCTCATGTGAGAGTGCGGTTGTTTTCCTCTGGGCAGGAAAGCACTCGTAGCTCATTTGGAACCAAGATGAATCAATAAATCACCAGGGACCATCAATCAGTCAATAAGCCTGTCAATACTGGTTGGATGAGGCTCCTCCCACTGCGAGAGGCCATCTTTGGTAAGAATATGTCTGGCAAATAGGCTTTTAACATAATAGCTCTGTCCACTTGTGCTCAGTGGAAGATTGATGCAGGAGCCATGTTTACATGTTGACACGAGTGCTAATCGTGATAAACACACACACACACACACACACACACACACACACACACACACACTCTGATCATGTTTATCAGAATCTAAACAAGATCAAACTCTCTTTGAAAGGCTGCGCTCTCTGATCGCGGCTTCGCCGTGCTGCTGCATCTACTCCACATAAACATCTGCCCCCTCGGTGATGAAGAAGAAAACGACCAGATCTAGAAGCGGAGGGCCAGAGGCACACATCCATCCTTCCTAATTAATCCACCCTCTTTTAAAGTGGAAAAAGTTTGTCATCACGGGGCTGAGAGACGCTTCTCCCTCCAGTGGAGCACATTTGGACTCGTGAGATGTCAGAGGAGTCGAGGCGCTGCAGATCTGATTTGATCAAGGAACACAAAGCTATTGACAGGAGGGATTTTACATTTCGAGTCCACGGAGCCGTAGGTTTGATACCAGGATTTATTTTCATCTAATATTCTATCCTGTTGTATGTAGGATTGTTGAGGGTGTAAAGGGAATCAGACATTCCTGTAACTGTGTCGACCCCCCTCCCCCTTCCGCAGCTCACCGCTAACCCTCCCTCTATCTGTGACAGATCATGGAGGCAAACACTTTCCTGGGCAAACTGGCGATCGCAGCCGTGCTGCAGAGCCGGCGTGATGGTGTTCGTGTATTTGTTGACTGAAGGGGGACAACGCAGCTTCAGCCACATCAGCGCCAGACGTAAAGCTGCCAGACGGCTGCGACTGCTGGGCTTCTTCTCCAGTCGCTGAGCAGCTGGGGATGAAGAGCACGTCCATCCACAGGCACATCGCCACACATGAGAACTTACAAATCACTACAGCTGGGAACATGCAGTACAACACTGTCGCAATCACAGAAACACAAACAGAAATGTCTTCATTTCTGTCGTAGGGGAGAATGTGTGTAACCCTGTAAAACTACGCCAGTGTGAAAGCATGTGATCGCTGCAGTGTTGCCCATCGTGTTTTTAGATGTATTTGATATACAGAGATGATGAATAATTAGCACATGGACACGGGATCTAACCTGGGGGAGAGTCTTTCTCATTTCAGGTCCAAAAGGACTTTTCTCATCTCACAACACACAATTTCCAGAATAAAAGCATGTCACTCAACTCCAATGAAGCTTCTCATTTCTTTGTGCGCCACTGTTGTTTTAGTAAATATTAAAATACTCTTTTATTCAGCCACAGTGCAGCCCTCATGACGCTCACATACCCACACAGAAAGTAGAGCACCAAATGTGTATAAATCCGCTGCTGAAAATAGACCCTGACAAGTGTACTCCTGCTTGAGTAACAGTGCTGAGCTGTTTTCCCGAGATTTGACGGCAGTAAAAGTGATATAGAATCATTCAAAGCTAATCCCACGAGAGCTGGGAAGACTAAAAACAGCAGAAGCACAATCTGGATTGTTAGCGCTCATGACACCTCCTTCAAGTACCTTCTAACAATACATGGAGACGTGGATTCTGGCTGTTTTCCTCTCACTAGCAGTAATGTCATCATCCTGTCCGTCCTTCTGTCCTGTGGCTGCCCTCTCAGACGCCTGAGAATGACGGGGCAGCCCCCCCAAAAAGGGGTTGCACGAACAAAATAAAAAAGATGCATATAATCTCATTAAAAGAAAAAGACGAAGCACAAAGACTGACGTTTACTCCTAAACGGAGCAGATTTTAAAATCTATTTGTTTTTGTCAGGCAGAGCAACCCTGATACTTCCTCCCGGCGTGTCAGCGGTGTAACGCCGGGACTCCGAGGAAGACGTGACCTGCTGCTGCACACCGGCTCAAGCGCTCGGTGAGGAGGCTGCTCAGCGTCCTCACGGCTCCAGACTGTTCTTTCACTTCAGCACATTATTTTGGCCATAATGGAACACGCCTGGCTGGTGACATTCACTGCTTGTTTAACGGCTGGATATACTTGTGTGTGTGTGTGTGTGTGTGTGTGTGTGTGTGTGTTATGGCTCTGAATACAGTGCTATTATGTGGCAGCTGACACAATGGAAACAGATGGCCGTGGTCGCAGCGCAGCTCTCCGTCACATTGCAGCAGATAGAGGAAACACGAGGCCTGAGGGTCAGCGCCGTGGCTTCCTGCAGACACGAGGCATCGCGCCCAGCCATTACTGATAGCTAATTGGAGTTTTCCTTGGGGTCAGGACAGCCATCTGTGGTGCCTTTACCACCCAAGACCCCCACACAAACCCACCCACCCCTACCCGCATCCTTTTTAACACCTTTGCGTGATGTGACTGCCTTTGGGGGGATGAGACGTGATGCTGAGGACCTGTAGATGGAGACAGATGTGAGGGCAGACAGAGGGATGCAGAGCCTCGTCAGATGTGGCGTTACTGAGCCTGATCATTAAACAGAGACCCGCTGGTGTTCAAATAGCACGACTGGGCTGTTTCAGAACTGCTCGCCGTCACAGGATTCGCCGATAATTTGCCCAAACTTCAGTCAGATGACGGTATAAAAGTACACAAGCTAAACTAGCCAGGCGGGGGGGCTGATGAGAGCCTGCAAATGAGCACACAGTCTGACATCTGGTCATGTTGAAGGCCCCCACACAGCACAGTCAAGCTACAAGCTACGTGATCAACTGACTACGAGAGCGAGAGCCCGCCAGACATGGCGGCCAACAACCACAGGAACAGAAAACCACGGAGCCTGAAACTCCTGCAGTTTCAGCTCAGAAAACCATCGTCATGCCAAAATCAATCATGTCGGCGTTTCGGAGAGGGCTGCCATCTAGTGGCTGTTTTTATTGTGACCACAAAAAAGTCAGGAATTAGGTTGATGTCAATGTGTTGTGAGGAATTCAGGACCCCCTCAGACCTGGTGGATCCCTGGACTTACAGATCCAGAGAGTCCGAACAGACAACGTGTGCGGTTGCGATTGGCTTCAGTGTCACTGATGATGTCATCTGGGCTTTTTCAAACTCATGAACCACTGGGAGGGAAACAGCAGAGGGTCTCTGCTCATCAAATGGAGCTGAGGGGCAGGGGCCCGGTACTGACGGGGCCGAGTCGAGAACAACAGGCCACAGTGTTCCTGTTCCATCAGACCAGAACCCCTGAATAGTGGCGGCGGCTCCGGCTGAGAGACGAACACGGGCAGCTCACAGTCGAGACTCACACACTTTATGAAGTACATTCCACCAGGTAGCCTGGGGGAGAAAGAAGCCCAGCCCCGGGGCAGCAGCACCTTCTGCCCCCCACCCAAACTACTCCACTACAGGGGGGGGGTTAAAGAAGGAGTGTGATGTTCCTCCATTGCAGCTGCTTAACAGGAAAAGTCTCCGTCTCGGCGGTGCTCCATTCATCATGTCAGATGGTAATATCTTTAAAGGTCAGGCCGAGTCAGAGAGAAAAAGAGCCTTGGCTAAACTTTCGCTGGGATTTCCAGAGGTTTAATCACCAATCACCAAATCTGAAGTGTCTCTTTTGATTGGCGTCTGACGGCCTTGATTCAAAGTGAATTATTGCACCCACAGAACTAAAACCTGCTTGGAGTTTTCTGAAAGGAATTAGGAGAATAGAGGCCAGAAGAACGTGATGAAACACGAACAGCGGCACGATTTACCCAGCTGACTTGGAGCTGGAAAAATGTGAAAGGACGATAAAATAGGAGAAGCAAAGGTAGCGAGGCAGAGGAGCTAAAGACTGCGACTGTCTGACAAGTGTCACACTTGCACTTCGATCCAGCCTTCCTCCTGCGCTAATGACTGTCAACACGACAAGCAGGGCCGTCTGAAGGGGGAGAAAATTACTTGCTGAAAAGCAATTGACTGACCCCCATCATTTCTCAGGGAACCAGTGACCTGTGAATATTTCATTATGGGGAAAGTCGTGAGGCCCATATAAATGGAGGGCGGGGGGTGTTGATCTGTCGAGCTGTGCTGTCTTGAAACAGCTGAAACCGGGGGCCGACCTGCCCGCCATGTGGCCTTTTCACCGTGATATTTTAGCGTAGCAGCGGAGAGGAAGAAATAAGAGGAGACGGGAGCAGGAGAACGAGAGTCGGGCTTTTGAAAGGCGAAGAGAAGAAAAACTAGGAGGAAAAAAAACAGAGGAACACTTTGTAGGTTTGCGTCACGGCGAGTCATTCCTTTACCCTCCGTGCGACATTTGTCTTACACTGAGAAACATCAGAGGCCTCGGAATCGAGAGGGGCAGGAGGAGAAAGAGAAGACGAGAGAGATGAAAGAAAATCAATCCCCCGGCAAGCTTGATTGATCGGTGGAGTTTTGGACAATTTCATCAGGAGACTCCACTAACCAGAGATGACACGACCCATATTGGGGGGGAGAACGCATTGTGGAGATTGATACCCGCATTAGAGGCATCAGGCCGGATAAACTCGGGCTCCGGCAGTAAATACACCGGGCCTACGTGCCCCCTCAATGACGACTTAATACCAAAGAAATCCTCACAACCCACACTTTACTTTTCAAACTTTGACTGGACGGGATAATTGAGTCAATTAAGGGCACCTTAATCCGGAGAAGAGATCTTCAAAAGAAAAATATACAGTCAAGGTTTGGGTTTGGTCTTAAGGATATAAATAAAGAGAACTGGGAGATCGTCTGTGTTTATCCAACGATGGAGGGAAAGAGCAGAGGGATTATTTCTGATCTCATTCAGGAACCTCATGTTACATATTAACTTCTACTCCTGACTGCTTTAGCAAAACTTTAAGTCACATTTTTTAGGGCAAATAACTTATAATTACTTTGTGACAGTTAAGTATTCGTCAACATTGAAGGACTTGTTATGTTGGGCGTGACAAACACTGAGATAATATCAGGGATGGATTTAATGAGATGAAGTGTACAACACCATTTCTTGGTCATTCTGACATTTCTCCTCTTTATTCTAAGCTTCCAACACAGAAGGTGAAGACAGTCAATAAGTGGATCCACCTCGGTGAAAAGCAGCTCTCTGCCCTGTATGTCAAACCACCGGAGGGAGGAAATGGACAGGGGGAGGTGGGGGGAGGTGGGGGGAGGTGCAGGGGGACAGAGCGAATACTGCTGATCGAGCAGATTGGGCAAGAAAGCATGAAATACTACATTACGGTGGGAAAAGGACAAAAGCAGCCACAAGGGCCTGATCATGTTGGCCCGACAGCCAGGCGGGGGGTGGAAGTAATCGAGGGTCACGCAGGCCGCATGACTGATCGGGGGACGTTGGGCAAAGTGACAATTTTTGCGGATGGTAAATATTTTAGCAGCACTCGGTGGTGCGGTGGAGGTCAAGCAAGCTCCATTTTAAAACACAATAGACAGACACCTTTAATAAAACATCCCACATAAACACACGGCAGAACTCCTCACACTCCTCCTTCTCCACACAGAAATGTAATGGTCTAATTTCCCCGGCTGCAGCCGCAGGAAGGTTCCGTCAGAGGAGGGATGAGATTCAGGTCTGCGCTCGCGAGCGGGCGGCCGACGTGACCGTGACTGTCACTGACATTTGCCAATGATCCACCTTTCACACATTTTAATGCAACAAAAAGACCAGCTTGGTTCAGGGCTCATATCTGGTTTAAAAAGCAAAGCCTTAAAGAGCATGCAGGGTCTTTTGAAACTTTCTTCTATGCGCTCCAGTGATGGAGGGACGAGCAGAGCTACGCGAGCCTCCAGCTCATCACCTGGCGTCCCTCCAGATGAGGCGTCTCACTGACGGTGGCGCTGCTGTGACAGAGCACATGGACCTCGTCCGTGAAGCGCTGGCGCTCCATCACTTGCAGCAGCAAATGCAGACATGTCCAACTCCAACCCTTTGTTGATTACCCAGAGTGCCCCTCTTCTCTTTGACCGTCAGCACAGGTAGTTACAGCCCAGAAGTCTGACTCTGGTCCAGAAGCTTCTGAAAAGCCCGTTTGCTCCTCATTTAGTCTGTGATGAGGCAGCGAGAGAGGAGGGGGGAGCGGGGAGGGACGGCTGGTTTCAGTGTCGGGACCGTCCTGTTTTACATTCCTGCATGTCTGCAGGAAAGTTGATTAAAGCCTGGCGCGGTGTGAACTCATCACCTGCCCTGCCTTTCATCACTGCTGGGGTGGAACCTGTCGCCCTGCTTCACCCTGCTCTGCATGCACTCAGATTATGACCATAAAGGCGACATTACAGCGCCCTCAAAGGGTAATCCGACGCTCAGAGTGGGAGGGTGGGGTGGCCTGAGTGTGGGTGGCTGCTGCAGCTGAATGGTGGGCGCTCATTTATCAAACCCCTCCAGGATCACCTCCCTCCTCTGTCTTTCTCATCCAGTAAAGATGAGCCACTCACATCTGCAGCAGCTTTGAGCCTGGACCTTTGTAGAGCGCCATCTTCATGGCAATTAACACTCATAATGAGCTGGATCAGTCCTCACCGCTGCCATTAAAAAGGACCCCTGGGTGTCAGGTAGCCTCTGCATACCCCAGGAATCAAGCGTGGACCGGCCGACCTCCTGACACATCTGACATCATCATGGCTCCTCGCTCCCACTCACCCATTTACCTGTTTTGAAACAATAAAACTGCCACAATGACTTCTCGGACCAGCTTCAATAGGAGGCTGAGGAGAGAGGAAAGCTGCTGGGATTAGCTTAAATGATGGAAACTATTGTGCTCAGAAAGAATCAATGGGTGCTTTTCAGAGGAATTCGATTCTATTCACAAAGGGGATCGCGAGGCAATCTTAAAATGGAAATGCCAGTTTGCTCGGAGGGAAGAGAGGGAAGGAGTGAGTGATACTTTGCATGGAGGGACACAAGCCTGCGGACGGAGCGCCATTCAATCATGTCAGCAAGAGTCTTATGAGCTGCCGTGGAGTTTGTGCTGAGTGCAACAAAACTCAACTATAGTGGGTTGTCATGTTCAGCCGAATAATTATGGCCGTGTGGGCGGAGCGCTGCCTCCCTCACACCCAACACACTGGCACCAAACCGCGACTCTTTCCCAACGCGCAGTACAGCGTGAACGAGGCTCGCAGGCACAGCCAGGATCCTGCATCCGTGTCTTTAAAGACAACATGAATGTGGCAAGTGGAGGTGGTGTCAGCAGCCAGAGAGCCTCGCAGGTTTTCCCTGCCGGGGACGGGAGCACGCGGTTCTATACGATAGAAAATATGACGTCCTCACAATAACAGCATGTTGTTATCAAGCCATAGCAGAGCTAAGAATGGGTACATTCAGTTTGGTTGATAAAGAAGGCCAGAGGACATTCATGGCACAGAAAGCGAGCACATTTCTGTGCCTTAATCAAAAGTGTCTCCTTTTTGTGGATTAAGCTCCTGTAAATTTTTCGAGTGCACCTTGAGTCAGGCTGGTAGACAAACTGCTTCAGATGAAAATGACAAGATATGCTCAACTCTTCCCGAGGAAGGGATATATATGAGAACCAGAACTAGAAAGCACTCCGAGAACGTGGATACAGAATATGAACATAGCATCATCAGAATGCGTTTGAAAGTTTTATTTCCAACGCCAGAAGAACATCCTCCTCATCACTGATCCTGAACACAATCCACACCATCTGCAGGAGCTGACAACGTCGCTCGCCAATTAAAATACATGACAACCTGCGGACCTCGAGAGTCTGCAGGTTTGTCTGATGTGCTGGACAGGCTCCTGCAAGGAAACAGGAATGTCTGTTGATTGGCCCTCAGCTAATCAGGCTAATTTGATCCGTTTTTTGTCACCTTCACACAAGGAACCCTTCTGAGACACCTGTCTACAACGGCAGTGCCTCTTACTGAGCTCACAGTACTCGTAGCCTATTAGCTTGTTTGAGCTAACACGCCAACCGTGGTGAATCAGAAAAGTTCAGTCTTTTGACTGCAGTCGGCTAAATATCTGACCGAGGGTCAAGGAGGATCTTTGCAGAGGATCAGTCCATATATGGAAACCAGGCGAACGCCCGAATCATTTCAGAACACCTGACGGCGAAATAGATGCTATGATCAGGAGGATTTCAGACTTCATAAGTTCTTTATGTTCTTTGAGCTATTTCTGCAAGACTTGGTGCAGGGGTTGGGGGGGGGGTAGAGAGCAGGTGGGGTTAGAGAGCGGGGGGGTTCGAGATCCTGCTGACAAACGTGTCCTCGCCCTCAGACGCTGGACGGTCCTGAACGCCAGACACGCGTCAACAGTTACACCACTGCGTCGCCTTCCACAGGACTGCAAATCCGTCTTCAAATCATGTCTGATGACGTGTCAACATGGCGGCTGATGTCAGGCCAGATTTAGGCATTGACAAACAACAAAACAACTTGGCTTTGGTTTTAATCCTTCTGTTGTCATGGTTACCATAACACTCTCACTGGGACGTCTAGTATGTTCATCATTCCAGTAAACAGCTACAATTAAAAAATATATAATCTCAAATGTTTCTTTTTAAGTCACTAAAAGTCAACACACACACACACACACACACACACACACACACACACACACACACACACACACACACACACACACACACACACCCCTCATGCATGGGGTTCAACACTTGATGTTTAATGATGTTAAAACTCCGGAGAGGTGTG
This sequence comes from Aulostomus chinensis, assembly GCF_037954235.1. Taxonomy (NCBI): domain Eukaryota; kingdom Metazoa; phylum Chordata; class Actinopteri; order Syngnathiformes; family Aulostomidae; genus Aulostomus; species Aulostomus chinensis. Next base: position 810,407 of record NC_141337.1, read on the forward strand.
AATGGCTGCGGTGTACTAGACTGGCCTGGAGTCAGTAAACCGCAGACCGTCTCTGGAGTTTGTTGAGTCCGTCCACCCGACAGTCACTTTCTTCTCAGCGAGGACGGACAGGAGGACGTGGACTGCAGGCGGGCGGGCAGAGAGCGTGTTGGTGACGGGGTGGGGGGCATTGTTAGAGGCTAACCCATAGGGCTGTTCAGTTCTGGGGCCTCTAGTTCTCTCCTGGCAGGAGCAGAGGTAGCGTCTCCTGCATCATTAATGAAGCTGCTTGATGCCCTGAGCAGTGGTGCCCAGCAGCCAGCATCTCCCTGCCTGCCACCAGCCTGCAGTGTGAAGGAGAGCTGATGTCGACTATGGTAATGATGCAGGTAAAGCCAGGTGCCACTCTGCTTTGGCAGCTCATGCTGTATAATCAGCCAGGACGAACTGTGGAGGGCGAGCGGGCTCCTAGGTGAGGGCTCCACTGAGAAGTTTATCAGGGTTAAAGTAGAAGCAGTCAGGAACAATTAAAAGATACTTTTCAAAATTCAAGTTTGATTGAGTTGTGGATAAGTAGCTTCTCAAAGACAGATGGAGGCGCTGTCAGAGGCTGTTTACTGTAAAATTCACAATCCAGACAGACAGAGGAAAAAATACCTCGGCTCTCTTTTCATCTCCAGAGCAGACAACTGTGTCACAAGTGCTGCCTGCTCAGACTTCCTGATCAAAGTGCCTTCGTTCAGTCCCAAGCCTTCATCGCATCCATACTTCATTGCGGGAGTTGAACTCTACGTTGATGCAATCAATACTTCCTTTTGATTTCAGCTGAAAATTGCCACTTCTCAGAAATCTCAGCAAGCAGATGACAAGGACAGAGCGCGAGTATTTAGAGGCCCGACCTGTAACCTGGGCCAGAGACGGGGGGGCCACTAATGCATGTGAAAGAGTGGACGAGGCTGAATAGCAGACACGCAGGTGACGAAGGGCAGCGCAACAAGGTCTGACACCACGTTCCAGTCTGTCAAAGAGGATAACGAATGTTTGCCACCCCCCAAGCGGAAGAATCAAAGTCACCAGAGAAACAGAAGCCATGAAGGAAAAGAAGGCAGGAGACACGTGAAGCTGGTCCAGTTCCCTGTGCTGCATCCCCGGGACATCGGGATTCATGGGTTATATTTCACACCAGTCGGTCCTCGACTAAATACCAGTTTATCCTTTGCTGACATTATGACTTGTTATAATTATGACCGTTTTCTATCTAAATAACAAAATCTGAGAATAAAATATCAACCCTTTCCACCAACGCTGCTGGCTACAAAAATACATAAAAGTTCTAGATGTCTTCCGTATTTTAAAAAAACAACAAGAACTAATCTTATAAATAGTGATTATATTTTTGCTCTTATTTGATAAGATTCATTCGAAAAATACATTAAATGTAGCATTTGTGGCAGTTGAAGTGTATTAACTGTTAGGAACTCAAGTTTTTCATGTCTTCAGTCCTCCATGAATCATGATTGTGCTGCTTCACTATTTTAAATATTTTAATGGAGGAAGAAAACATTGAACTTCTTTTGATACGTTTCTGGAAATTCAGTTCAATTCAATGATACATTTGGTTGGGAACCGTGATTGTGTTGATAGGTTCATATACAAAGAGGCGGTGTCTTGTATGGTTTCCCGCTGGGGGGGTCGAGCCTGTCGTGGTGGGACGGGTGTTCCATTCCTCTGTCGGTGGAGTTAAGAGCCTGCAATGCTGCATCACTGGCATTCGTTTGGAGAGGGGAACACAATTACAGTGAGGAAGCAAAAAAAACAAGCGCATTCCGGTCCTGAAGAACCATTCATGGAAGATAAAAATAAACTTGTGTCAATATTATAAGAAAAGATGCATCAACTCATTACAAGCAGCGCTTCAACAAAACCTCATTCACAGCCTTGGAGAGAGGAACATTTCTGCACGTCTTGACTAAATGCTTGTCAGTCCCATTGCAGTCGCCGGCTTACAGAGCGACTCAATGCTAATCGACATCTGAATGAAGGCAGGGAGGCGAGCGTATTCAGGAAGTGTAGCGCTGCAGCCCTTCACTCCCAGAATAGCCTCCAGCTTTACTGTATCTCTGGCTCTTTGTTAGCGCTCCGCCTCTAGCGCCTCAGCCTGCTGCATCCCAGCAAAAGCCACAACAAAACACTTGTTTTTAGAGGGAAGAGACAGAATCTGATTCAACTTCAGAGGATTAGCGTAACAATGGGCAATGTGTGCACTTACACATGCATTCACACACACACACACACACACACTCTCTCTCTCTCTCTCTCTCGCTCTCTCTGTTGCAGGAGCATTCCCTGCCCAAGAGGGAATGAACTGCTCCAGAAAGGCCAGGGCCTTGGCAAGGTAATTAACCGAGGGTGCTTGTTTCACATGGCAGAGTCCATTAAGTGCCATGTCACACTGAAGTCAGGGTAAAGGTATCTCACACACACACACACACACACACACGCGCACACACACACACACACACACGCACGCACGCACACACACACACACACACACACACACACACACACACACACACACACACACACAGAGCTCTGGAGACAGAGGAGAGAATGACAATGGAGAAGGAAGGAACAGGGAGAGCTGTGGCTTCTCTGCGGCTCCCAAACAGATTCCTCCCTAATCAGCACCCCCACTCCCACGCCAGAGCCAGGCATCGATCGGCAGCTACCCCAGAGCTGTGATGAGGAGCGGGGGAAGAAGTGGATGAGATACCCCCTTGTATACCCTCTAATTGCCCTGCCTGGGTTAGCACCACCACCTCACAGCAAAATGGCCTCAACACTGACTGATGGAGCAACAATTCTGCTGGTAAAGCTCAAAAACGGGCCCAGACGTGAGCCCATTAGGCACGGATGACCACACCAGATGCTCTGAGTGAAGGTTGGCGGGATGAGCGGGAAGGGCTGCATTAGCTGAGGCGAGGAAATGGCTACACTCGGCCTCATAACCACAAACTGCGGGGGCGCTGCACACCTGAGAGTGAACGTCTGCTGGTGTGCACAACAGGGGGAGACGTTTCCACGGAAGTAGCTCCTCAGAGCACCGCTGCACCCCAGACGTGCCGCTGACAGGCTAACAGAAGTTTATCTGCCAGTCAACACATGAGCCAAAGGAAACAACAGAGGCTCTTGGGGACAGAAGCAAGACAGGAGTGAGACGAGTGGAAGGAACACAGACGAGATGGTGAGAGGGTTCAAGCCCATGAAAACGACCGCACATCACTTTACATCACCCTGAAACCTGGAGCCAGGGGCCACACATCGGGACTGTAGCCACCATGGCGCTGATTTGTCGTTCCCCACTCCTGACTAATTGATTTTTTTCCCTACAACTAACCAGGCTTGACCACAGTCTTGCCACAACGATTTTAAATTTGTGGAAAATCTTTTCTAAGACGCCATACAGAGGTTTCATGGGAACACATTGACCGGACGAGTTTCTCCCGCCGCTCTTGAGGAGCTGCAAGACTCATAGCTTCAAACTTGAAGTACGGCATGTGAGCGTGGTGGTGGACCACAGCAGGGGGTGCTGGGAGCACGCGACCTCCGATGCTGCTGCAAGTAGCAGGCCTGTGAGCTTCGACCAGAGAAGCTTTGAACGGCGAGCGCAGAACTGTGCTGATACAGTACGTGCACCGACTGTCCCCAAGAATAGGGCCATGTATTTTTAATCAATGTCAAAGTGATGAAGTGTGTGTTTGCCTCAAAAATCCCCTGACAAACACAAATAGAGAAAGACAAACTCCTCGAGGGACCCGGATGAGCGCACACGCATGCACACACACCCACGCACGCACACACACACACACACACACACACACACACACACACACACACACACACACACACGCACACTCACACTGACGTGGAGGCCGATAGTGGACGGAACACTCCGGACCTGAACAGCCTCTTACTTTTAGAACTCTTTCTACATCAGTACCACATGAAACTGGATGGAAAACACAGCTTGTATGAATGCAATTACCACTTTTAATAACAATAAATGCTGTGCGGCTAAGTGGTCAGCTGGCTGATAATTAGAACCTGGCGAATCCATGGCGATCCCTCAAGACAGACACATGCTGACGTGTCTGCAGGTTATCTGGTATTGGGAATCATTCCTGAAGCATAAACAAGCCAAGGAGAGGCTGGCCGCCCTCCAACAGCCTGTCTCCTCAATTTTACAAGCCTCTTTTCCCCTTTCAGCCAATTCAGCCCCAAATATTGATCAGGAGAGGGAGAGGGAGAAGGAGAGGGGGTGGGGGGCAGGAGAAATTCAGAGCCAGAGATGGGTAGAAAAAAATGGGGAAATAGAAAGATGGGATGGGGAGAGAGAGGGAAGGCGGAAATGGAGGCCAAAGAGGTGAGGTATGTGGATACGTTGCAGAGAGGCAGAAAGATTGTAGGGAATTCTGCACACATACAAACATGTGACCTGAGAAAAAGAGCCTGCTCAGACATTAGCATGCACCTCCGGCGATCCCATCACAGGTGGACAGCGCTACGTACGCCAGGTCACGCCAGACATTAGAATGCATCTGCAAACGTCTCTGCTCAATATGCAAATAAAAACATTTGGAAAAACTAGCTGCAGCATTGCTCTTTGCCAGCAGGGGGCAGCTGTGCAGCAGCCAGCAGGCTGCAAAGAATGAGACAAATTACTTTGTAGCGTTATTGTTCAATTTAACTCGCCATCAAAACTGTCGACAATCCATTTAATTATAGAAATATTTCACTGTAAGTTGAACGAGTCATAATCAAAAATGTATCAAAGTGAATCCAAAAGCTCTCCTTGATGTTGAAGTAATTCTTTAGGGTTGGATCGACACCTGCAGACGTGACGCACGTGTGGATTAGCAGGTCCGCAGTCTAGGGCCTGGAGCCTGGAGCCTGGAGCCTGGAGCCTTGACTGGAAATGTATTTGACAAATAAAGACGAAGGCTGAGAAGTCCAAATATGGCCGGCGCCATTTCCTGGTAACATTCCAAATAAACTGTTGCGTAAATTGAGACCCAAACAAGTGGCCTAACTTCACGCTAGCCTCAAACACCATTTACGCCTGCTGCTGAAGTCTTGTTTAGGTGATTGGATGACAATGAGAGTGTAAACAGACCACACGTGTAAATGCGTGCATCTTCAGTCTCCAACCACTGCCTATGTACTCGCTCGACTGGTCTCTGCTCTGATTCTGTCTCAGCGCCAGTTACTGAAGACGGCTCTTCCAAAAGCAAGTCCGCAGACAGCACAGCATCATGGGCCGCCACCATCTTCTTCTGTTTGCCTTTTTTGGAGCAGCACAAGCCGAGATGAGCAGATCTCAGTTTGGCCGCTGTTGACGCACATTAACAGCAGGTGTGAATGTGATCAGTTGAGTCGTGTCCACAGAGGAGCTGACACCAGACACCTTTGAATGCAAAGTTAGAAATATAGTCTTGGTGAGCAGATCTCAGTGGGTGTATTCACTCTTCCCTGTGATTGATGAGCGTTTACTACAGCCTTCCACAGAGAGCAGCTGGGGGGGGGGGGGGGGGGCTGCAGAGCAAGGAGAGCAGAGGTATAAAAGCAAGACACATCGTGCTGTGTCTGAATCTCTAGCAAACGGACATGTGATACTGAAAGCTGCGGTGCTGTAATCAGATCATTAACCCAGAGACCACTGACCTAAGGAGAATGCTCACTGATCCCTGACTGAAACGCAATGCATTAAGGAGGCTTCTGGATGATTGCTTCAGAATTATGGGACCGCAGAACATGGGCAGGCGGGCTTGTGGGCGTAAATGAAGCCACAACGGCAATTCTGTGATCCATTATTCTCATAAGTTCTCTCAGCGTTTATTGGACTCTTTACAGTCTTGCCCTCATTTGGACTCAACTGTACTGGGTGTAATCTGACGAAGGCTTCAAGGGCTTGATGCGATTACATGAAATGAAATTAGAAGATTCAATGTGCCAGAGCACTCTGCCTTATCAAATGCACCAATTGGAAATCTACTTGAGGAAGTGCCAGATGTTATGTGGCAGAGGACTGGAGGTGACCTTTGACCCTTCAGGAGAGTCAATCAGAGCATCAACGGGCCGTCTGCAGCCTGGGGGCGGGCAGCAGCTAAAGGCGGACTAGTCAAAAGGCAGCCTGTACATAGTTTTACACACTATAAAATATTCATTTGCTAAGTGGTACAGCATTTTGCCCTTTGAGAGGTTCATGCATTGTTTAGGCAGCAGAGCCGAGGAGGAGGAGGCCGGATGGTGGTGGAGGAAGTGCTCAGTAATGGGGCCAAACAGGAGTGCTGATTTATGTGCACAGTCACCCAAAGAAAGGAGGAAGGGAGGGATGAAGGAGAAGTTTGATGCTCTATCTGCACTTCACTTCCTCTGCAACGCACTGCAGCAGCTGCGGTGCTGCAGCGCTGGCTATGATGCTAGCAGCTGCAACTATGCTTCCTACATGAATCCACTGCATGCTTTTGCATGTCTTCGGTAAGTTAAAGATAAGATTTGAACCCAGGAACGTTGCTCCGTGGAGAGATAGCTGGCGGCGGCGGCGGCACTGACTGATCTGCAGCATGGCAGGCACACGGCCCCCAACACAATGTCATACTGTCATCAGGGTGGTTTCAGTAAAAGACCCTCACATATTCTCTCACTGCTGCTCGTGAAGCACTTTGAGCTGTGTTCTCCGTATGAGAGATGCACTATAAATAAAGATCATTATTATTATTAATAATGAATGCTAGTCTGGCACATTGAAGCAAACATTATGGCAGCCATAAATAACAAAAACAAGTTGCTCAGAGTTTACAGTAGAACAGAAGCAACTCAATTCTCTGAACGCACACATCCCCACACACCGCTCCTCTGGATGTTCCACCATTAAAGCAGCAGCAGAAATGGAAACATGGGACATCCAGGAGGTCCTGGTCCATGGTGGCACGAGACAACGGCAGACAACGGCCCCGCCCCGCCACAGGCACCAGATTTGATGTCCACACACTGCTTAGAGTTCTCGCCTGCAACTGTCTCTTCATCCGCCGCAGTGGCGACACCGACGAGTGTTGCTGGTGTGCAGCAGTGTTGCTGCCTCCTTCTGAAGTCTGTGGATATTTTTACTCTTCACTATCTTTATAAAGGTGTTTTTTCAGCAGCTGTAACCTGCATATTTCCCATTGTGGGATCGATAAAGTTTTTAGCTTACATAAATCAAGACGTGTCGGATGATTCCAGTGTTGCAGTGAGTCGCCCCTCCGCTGACAGCGGGCTGGTGAACATGGCTTCATGACGACATCACGCGTGTCCACGGACCCCCCAGGCCTCTACTTCCAGTCCTCACGCCTCGAACGCAGCATCTCCCCCTGAATTCGCTACACTAGCATGTAGCGATGCTCAGGCCAGAAGTGGTCGCCACATTCCCGGCAAACAAGCCAATCTTTGACCTCTTTACTGTGTGCATCATATACTTTGCAGGCGAGGGCCAAGGTTCATCCATTATGAATGAGACCTATATTACTCCAGGCATTAGCAATGGATGAGCTGGGCCCCAGAAACACAAGGTCTGGGGGTTTTCTGCCTGCCACTCCTTCCTCGCTTCTACCTCACAGCCATGCGCTGCTGCTCTCACACAGCCTCCCGTCCACGGACGCAGACTCCCGCCTCCGCTGGCGTCGCGTCGGGCCGGGCCGGGCCGGGCCGGGCCGAGCCGGGCCTGGGGCTGATGTGAGCTCTGCTCAACGCCGCGTTGTCTCTCCTGTCCCGTCTCCCTCAGTCTGATAATGCATCTACTTTCTTTGTGATGGGATCTGATTTCTCAGGGCCAGCAAACTGAAACTTTAATGAAATGCAAGCAAACAAAAAACACGGTCTTGTGCCACTCTTCCATACACGTTGCTTACAGCTTTCAATACATTTTTCATAAAGCTGTCAATTCACATTCTCCTAATATGGATTGTTTTGTTTGGTTTGTTGATGTGTAAGTTTGTGCCTGGAGTATTTGTGGATGGAATTTATTATAAAGAGGTCAAACAGGGAAATGGCAAACAAACCACTCTAGCATATCGTGAACACAGTTCATCACCAGAAAACATGGACAAAGTCTCGCTCTCATCGAGCACAATTCCTTCCTCATCACAGCGAACAAACAAATCGATGAAGGCAGAAATGTTGAGGGAGCAGTTGTGATGACGAGAGCACCTTTATTGCTTACTTTTAGCGTTTTCGGCAGCGTTGGTAGGAAGATGGAACAAATGCTCTCAGCGGAGCCTGGGACTCCCCAGGGCAGCAGCCTGCATCTCCACCCCCTCCCTCCTTCCCCTGCTGTGGGACAACCAGATTACAGCAGCCCCCCCGGGGAGCACCCAGCTACCGGCAGCCACTGCAGTCCCCTGAAAATCCTCCTCCGGTCCTCACGGGTCAGCTGGATGGGGACGATGTCTCACTTTTCAATGAGCAAAACAAGCCGCTCAAGCCATTAACCTCGGCGGGAGTCTCGCATCACTGGACAACGGCGATGAGATTTCGAAGCCATTAATGATTCCAAATGTTGAGAGTGTTATTATCTGCAAGGTAAAAAAGTCCTCCATGTTGCGTCCGTGTAAAAGGGAAACTAACACAGTTTCTGCTGGTTTCAGCCACAACAAATATGGTGGGACAGGAAGGAGTGTGGTGAACAGCTGAGAAGCCTGGACGAGGCCTATTATGACAGGAAGCTCCTCTCATCAGCCATTCAGGGGGCTGTAAGAGGAGACATAAATCAATGGTGTGCCAATTATGACACCACACTGAGCCGTGTGAGTGCAGGGAATTAGCTGCACAAATCTCAGTATCGGGTTCAGTTAGATGGGCTGCCGCTAGGTTGGGGGTGGGTGGGGGCGCCAGAGGTGCACCACAGGGAGGATAGAGGAGGCAGGGACAGATAGAAAGACTGAAATGTGAGGAAACTCGTTAGACTTGATAAGGAAAGTGGCCAAATGCATCTGTGTTTGTCTCTTTTTCAGCTCATAAAAGTGTTGTGGGGGGGGGGGGGGCATTACAGTCTCCAGCGTAGCAGCGAGGAGGCCGAAGCATCCGAGGTGAAACTGGAAGACTGCAGCAGCCACACATCAAGTACACGGCTCGTATTTCATTCCCTCACACAGATTTCTCTCTTAAGAACATTAAACTTCACCTGACACCCCCTCTCCTCCCCACACACACACACACACACACGCACGCACACACACACACATCCTCGCCAAGTGCAATCAAGAATCGTCTCAGCCAATCGTGGGGAAGCTTGGGAGGTGTGAGGCGGCGGCCGGGCCCGAACACGATGCGTGGCCACTGCTGAGCACACAGCTGTATCCCAGAACTGAGATTCTGATTAAATGGAAACAGAAGAGCCCATTACAGTCATTAACATACATCCAGAGTGAGCATGGGGGAAGTGCACCCGAGGATGTGCATGCACAGTAATGTAGCGCATATATTAAGAAAAGATCCGCAGATAGGACTTGAAAGAGCATATCTTGCAAAAGATTATATATATTATTTATCACTCAGACATCAAAAAGGAGACTTTGTAATGACCTTTTTAATTCATATGCAAAGGTAATGCAGATTCTGAGGCTGGATATCCACCCAAAAGCAGGCACAAAGGCTGCGGCCCCCCAGTGTGGCGTGGCTCTGCGTTCACAGTTGCCTGTACGCTTAATTTAATGTCACACTGGATACGGTAGTGATGCGTCTCTCAGGCTGTTATGAGTCACAAACGCTTCTCTTAATATCAGAGATTGAGATGTTGTGCTTATGGAGCTGGGCTGGAAATAAAAGCCGGAATCGAGGACAGGATGTGTGAGCAACACGGGATGTTAGTGCGAGAAGAATTTTGGGAACATAATTGAGAGATAATCATCATTGCAGCAGAAATAGAAAATATTTCTTTGATAAAGACGACGATGATGCAAGCGACCACATGATGGCCACATGTAAAATATGTGACGGCTTCAATACCTGTTCCTGCTGGAGATGCACCGTAGCAACGCATTTGTTGCTGATATCTGAGATATATATACATATATATATATATGTGTATATATATATATATATATATACACACACACATATATATATGTATATACATATATATATATATGTGTATATATATATATATATATATATACACACACATATATATATGTATATACATATATATATATACACACATATATATGTATATACATATATATGTATATATGTGTGTATATATACATATATATACATATATATGTATATATGTGTATATATATACATACATATGTATACATATATGTGTATATATGTGTATATATATATACATATATACATATATACACACACACAACTGATATTGACAGATGAATCTGAGAATCTAACCCTGACTGGCATCTTTCCTCCTCATCAACATGGTGAGCACAGGTGAGGACGTACAGCCGTCTGCACATGGCATCACGGAGGAGCACAGACTTCGACATCGAGACCTGCTGGGGTGCCGAGCAGCAGCGAGAGGACGAGATGCTGGCGGCGATGACTCGTCCACTCACGCTGGGTGGAGAGTGATGTGATACTCCCAGCGAGCCGCTCGGGTCACTCTCCTGCACCGTGCCAGTTCAAGTCGCCAGACATCAAGGTTTGCTGCCTGCGATCTCTGCTGGTTTGGGTTTCTGCTCATTGGCTGATACATCAGGACTGTTTTAATTGCGCGCTGACCTTGATGAAATGAGCCGACGTCATTTATCAATTAGGAGTTGATGTGGGGAGAAAGCGTCTGACTGACGGATTCTCTATCACAAAACTGTCAGGCTTTCATTGCGATCGTTCCGTTTTGTCCCGCACATCAAATCCCCCTGGAACCATCAGCAGCTGTTTACCGAGTCTAATCCAGCAGGAAAAATGAAATAAAAGGTAGAAATTGCGAGTGCGCTGGGATGACCAGCCTCATCTGTGCGCGGGCGCCTCAGTGCTTGCTCAGGATGGCTTTTCATGACATGAACATGAAAGGCCTGGGGAGTACAGCAGCCGCCCGGGGATGTGTCTGCATGGAAGAGGGATTTGAGTGCTACCTTTTGTCAAAAATGTGCAACGCTAGGCGAGCAGCAGCAGGAGGGCGGGATCTTAAAGGGCTTGTTAATGTTTTACAGTGTTGTTGATGCTCCTGCAGACCTGCAGAGACTGGACAGGGACTCCTGGTGTGGAGAGGAACAGGAGACTTAGAGGAAGGTGGGGAGTGGGAGGCGAGCAGAGAAGGATCATTCTGCAGCCCCCCACCCTCACCATCCGTGTCTGAGCCGGAGCAGCCTGGAGTTCTCCAGACGCCGCTTCAGTCGTGCAGTGGAGAATCAGCAAGCGGCCATTTTTCTAACCTGGAGTCTCGTGCAGCAGTGCACCGTGATAGATGTGTGACCAGGAGTGCGGGAAGACCAGCGCCAACCTTTTGAGTGGTGGGCTGCCATTCTCAAACACTGGGCCCCAGATTGACTTTGCCCTGAGCCAGATGAGAGCGCCTGCTCATGTGTGAACAGCCCCGACTGCCTGCACGAGCTCACCAGATCCAAACGCCCCGCAGGTCTGAGGGAGCATTTTACAGTCTGTTTAACAGTAACTTCAAAAATCCCCCCGTCCCATTTTTTTCAGCGGAGAGATTTCTCAGACATCAGGCCTTGGTTGCTGATTGCCCCTGAAAACGCTGTTGATTAAAAAGTCAGCATTGTTCAGGCTCTCTTGTTTTCTCTTTCTTGTGGATCCTGGGAGTACAAACAGCTCGATAGGCTGCGTGTGAAAGTCTTCAGGCCTCGCGTCTGACGAGGGACCTGCGGTGAGAGAGAACGGGGCCTGCTCGCCCAGCTTTTGGAATCCAATAAAGTGCTTTATTCCAGGGCTGAGGCCGACGTGAGGCTAATCTTTGATCTGAACTGGAAGCTGAGGGCTCCGGAGTGGGCCATGCTGCCCGATTATTTATGGGAACTTCAAAGGTTCCACTGATCACACTTGTGTCTCTTATCTAGCAAGCAAGAAACAGCCACAACAACAAAAAGTGACTTTGCGGGAGGAGTGGAAATTCACAGCACGGAGAGAAAGGTAGGGATAAAGGCGTTTGAAATAGAAAAGGGGGAGGGCTCGGCAGGGCTCTGTGGGGAGATCTCCAGATTAGCGATGGGGTGCGTGTATATGGGCCATCTGCTTGGAAATGCACCTCTGGCCTGTCAAAAACACAATTGGACCCGGGGAGGATCAGTGTAGCCTCGCCTCGGAGGAGAGGAAGGCAGCCTGTGTCAGGGAACCCCTCCCTCCCTCTCTTCTCCTCTCCCAGCAGCCCCCCCCCGTACTATCACCACTGCCACCTCCGCATCACATCAGAAATGTGACTGGCCTCAAACTGCTGACTTGCTCACAGTCCATTGAGTTTCTTCTCCTTATCAAATTACAGCCACCTCAATAACCCACTAGCTGCAGCACGCCGGAAGAAATGAGGTTTTCTCCGCCGCCCGCCCCTGGCACTGCGCTCACTCTTTTTTCTTCTCTCACATTTTTCTTTCAAAAACAGCAGACAGGGTGATGGGGGGGGGGGGTGTAAGAATGCGGGGGTGGCTGATGTGAATGTTTTTTCCCCGAGTGGGCGTTTGGTAGGAGCATGTGCGATGGGGTAGAGATGGCCCATCGGCTGCACATTGCTGATTTGCAGACACGGGCAGAGGTCCAGATGGCGGCAGCCTTCCAGGGGAGGCTTTTTTACTTCCGCCCCAACAACTGCAGTAGCCCACCTGGACCCCCGTCATTCTCCCCCTGAGCCGCTGGTCATCACACCCCTGTTACCCCTGCAACACCGTGACCAGCGGAGAAAATGACACAGTCCCATCACCTGGGAGGATGCGATGGAGGTGACCAGGCAAGGTCAGTCGTCTCATTTTGTGAGCGAAGCCGCAGTTATTACAGAGTCAAAATGAAGAGGCTCATCCCGGGTCAGCCGTCTGACAGGTGACGGATGTCATTTAACCTTCTGAGCAGCTGGTTACTGGTGGAGCTCTCCAAGTAAATAAGGCGGAGAGGGGAAAGTTTGAGAAAACACCGCCCCCATTTTCTCCTGCTGTGACATCGTCACCTTCCGGGAATAATTGATTTCTTTTTAATGTCAGCACCACTGACAGGTTTTTTTTGAGGTTGTAATTGCCCCTGTGTTAATGCATGCAAATGAGAGTTCAGGATAAATTTACAGGAACTTGTACGCCCCCCACCCCACCCCACCCCCGCCCCTCCAATGTGAATTAACATCAATATTTATCTTACTTCTATTATCCAATTCCTACCTCATTCACATGCTAATTGCCACAATTACCATTAAACAAGGCCCCGGTTCAGAGGAAATAACCTGCTGCTGAGCACTTGAATCACTGACTTGTCACCTGCGTGCACGCGATGCATGAACACACACGCATCCGCAGCTCGAGAGACACGGCTGGCGAGCACTGAGGCGCATTCTTAAAACACTTCTAGGTATTTCTGTAAACCTCCGCTGTCAGGGGCATCACGGCGGGTTCTCTGACATGAGAGGACAGAAGAGATAACAGAGCGGAAGAGCAGCTCAAATTGAGACTGAATGCTCATGTATAATGATTGGAGGCAACCTGGGGAGGGTTAACATGAAAGCCCAGCAGAGTGCCAGCCTCAGTTACCTGCAGAGCAGCAGCCGCCGCGCTCTCCCTTCACCTGTTTTATTGGAGATGACGCCGGCGTGTCAGTGACAGCGAATGTCCAACTTGAGCGGGAGTAGATTAGATTAACTCCCCTGTGAAAGAGCCTTGTCTGCTTCCATTGTGCATCCTGTCTAGTTAAAACGACACAGGTATGCCACAGCAATAAGCAGGCGCGCTGACATCAGAGTCGCGTTCGGAATACTCGCACTGATTGGAAAACCTATAGGGTTTTCTTCAAACACAAACACACAGCTGACGTGCATCTCCCGCCCCCCCCCCCCCCCGCCCCCCAAACTCCATGAAGAGCAGGAGGGTAATTCTAAAGGACCGCAACGGTTCCACGGGGGAATTTCTCTTCGCAAAGACGTCCATTTTGGAAACGGACAGAGTAGAAGACACAGCAAAGATGTTCCTGCTGCAGGAGAAACTACAGGCACGACTGTAACCAAAATAAGGGCCCTAACTGGATCGAGACACCGAGGCTGCCGCTAACTGAGTTGTAAACTTCTATCGCCTCGGGGCTGCAGTCATACTGGGCTCATTGAATCAGCCGTCACACAGGAGAGAGAATTCACATCTCGTCAGGAAAACAAAAAAATAGGAACTAAAAAAGTAAGGAAACCAAATTCTCCTCTCAAGAGCAATATCAATTCCTTTGAAACTCGCTGGGAGAGAAACTTTTAATGTAGTAATGAACAGGAAAAAAAAATCCCAAACTGACTCACTTTCTCCATTTGTGGTGAAAGTTTCCCAGATGAAAAGTTTCCCTCAAACAGAAATATGCATGAAGAATGATTACCGATGACTGAGCCGTCTCGCCGTTCGCTCCGGCCTCGTGCTCGTGCAGCACAATCAGGGGAGCCGATGACCTTTCTGATAGCGGAACACCTCACGGTGAGGGCCTCTCAGTCGTAAAGCCACAGACGCGCCACACAAGATCTATTCCTTTGCTCTTTTATCTGTAATAATCCTGACAGAACAAATACTGCCTGGCATATTCTAAGCAAAAAATACAGGCAGAAAAAAATTATCATAATCATTCAGTGTGATGCTTCGGGAGTAAAAGGAACAAAATAAATTCAGCTTCGATAAATCGAGTGCACTCGCAGGGCTGAAGTGAATGGAGGCTGTGGAGTGGATGGATACCGAGGAGCTTCCTTAAACCTCCCTCGTAAATTATCTCCAGCAAAGTAGAATTTATGAGGCAGAGATATCTCACTGCCAGCCCATCATTTCCATGCCTCTGTCACCGTAATTCTCTCCAAAAGTGACCATAGATAAAAACAGCCAGCGCCGACGAAAAAGAGTCTGAATGAGGGAGGCTGCGTTTGTTACTGACTGGAGCACCACTAGAGCCGCATGAAAGCCACCAGGAAACCCGCGGCGGAGTACAGGAGAGGACAAGTGGGACAATTAGCATTTGCTCTGTTTACGTCCTGTGAAATCTGGTGTCGGGGGAATTTGGTGAATTGGAAGATGAGTCGAATCACCAGACGTGTGCTGCTCACATCTTTACCTCAGCTGGCACAAACCTGTGTGAGTGTTTCTCTGGCGGTCTGCGCGTGTGTGTGTGTGGGTGTGCGTGCAGAGATTTGGGGGAGCTTTTTAGAGCGCTATCATAGAGTAGGTGGAGGATGCTGGAGTGTATCAGAGAGGGCAGTCCACACATGCTGCCCTGTGAGATTGGATTCTCACCCGTGAAATGTAAGCACACAGAAAAACGGTCGACGGCAACAACCTCCAATTTACACAGCAATTTTCCACTCACTCGCGACAGAAGTAAATCGCATTTGTCTCCCTGCCGTTGATACGCGCTGTCCTGCAGTTTCATTCATAGCCAGTTAATTAGCACTTCCTCGGCCAGCGCCGAGCAGAAAGAACAATCTGGACAAAAAGTGGCGGGTAATTTATGAGTTTATTACAGTTCATTGAGAAAGTGGAAATTGTTGGATATCAGAATGATTTGTTTGTGCTGATAGTGTGACAAGAGGAAGGGGGAAAAGTTATTTACCAAAAACAGCTGGACGGATAAATGAGGGCCATTCTCTGCACCACAGCCCCCCCCCCCCCCCCCCCCCCACCACCGCCAGTCCAACATTTCTGGGTGAAAAGCAACATCTCGCCAGCTTTACTCGCTCCTTTGAAAACGTTAATTGCTATTCATTACTCGCCAGAGCTGAATGACAACAATGCTGGAGTTACAAGTCTGCCATTAAATTAGGAGGAAAGAAGGAAGGGCAGGAACAGGAAAATCCCCCTCGCCGTCGAGCCGGACAGAGGGAGGCTGCTCTTATGTGCTCTCTCTCTCTCTCTCTCTCTATATATATATATACATATATCCCCCTCGCACACACACACACACACACACACACACACACACACACACACACACACACACACACACACACACACACATATACAATATAATACATACATAATAATACATATACAAACACATATATACACACATATATGTATCTTTATGTAATTATGTATATAAATATACATACATATATGTGTATATATATGCATAATTACAAAAACTGTATATATATACACACACACACACACACACACACACACAATTCCCTCAACTTAGTCATTTTTTCAAAAACAAATGTTCACTTTATTCTACTTCTTCATGTGACGTATAATTTTCTTCTATATATTTCAGGTATTTTGAGCTTTTTTGTGCTTGATTTTATTTCCTCTACATCTTCGTTGTTTGCACCATCAAGGGAAACTCCTCTTTTATGAAAAAGCTTCTCGTGATTCTGAAGCCTTCATTCATCCTGAGGAGTTCAAGCCCACATGTGAACGCTGCAGCCCAGATGTGGAGGGTTTATCTGCAGTAACCAGCAGAGCGACAGCAGCAACGGAGAGCTGGAGCTCACCTGAAGACCGAGTCGGGGGGGGGCTCACTAGAACTGTACACACACTTCCTGATCACAGCTTCAGCCCTGAGTGATGCTGGCCTTTTCCTCATGGTTGTAATGTGACGTTCCATGCATTAATATAACGCAAGCTGTCATAGAACACCAGGGTTCTCCAGCTTTTTAAGAATAGAACAGACAAAATCCTTCATCTATCAATGTAGTGTTAACGAATTAAAGAGTGAAACTAAAATATTTTCACACATTTTCAGCCAAACCTCCGAGACTACAAGACTACGAAGCTTCATCAGTGCATTTAAATTAGAAACGCAGTGCAAAATACAAAGTTTCCAGAATAAACTTGTATCCCGCAGCATCAGTGGATTGACTTCACAAATCGTTAGAGTTTGAGTTTGTTGAGCAACTCTGAAGTAAACACCAGATTAGGTTCAAAATCCAACATTTTGAAGGAGTACGTTTGAACTCCAGCACCTGCATGAGCGGGCCAGACAACATGGAGGAGTAGAATAAACTGCCGTTATTTTGACAGAGAGGACCTCTGACTCGAGGGGGAACGGCCATTTTGAAAATGAATACCTAAAAGAGTGAAGTGTTTTTGACGTCTCACCTCTCATTTCAGTGGAATCTCCAAGTTTCAGCTGCTGTGATATTGTGATTTTGCTAATATTCCGACTGTTCAGTCACGCGGTGAAGCCACGATGGCCCCCGACCGCGAGATTTTGACAGTTAAAAGGACTGTTTCCCCGTCTGATAACACGCCCATTTAATGAGCCAATTACACGATCGTTTTGGTTTGATTGACAGAGGTTCGGCGCTCTCTATCTCCCCCCTTCAAAAAAGGAAGTGAGTGAGCGTTTGTCCTGAATTATTAAATAACATGAAAACCGTTGCGGCCAAACACACAGCGCTGACAACAATATGAGAATAGATGGCTCTTGATTTCTGCACCATGAAACATGTTCCGGATGCGTTGATGAAAAAATAATGCTCAATGCCCCCCAACACACACACACACACGCACACACACACCATCACTAATGCAGCACTTAAGTAGCAGCTGCAGTGGCGGGGGCATCGGCGTGCAGCTCCTCCCTCAAACACACACAGCTGGCCACTCTCAAATCACACACACACACACACACACACACACACACACACACACACACGCAGACTGTAATCTGTAATTTGTAAGTTCCATTTGTTTTTAACACACACCAAAGCAGCGCTCCTGTGGGACCTAATAAAACCTCATAAGCACACGGCGAGGAAGCCCGAGGCGCTGCTCTTTCCCACAGATCTCACCTTGATAGATGATTTTAGAAAAACACAGAGGCGTGCTCCACTAACAAAGTGCTGCGAGAGAAGCAGTGATATTTAGACTACAGGAGAGGGAGAGTGAGGGGGAGGAGGAACACTCTGATTTGGGCCAAATTACAGGAGCGTCTCTTCTTTCTTATTGATTACCCAGAGAGAGTAATCAGAGTGATACCTGATTGGTTGCCCACGAGCAAACAGCTCTGAGCCTTGGGGGAGAGTTTTCTCTCTTAAAGACACTCTTTTATATTTGGATGTGGTGGAGGCAGCCAGCGGAGATGTGCTGGGAATCACAGCCATTACTTTATATTACTTTAGCTCTGCAAAACCAAACGTGCCATAACTGGCAACCCACCCCCTCCCCCAGCAGCATATAAATAATAATAAAAGGCCTCATTTAATTTGCAGAAACAAAAACAATTCTGAATGAGCCTGAGTGGAGGTCATCTCCTCCTCGCTCCTCTCCTGGTGCTTCCATTTCAGAATACCCGCAGACTTTTTTCCAAGGAGAAGTTTAAATCAATTTCAAGCCCCATTTAATTTTATACACCCGCACATGCTGACCCACAACAGATATAGTTCAAATATTGATCTCTGCAGAGCAGGGCGCCTCTTCGTCGTCAAACATCCTTTAGAAGTTAATACATGAGATCAAGAAAAAGGGAAACTTCTGATGGGAGAATACGTGCGCCACTGCTGCTGATGAAGACGGATAATGACCTTTTGAAAAACAAAATTCCAGCCTTCGCCTGGAGATCTATTTGGCAGCGGCGGCGGCGGCGTTTCTTCTAGCAGTTGAGAAGACAGGCTGCAGGAGCACGAGGAGAAGCGGGAATAATGCTTGGCCGTTCACTGCTCCCGTTCCAGCTGCTGGGAGTAAAAAGGTGCAGCGCTTTATTGGCTTGTGATGGCTTTTTTTTTTTTTGCTTTCACTCGTACGTCCACTCTGTTCACTCAGCACAGAGGCTCGTACGTCTCATTTGAGAGGCTCCCGCCGAGAGGAGAATGCTTCAAGGACAATATGAGAATGACACTACATTATAAACATAATAATCACAGCTGGCCGAGACGCTGCAGTAAAGAAATAATTGGACTCAAGCTGGTCTGGCTGCTTAAGCATTTTAGCGCGCCATTTGAAGAAATAGAAAACCTCAGGACAGATTATATTGTTGGGGGAAAGAGGCTATAAATGGTTGCTACTGTGAGGTTATCCCCCCGTCGCTTCTGTGTGTGTGTGTGTGTGTGTGTGTGTGTGAGAGTGTGTGTGATGTAGTGAGAGCTCCCGCAGTGTAAAGACAGGGAGGTGTTGTGTCGTGTCGTCTTGTCTTTCTCCTCTCGCTCTCCGCTGGTCTGAAGAAGCACTCAAGCGAGCCGAGCAGCAGAGATTTTGAAACCAAGCGGACATTCCTGCGCCGCGCTAAACGGCCTGGGAGGGAAATAAGGCCACCGCAATGCAGGAATCAGTGGGTGTCAACAATCCTGTGTGACGACTGGCCTTTATCTGAACCTCCACGTCGGTGAGCATCATGCACGTTTAGTGCCAAGCAGAAACGTGCTCCTGCTGCTGCACATCAAGCAGCAAACATTAATAATCAGCAGGTTCCGACGCTTCGCGTGACGCCCTCGCCTTCGTTCTGAAACAAAAATTGTGAAATTCTGTTGCTTATTTAAAGGCATTTTTTTCCAATCAATTCAGCAACACACACACGTCTAAAGATTAAGGACCAAAGCTATGCCAGCATTAAATCGTTTTATGGCATCAAAAAGGCAGAAAGCTTGAGTCAGAGCGAGCCGAGGAGATGGGAGGAGCTTCGTGACCATTTCAGTATTTAAAGGGTATTTAAAGGAACCAGCCTCAGTGAGCCTGAGCGCTACATCGCACTGCTCCTACTCGTGGTCATAATTAGAAACAAGTGTGTTTGAGAGAGATGGCCACTCCCACCTACGCTGTGATTGGTTGGCGACCTCACACTAATTTCTGCTGCAGTGAACTAAGCCTGTAGTTTGAATTTAAATTGGCAGCGTAAGATTCTTCTTTGATCATTTCATCATCATCATAATTTACTTTTTTAATCTTGGTTCCTCGCTGCCAGTGTTTGACTGTGGACTGTGGAAAATGTGACTGCAGAGAGGAGCGTGTCAGGTCAGAGGTCAGCTGGCTTTCGCTCCCACAGACATGCAGAACACATGAACAAACAAGAAATATGCTCACCAATCCTGGTCAATGGTGAAAGCAACTTTCTGGATTTTCTTATGTAAAAAATGGAAATTTTCCCTGATGCTGCTAAAGTTAGCAAGACTTGAAGTTAGCTTTTATATCGTCATGTCTTTATGAACATTAACAGTTTTTCAAACTTTTCGAATTAAATAAGAAGTGTGAAGAAAAGGTTTGTCTTTAAAAAAAACAAGATCCAGATGACATCGTCGCGACGGTTGAACAAGCAAAGCTTGTTAACAGGTGACACAACAGTGTCTCTCCCTCATTTCTGTCTGATGAATGGCAGTAAAAAGGAATTAGACGCTTCGTTAGAAACACAGAAACGAACCAACAGGTTATTGTGAGGTGAAGACATCAGCAACTGCAGCTTTGTTTCCAGAAGTGGAGTTTATTAGCATCGGCGGCGCTGAGAATGCTAATTCCCTGACACTATAGGTCCAGAATATAGACAGCAGCACTCCAGGCGAATGCTCAACATTAATGACTGCAAGATATTTAGCATTATTGGCAAAATGTAAATACACTGGTATTGACGCGCTCCGCAGCCCTGCGAGCCTCCACCTACAGCTGACAGCACGTCGGCCGCTCGCAGCGAGACGGGTAAACATACATATGCAGACTCAAATATGTAGATTAAGAACAGGGCCAGGACCTGGTGGAAGCTCTGCTGGTGAGTAAATCTATTTCTGTTTGTGCTGTTTTTCTATACAGAGAACAAATTTAATTTTGTTCAATTTACAAAGGTCTAGTGGGGTGAGACGGTGGGTAGCCTTGAGAAAGAAAAGGAGTCAGCTGCAAGTCTGTGTGAAGAACAAGGCAGCACTCGCTCACACACCAAATGAAATTTCAAAATAAACGACTGAGCTATGATTTACAATTCTCCTCCGGGGCGGAGGGGAGTGAGAAAACATTTCAATCAGTCCCTCCGCCTTTGTTACGCTGCTATGAATCAGCTGTTTAAGGGACAAAACAGCTGAACGGCGGCGAGAGAAAGACTGACTGATTTCACAGAGAACACATGGAGAGGTGCATTCCTGAGCCCATGAAATTGGGTTTCAAGTTTTTCCTGTTTTTGATTTGTGCCTGATTGAATCGGAGCAAAGAGAGTTCAGATAGATCAACTGGGAGGCAACAAAGCTGGCGTGGCTTTGTGGAATTACGGAGTATTTGGAATGCTGTGTTTATCTGGAACAAGACAACAGACATCATCGAGTGTGAACAAGGAACTGGTCAGATCTCGACTTGACATGAAAGTTCAAATAAAGATCGTTAAAAACTCGACCAAAAGTCAAAATATGCCCTCTGACCTCAGTACGTGTCGAGCACATTTCAGCAGTTGAGCTCTGCAGCTTTGAAGCGCTTGAACGGAGAGAATGTTGGGACTATTTTCTGCTGTGGATGAATACCCATTCGGTGCTTCACGAATCCAGGTGATTGTAAGATGCTCTAGAAAAGGACAGCGACCCTGAGGAGGACGCAGTGAGAGTTGGAACCCCTCGACAAGCTCCTCGATTGGTGCCATGTTTTAACTTTGAAACGCTGTATCAACGTCTGCATTTTCAGCGCATCCTTGGGTCCCGGCGAATGGCGGCAAGTAGTGCACATGTTCTGTGTTCATGGAAGCAGGGTTCTGGTTGGTTCTGCACGTCGAATTGATTCAAAGAAACTCTGAAACACCACGCAAATGTATTGATATCCAAGTAATCAAATCCCTGTGCAAATACTTAGCCAATAAAAGCAAAATAATACAAGTGGATTAAAATTCTTAAAAATAATGAAACCCTCTAAAAACCCAGGAAAAAGAAAAAGCAAATAAAGGAAAATCAGTTGAAAGGTACAGAAAGACAAATGTTTAAACATAAGGGTGCTCAGCAGGGGCGGAGCCAGGGGGTCCGGGATGGCCACCCCCCAGGTCGCCCCAGTGTCAAAGTCGAGTTCCGCCACTGGTGCTCAGCATTGTTTGGACTTCTGGCAATTTGTCCTATAATTTGGCAGCTTAACAGGGAACATCATCGCCGCCAATTTGAGTTTCAACCGTGGGAACATCCAGTTCTCCTGGACCGGCCAACGGTGACACGGTCGCTGCTGGAGATCAGAGGGAGGATGAGGCTTTGTTCTTATACGAGAGAAGACGTGCCCCCGGTAAAGCGCAGTGGCGCCGTGACGCGTTTGAGATCGAGTAGGGTTGCTTGGATGTTGGGAACGTATGGAACATCTACATCCTTTAGAGAACATGAAGAGTCTACCGGTCGAGTGAGAGAGGACCAACTATTATGTGTTAACCCTTTTCCCAAGAGGTGAGGAGAGAGGTGGCGTGGTGGGGGTGGGGCTCCCTCAGCGGCCATGGCTCATTTCTCAAGCTGGTCTGTGCCGCACCTCCACGGGCCTAACAAGAGCCATGTAGGGACAAGAACCTATTAGGCTCCCAGTTACAGGCAGCATCTCCATTTACAGCTGTCAATAGTACAGCTTGGCCTACAATAATTATCCCCCAGGAAGGAGCCGTCACTGTGCGGCAGCAGCAGCCGTCCCCCGGAGACCACCAACCTGAATCCTTCGATATCTAAAGTCCCTGTGAATAGATGCGCTTTGGGAGGCGGGATCAAGGTCTGAACCAAGGGGGGGGGATAAGTATTCCCAGCCCTCACTGCATAGCTCGCCTTTAAGCAGATGAATCAGTGTGTGAGTGTGTGAGGAGGAGAAAAGATCAGCGTGAAGAAGAGGAGGAAGAGGAGGAGGAGGCCGCTGCAATCAGAGGCCCCCCCAAACTACCAACATCAAACAGGTCCAGGTGACCAAACCGTTTAGAATGACACCGAAGCTTCACCGGAAAAGTCCCAATAAGGAATCAATAGGTGCCACAATCACAACAGACTTCCACGCAGGAACGCCGGGATGGAAAATCCAATTACAGGAATAAAGAAAAGGGTAGATTTGGAGATAAGACAGAGAGAGATGTGACATGAGGACGTTAACAACTTCAAGTGAACCCCCCAGCATCGTCTTAGATAATAGAGTCACATTTACGAGCGTTGCCATATGCCCACCCAACGCCTGGTAAATAGAAAATCCATGAGATGCCATGTTTTTATGGCTGTGACGGCAGCTCCTAGCAAACCTGAGCAACCCCGTCAGCTTCAGCGTGCACCATAAATATATTTGTACTTTAATACGAGCCCACAGTGGCGAGTGTTGCATCCTGTAAAAGCCTCGCCGTGCTGTAATTCATAACTCCCTCAATATCCAGCCCCATAACTCATGAAACGAGCCACCACAATACGGTAGAGGAGGCGTGACATCATCCTGCGGAAGCTCCAGAAACCCGGAGAGCTGCCCTTCAATCCTGCCATGATACGGACACTTTTTAGTGAGCTCCGCCGCCATGCACGCCACGGGAAGTCTCTCCTTGTGCTAATGAAA
The DNA here is from genome assembly GCF_037954235.1 of Aulostomus chinensis. Classification (NCBI taxonomy): domain Eukaryota; kingdom Metazoa; phylum Chordata; class Actinopteri; order Syngnathiformes; family Aulostomidae; genus Aulostomus; species Aulostomus chinensis. The sequence goes on from NC_141337.1 coordinate 833,989, forward strand.
ACAAACATTTAGCCAGGATTCATAGGAACGACAACAAAGAGCATCAAAGCACACAAATAAAGGCAAGGTATGCCTCGCTAATCTTTCATGTAATAAACTCCTGTCTTCCTCTGATTTCATGCGGCGCCGTGTTCACACATAATAAGCAAAGCTGTTTGGCGCCCAACTTAATACAGTGTCTTATTTGAAATGCAAACAAACTGCGAGGCAGAGGCTATCACCTCAATCTATTCCCCTTCTGTTCTGTGGCTGTCATCTTACAGGAGCCGCGCTGCAGCCCTGGCGAGGAAGTCGGAGAGCGGCGGTGACGGTGGCTGAGTGTGTGTGTGTGTGTGTGTGTGTGTTGGGGGTGCACAGACTGCATCCAGCGAATGGATGTGGGAGGAAAAGGGATGGAGGAGTGGGGGGATGCTGGCCACAGTGTGATTCAGAGGGTTGTTTCCCCTCGCAGCGCTGCGGGGTGAGGATTTACCGCAAAGAGAGGGAGGGGAGAGAAAAGAAAAAGAACAAAAGCTGCTGATACATTAAAGCGCTTTAAAGAAAAGGGATGTTTGGTGGGAAAAATGGCACACAGGAAGTTTCAGATTCAGCTGTTTCTTTTGACTTTCAAAGACTACACACACACACACACACACACACCCTGAGAGGCTTGCTGGACATCCTGACCGGGACCCAGAGGGAGGTAAACACATGTAAACTCACTCTTCCAGACATGGACAGAAGTCTCTGCAGCTCGCTGGGCTGAGGTGATACTAGGCTGTCATCCCCATATTCACAAACCCAGAATTTACTTTACATGATTCACTAAAATCCAACACTTTTTTGTTCAAATGGGGCTGTGAAGGTGTTTGTGAACGAGGCGCCATCGTCTCCAAGTTTGCTGGAGTGGCCTTGACTCCTGAGTGTGATGGCGAGTTGTCCACTCGTGCCCAGAAGTCGCGGTCATCCAGCGGGGTGCAAGCCCTCTGGACAGATGGGTGGGAGGGCGAGTGGGCCATTAACATGATGGCGGGGGAGAGTGGGGAGGGGCAGAATTCAAAATGAGGGAACAGGATGACGGCCTCGCCGTTATTTCCCCTCAATCACTGCAGTAACACACACTGATTGCTGCAACACATGCCGCTAGTAGTAAAAACTAAATTGGATGCTTGACCCCCCCACCAGCACTGACAGCATCCCCCTCCCCAACAGACTGAATTAAAATGTGAATAATTCAGCTGAGACGAGCAAACTTAAGAGTCAGCGGTCAGAAAATGGCGGTCGTCAGGTTTCACCAAACAAGACGATCAGTTACGCGGAAAAAGAAAATCAATGTTCGTTTGTTGAGATGTAATGATCTGAAGTGTTGCCACCATTAGAAAATGGTGTGTGTGTGTGTGTGTGTGTGGGGGGGGCTCACATCAACATCAAGCACATCTGAAGCTCAAGAGATTAAACTCTGACCGTTTTAATGTCAACATTTTCCTGTGTAAAGCACTCACAAATGAAGGCGGTGCATTTTCACCGCCTTCATCATGTTTTGCAGACGGCTCCGTGTTGTTTCCCATTAGTGATGTCACCTCACCTCCTCTAATCCTGGAGGCCTGCAAGTTCGGATTCACAGATTCACGAGTGTGAAATTAACTTGGAATCTATTTTCTAAATCCAGATCGTGTCAGGTTAGGTGAACCCCTCGGAGTAATGGCTCCAGATCCAAAATGCTATATGTGTATATGCTGTATATATATCTATGTGTGTGTATACATGTATATCCTCCCAAACACAAGACACACATTCAGGAGTGTGTGTTGTACAAGTCAAGTGATGCGATAGTTGGAGCTGGTGGAGAAACAGCAGCAGGGATGCTGATGAGAAGTGATGGAGGAGACATAATGAGTCATGAAGCGGCCGCGTGGTCACTCACTGCTTTAATGTCACTCAAATGAGAGGGAAGTCAGATGAGAGGAACAGAAGAGGATGGGAATTAAATTAAAGGAGTTAGCCCCCCCACACACACACACACACACACACACACACACACACACACACGCCAATTCCCCCAACAAACGCAGGGTCAAGGGTTAGAGGGGGGAAAGTACGCAACACAAAGCCAGTGTGACGCTATCACGTGCAGCTGAAGAGCGCACAGAGGAATGAAAGGGACGGATGGAGAGCAAGCAAGCGAGCGAGTGAGTGAGGGGAAGAGAGAGAGAGAGAGAGGGAGAGGGAGAGGGAGAGGGAGCGAACGCGAGGGGCAACAAAGCCAGCTGTGTTCAGTCTTACCTCGGGCAGGTAGAGGAAGGCAGGGGGACACTGGAGCGAGTGAGGTAGCATCCCGGAGCCGGAGAGCAGCAGGCAGCCTGAGTTGGCCATGGAGCTCAGCGTGGGGTGACGGGATGCTTTGCGCATTTAGCAGGGAGATCCTTCTCGCTCTACTCTCTTTCTTCCCCTCTCTGTCGCTCTCGCTCGCTTCCTCTCTCTCTCCCTCTTTCTTCAAATCCTTTCTTCTGCTTCCACTTGCCTTTTAAATTTCCTTTTTGCTGGCTTTTGTGTCTCTATTGAAGCAGGACGGCGAGCGGCTTGCAGACAATGTGCATGTTCCACCTTTATCACTATTGCGCTCTCTCCGAGGTCTCTCCCCTCTCTCTCTCTCTCTCTCTCTCTCTCTCTCTCACTATCCGTGGCGCGACTCTGTTTACTTTGAGCATGATAAAAGCCAACATAAGCATTCAGACACAGAAGGGGAGGTTCTGTGCAAGCAGAGGAGGAGGGAGGAGGGGTTGTAGAGCAGACAGGGGGTTGGGTAGGTTAGGATGGGGGTATGAAAGAGGTGGTCGTGGTTGCATGGAGGGATGGGGGGTACTGATGAAGTCCCTGGTGGATTCATACATCAAACAGGCTGGATGAATAACAGAGGGGATGTGAATGACATTAGAACAGCTGATCCTGGGCATTAGAACCTCATGGGACACTGCATGCTGCCTTTTAATTGCAGCCCCCCCACCCTGTAAACACACACCCCATAGTGGACGACTCCCTCGCCTGTGTGTGTGAGTGTGTTGTGTGCTCAAGGACACGCTGTGCAGCATGTATAGTGGATGTATGTGTGGAGTCAGTGGACATCTCAGCAGAGGCGTGCTGCTCCCAGGCCGCTCCCGTTCCACTGAGCTGCGAATATGCATCCGGCCGAGGAGCACGCTAAACTGTTCGAGCATGCCGAGCCCCCTTTGAACCATTCTGCTTGATTCAGCTTTAAAGTGACCAACAAAGAGAATGCACAAGATGTTACAGCACGGCGTAACGGAGTGGGCAGCGAGACTCGATTAACTTCAAATCTGGAGGAAAATATGAGAAATCTCTTCTGGATCTCGTCCAAAACAAAGCTGAGTTCACGATCTGATGAGGGATGGTTGGTCGTCCAGCAGTGGTCACTACTCTGACATTTAAGGATTCATACAGCCTGGGACACAAGCTCCAGATCTTGCAGCCTGATTCGCTCGCAGGAACGATGCTATCAAGACAGCATCAGACAAAAGAACAAACTCTACTTCCAGGATATCAAACTTCTAGACTTCAGACCAGATTATCATTTTCAATTCATGACCCACACAATTCCCCAGAAAGCAAATGAGCGGCATGTGGCCGAAACATGCATTTCTGGCTTATACAGCGCGCAAGCGAGTGAGCTAGCTGTCATGACAGCATGTTTTAGCTGCTATCGGTCCAGATTCCATAGGGAAGTACTGAACCCAGAATGCTTCCAAGAACTGCTCCAGTACTCTGTTAAACATGTGAATGCGTTCGTCTCATGTCTTGGGGAAAAAAGCTGTGGTTGATCTAAATTGAATGGTTAACTAGCATCAGTTCGGCTAGCATAGCCGCGCAAATCCCAAATTAAAAACACTGTCCATTATTTTTCATCTTGGAAATGAATCAATTTCATCTCAGCTATTTGCGGCGCCTATGTTGACGGGGCCACACAGGAGGAAGTGCGATTGTTCTGATGGAGGTATTTGGGGGGGGGGGGGGGGGGGATGCTGATCCTTCGCTAAACCTGACCTGGCCTTTTGTGACTAAGACCTTAACCTCATAAAACCTGATTTTCTTGGCTAATTTCTATTTGGGGCCAACATGCATTGGGAGGAAGGCTGCTGGGACTTGTTCAATTGCCCCCCCCCCCCCCCCCCCCCCCCATTTCAAGGATCCTTCAATTTTCTGTTAATCCAACTGGGAAACAAGGTTCATCTTCCTCTGATTTTTCTGAAAAATGCCATTTTAGGGTTAGGATGATAATGTGTCTCAAGGAAAATGGGTCCAATATGTACATCGGTGACTGAGAGGTGAAAGACTCGGCCGCTGCCAAAGACGTGGGGCAGTAGAAAACCCTCATAACCCAGATGCAGGAAGTCTAGTTCCAGAACCGTCTCTGGTTTTGGAGGGTCAGAACTCATAATTGGGGTTGGGGGATGTGACATATCTGACATGTGAAAGTGGAAGACTTCAGCTTGGAATCCATCTTGCCGTCTCTCCTCGCGTTTTCCTGTCTCACACTCCTCTACTCTCTCTCTCTCTGTCTGTCTGTCCCACCCAGTTAATAATTCAAATGAGCACTGCCAGATCACTCCCTTCAAAGCCAGATGCTGGAATGTTCTCAACGGTGCCTTTTTCTTTTTGTCATGTGAAATCAAAGCCCTCCGACAGATATCCTCGGTTAACTCCCCACGCTGCTGTTTTGCCAATTAAAGAAAGATCAACAACTGCAGCGACCGGCTCGGAGTTGATCACCAGAAAAACACTGATCTTAATCATTATCATCCTCATCATCGTTTTTGTCAGTCGGCCTTTTGTCTTTCTCTATTTCCTCCTTGCGGTGCAATCACCACATCGCCGTGGCAGCCCTGTAATAATCAGCATAATCATTATTACCACAATCACCATCACTGTCTCTGTCGACTCTGTCACGTCTGTCTTGGCTGGCCCGGACCGTTTCTCCTTGGAGGCAGAGCTGTGGGATTCTACATGTTTGTATTCCTCCTCTGCTCTCAGCTGATCAGAGGCATCCCTGGTGTTAAAATCAGGTTTTTATCTCTCCTCAAAAACATCTGTGCATCCATCTTGGAGACGCAGCACCAGTGTTACAGAAGATATAGGGCTCTTTGTCTAATATGCTTCCCTGAAAAAAAAAAAAGGGTTGAAAGCAGCAGCTCTAGCAGTAAAAAGCCATCACATGCACCGGGAGCTCAGTCAGCAATAATCAAAGGCAATACAAGCAGTGACTAATGAGGCCCAAACGATTGGCGGCGCATTCCTGTTCTCCACTGTTTATCGTATGACCGCCGATCGATACGGCACACTCGCACTAATCATCTTAAGAGATGACTGTTTATGTCCCTTAACTCCCCTCACCCTGGCCCGCAGCGAGCAAAACCAGTAAAATAAACCAGCAGAGGCAAAAGTCTTGAATTCACATTAGGAAGTACTTATACTTCATACAGCACAGCCTGTGACAGTGTGTACTCCGCCTCAATGACATTAACATCCTTTGGCTCATTTATTTTTCTTTTCTTTCGTATTGTTTTTAATCTTATACACATGCTCTTCTTTCTATTATTGTCGAAATAACTTTAATCTGAGTGGGTTTTTAGAAAACACTGAAAACTCCTCCAACCTTCACCTCCACATTGTTGCCAGACACTAAAAGAAATGACGCTTCGGATTTGTCCGTATCTGGTAGGAAGATCCCATCCACACCCCTATGGAGGGTGACAAAACACTGTGATAAATGCTAGAATGTGTGTCTGACATTTTTGCAGGAAAAAAATGACCACATTAAAATCCTGAAAATGCCACCAACTCCTTCTCCCTCATTAAGAGTGTGTTGAGAATGCTATCCATCAGGAATTTACCTTCTAACATTAAAACACAGACCTCAAAGTAGCAATTAAAAGTCTGATTCCAATTATTTTGGACTAAATGTCAGGATTTTCAGGGACTGAGTGAATTAAAAGTGTAGCTGCTTTTCACCCATTTCAGTTTTCCTCCTGGCGACGTCCAGCTTCACTCTCAATCATGTTAGTGCAGGTTTCTCCACGTTGGACGGTCCAACAGTGCAACTTGTGAAAAGGAACAACATTCTGCACACACATCTATGGGCTCTAAAAACAAACTGTCCGTGTCTTCTGATTGCGAGGTGCCGGTGGAGACGGACCGGCCCTGAGAGGGGGATCTGGGGGTATTGTGAGGACATTGTTGAGGTAGCAAATAGAACGTCCCCCAACTATGTTGAAAGCTGCAGGCAAAATGTTCCACCTTTGTGAAACACTCACATTTATAAAGGAAGTGTCATCTCATGCCTGCAAACATTTTCTGTACGTCACATAGAGAATCTTCTTTTGTCATTATGTAACATCGCAGGAATTTTTAGGAACTAATCTGATGTCTCAACAATGTTCCCACAACATCCTGGGAATATTGTTGGTACAACAGTTTATCTTAACATTCAAACTTACACCCTAAAAACACTCTTTAAACTTGAGAATAAAACCTTTTCATCGGGACATTACAAGCAGGTGCGATGATGTAACAACTGCGCAGAGATCCTAACCAAAGATGGAACCGCTGAACTGATGTGGGTATCGTGAGACTGCCGAGCCCCCGATGTCATCAGTGGAGCTGGGGAGGAGACGGTGAGTCTAAGGGAGACTAGTTCCTTTATTCCCCATCCCCACTTGACACACTCCAGGATCTCCGGAGACACACTCGCAGGAAAACAAAGCGCCAGCGTTTGATGCTGCTGGATGGAGTTAAGAAGCAGCTGGGCCAGCGGAGGGGCACCATTGAAGTGCCCCTCTGACAAGCTTCCTCATTATCTGGCATCTCCAGAGTGCCAGCAGTCCCCGCTGGAGGAGAGGGGGCACAGGATGCCTCCGATAGCCCGCCCCAGGGGTACCCGGAGAAGGGAAGGTTGCCTTCTCACTAAAGGTCCGCTGATTATATCTGCGGCCCGAGCGTCAGGAATCCCCACTAATTAAAGGTTGTGTCATATCTGTTAGAGATAACAAACCTATGTAGCTCATCTTTTTCTAAATGAGGAGGCCCATCTTACAAGCCTCCCCTCCAACACACACTTCTCCAGGATCACATCAGGCTGTATTCAAGCCTGACCAGCTCGGTGCCCCCCGAGGAAGGAGCTCCTGTTTAACCTGCCCTCACCCATCTCGGTGTGATGTGGAGGCATGTGGGATCCTTTGTCTGGAGGCATAATTAAAGCTCTCGTTCATTATTTCTTCACTTTGAGCGCAGATCAGAGCAATTAGAAGGCAGTGCTGTGCGAGTGTGTGTGTGGGGGGGGGTCTGTTTTGGTGGGGTTTGTATGGAAGTACAAAGACAAAGAACATTCACAAAATCTGCTGAAGAAAGTGGGTCTGTTTCTCAACACGAAATGAATCCCATTCATCTCTGGGCTTATCTTGGGTTGCCAATATCAGGCACCCAGTGACGTATGCTTTTTCTCTCCTCAACGCTGTCATGTGCTAATGCATTGATTAAAAATTTTGATTAAATGGACAGTTAAAGGAGGAACTGCTGGAGTGATCGGTGATCCATTCCTCGATTGGACGCCAGGAAAGGATAGGAAGCCTCGGCTTTTGCTGGAGTCGGGGCCCTCGCCTCTCTAATGGATTTTGAAACAGAGCTTGGCTTTTATATGGTGTCATTCATCCTCATATGTTTTCACCTGCCGCCGTCTCACAATCACTGCTTCTTTATGGCAAACTAATGCACCTGGTGCTAAGATCAGCAGGTTGGCCGTGGCCATCGCTCACCCAGCTCCAGCCTGATATTAGGACATTTTGAAAGCTTCCATCGGAGGAGGCAGAGCAGCAGCTGAGGGGTACTGCCTCACGCACTGTCATATATCAACCCTCCCCGCGATACCGTCTACACCCAAAACACACATACAGTACACACACCACCACTGCTCCTCTTACTGCTTTGACAAGGAAGGAAGGAAGGAAGGGGGGTGATGGAGCTTTATGGCGGTGGACAGTCAATGTCAATACATTGAGCCTTTTACCACCCTCTTATTCAAAGGTCTGCTCGTGGCTATGAAGTGCCAGAGCCAGAGGGTGTGCGATAGTCCGAGCTGGTGGGTGGAAGACAGGAAGGGTTTTTGTCGAGGCATGGGGGGAGACAACAAACGGGGGCGATGGCACACACCCAGTTAGGCCTCCAGGCCCAGAGCGGCTATGATAGAGAGAGAGCTGACAGGGCACAGGGGCTGCCAAGCATGGAAATCACATCAGATCAATGATGAAAAATTCAGTGGCGGCAGGAGTCGCTCTTGGGGACAATGTCACATGGTGCATGTGATTACTGGATGTACATGGAGAGGCTAACATGCCAGGCAGCAAATACGCCCTCGCCATTTCCAGGGTCGTCGTTAGAAATTAGCTCAATAGCAGCCAGCAAGAGATTACAACAGAGACGAAGCAGCGCGTTCATGGAGCTGGTCTGGTTTCCCTCAGTATGTGCG
>NC_141337.1:847500-890000 GCF_037954235.1 Aulostomus chinensis
GTGCTGATTTCTCAACAAGACCCTTAGCTTTTCACCCACTTGCTGATTCTCTACACGGTGCTCACTGAGGGGGATAAATATGTTGGACGTGAGGTTCCCTTTTACTTTTTAGAAAATGAATAAACACATTTGGCTTATTGTTGAAGTACTTAAAGTGTTGTTTATGTGTGTTCCAGAGCAGATAGCTCAGCGTAGAATTTCGGTCCTCAGATAACACAACAGATAACAATGGCTGCCACTTTCTCACAGAATTTACTTGATCAATCTATTTCTTGTCAATCAATCACTGAAGGGCCAAGATGTTCTGACCAGGTGCGCTGCAGGCGTCTTGGACTCCTGCTTCTTCCACGAATCAGCATGCACACATCTGTCTCTGGACCAGGACTTTCTGCTTCTAAAACTAAACTCTTATGTAGAAGCTCCTTTAGCTTTTCTGCTGCTCATATGTGGAACAAACTGTCAGAAGAGCTGACCTGACGCAACCTGTTAAATACAGGCCTTCTCACCTCTGGACTGAACTCCCACGATAAGGAGCCACAGCATCAACCGTTATCGTAGAACCAGTAACGATGTAACTTCCTTAAATCAAAGCCTTTTTATCAATGAAACACAATAATCAAGAAAGTGACTAAATCCTCCAGGAAGCACAACCAGGCTCCGCCCCCCTGAAATGCTCCAAGGGGAACAATACTACATCACAGCTGGAATGTGGCAGCGTGCCACGGGGACCCAGGGGTCAAAGGTCAGAAATTACAGTAAAAATGACACTCAAAAGTTACCATCAAATAGTACTGCTGTAACTACTGAAGAACTTGTATCAGGATGAAAGCCAATTACAGCACCGAACTCCTGTGTGACTATTGACTTCACATTGAATTGGAGCTATTCTTGGTATTTTCAAAGCTTCTTCAAGGTCTGGCCCCCAAAACACGGTCAGCCTTTCACGGCCCGTTGCTTTATGATCTGGTTCTGTTAATCATCGCCACGAGGTTGGTGTTTTTCTTGTGTTTGAGTTGTATGGGTTGATTAGTGGTGTAGCAACAGAGTCGAAGTTCAAGCTAAAGCTGAGGGGCGCTTCCACTGGGACCCTTCCTTTACTTTTCCCATTTTCAAAAATGAGGACTTGTGTTTTGAGTGCTTATGTTTTGAGAATAAATATATGCACTCGTATAAAAGCATGGTCTTGTACTTGCAGGCACCTTTCTGCGTGCTGTTGTGCTTCTCTCTCGTGGGTTTTATAGATGCCTGCCGGGCTATAAAACCCTACGATGATGCACAGGCTGCCTGGAGCGTCGGCTGTTGTTACCTAAGATCCGGCCCTCTGACCACATAATCAGCATCAGCAGCACATACCAGCAACCCCTCCACCACCTGCATTCTTTCAATTCCACTGCCATCAAAACGTAGCTATGGGGACACTGATACACTGATACAGGTTTTCTGTGGACATCTGCCCTGGAACAACGGTGGCTCCAACAGGAAGGGTTTTAGAAATTCCGCCCAAAGGTTGGAGAAGAAATGTGAGCGTAATATCTGTGAGTGGGAGTCATGAATGTAATATCATGCGGAACCCAAATGCTGCAAGCTCTGCTCAATATTTTAAAAGATGTCTGGTTTAATGCCACCCTGTTGGGGGAAGAATATCAATGGCTCTGATGGAGAAAGTGTCAAGCTCTGCGAGGTGTATATCTGAGAGAAAGAACATTACAAACATGCATATACACACATGGAGGTGTCATAGCGGTAAAAGCAGAGCCCCCTTGGAGAGAGGAATTGTCTTTCCCGGCCATGCGTGTCCAGCGTGATCAGTCATGCTCATGTTGCTGTATTACTTCCTGTGACGCTCGCTCGCTCTTTCCCTAATGCTTCTTTTCTCCCAGTCTGTAAATGCTGTCTGTCAGTAGGTGTTGCACGAGTGATAGAGGTTCATCTGTTGCCTTTCTCATTAAAACGGGGGGAGACAAAACCCCCGGCGAGTGCAGCAACCTTTCACGGAGACGGAGGGAGGAAGGTATCCACACGGAGCCGGCACCTCCGTCTACTTGACATAACCCTATTACCACTTCCTTAATTTGTCCTGCTGTGACAACTCATGGTGAAAGAAATGGTTAAAAGAACAAGTGAACAAAAGCTGCATTGCATTAGAAGGTGAAAGAATGGGGGGGGGGGGGGGCGCTAATGTATCAGCCATATTGGATCATTTCTAAGATGCAATACATTGTCTGGAGGTATTCTTCACTCACATAATCACTCTATTTATGTGTCTTGGCCGGTGCTGTCCACAGCAGGAGGTGCTCTGTTTGCGGGTGTCTGTCCGTCTTGTGCGAAGTCTTTGGTACAAACCCCCCTGGACTCAAGCATGAACTGATCAGTCTGGTGGCTCAGCGGAAGCTCACTAACCCGTGTGAACGGAGCCCTCAACGCATATGAGAACAAACACAGTTTGTGTGTTCGACCTGTGGCGACTCCACTGGTTGTGTAAGAGAAAAAGAGTCTACTTCTCAGTTTGCTAACGCGTTCATGGCCTCAGTGGCCAATCACATCTTAGGTGATACTTGATGTACATTATTTTCGCCACAGTGGCGCTCTGCATTCATCAGATCAAAAACGCTGTGTCTGGCCGGCTGGTCCGCAAGTTCAAGTCCTCTTCTGTACAGCATGACAGTCGTTCTGTTCATGATGCTCCCATTTAGAGTCCAGGAGAGGAAAGACCACATTAGGCAGAGCAATCCCACACAAACCGTCCACACAATGAGCTCCTCGCACACCTCTGAGACCGTGTTCATCAGGTAGAATCCCGCTTTCTCTGGACTCAAATGTCCTGATTCAACAATGTCCCATGATGTCCACCACAGCACCAAGTACAAGGCAAGCATCAGGAGGCAGGTCTACGCTGGACAGGAGTCCCGTTCAAGTCCCCATTGGTGACATGAACTAAGATGTTAATTTTACTGTTTCCACCTCATAACCCATTATTGTCCCACTGTCAGTGTCACTTTGCTGTTGTCAGTGACTGAAAGTTTTCCAAACTTAAAACTGCCACTCAAAGTGCGACACGGTTGAGAAAGTTCTGGAAGGATCCTGGGTCATGGCCCTTTTTGAGGGGATTTCACACATTTGTCACGTCAGGATTCCTTAGGGGGTGGAGCTACATTTTGAGTGACCTACGAATGAGGCTCCCAAACACTGGAAGAGGTCAGGGTTGCTATGTCAGGTCCTTAAATGCAATTTTTGATTGCACATAAATGTTCCAAATGGTAAAATGACAGACTGAAGGTATCTTGTATCCAAAAAGTCAAAGTCATATCCACGTCAAAGGTTAACTTGACTGTGACAAAAGGCCAACAAGCTACGTAGTAAGTAGTTCCTTCTTTTCTCTTCTTTTCCCACTTTTTATTTACAATTCCTTTACATCTTCTATTGGAGGTGTGCGAGCTGATCACCTCCCAATTAGAGCTTGTCAGCAGTTTACATGAGCAAAATTTCAAAAAGCTCACAAACGGTGATAATGTTTTATTCTGTTTGGCCTTGTTTCCCTTCGAGAACGTCAACTTTTGTTAAATGTAACAATTTCTTCCTCCCTCATTTAATATTTAGCAGCAGCCAGGTTCTGGAGAAACCTTCAGTGCTTTGTCTTTCTTTGCTAAATCTGTTTGTACACAGGATGATCAAAGCCTCCCGCAGCCAGAGTGCACCTCAACATGGAAATGACAATGCCTCCGAAATGACTAAATGACTGGCGAAATGAGTAACAGCTTCAAAATGGCTGATAATAAGAGCGGCTGAAGTACACGCTCAGTGAAAGTGCCAGACAAATGTGACACTAAATCCTGCGTTTGGCACCTCCTCAGTAAACAAAAGTGTTGATAAAAGGCAGCTACTTTCGAGCTCCAATTTTACAAAAAAGAAATGTATCTCTTTCTTGTGGCAGACCTACGTTTCATCTCCCCTCAACATGGAAGCCTCCACTCAAACACGCACACTTGCAGCTAATGAGCTGATAAATGATCAAACTAATTCCACTGTTTTAACACAAATACGGAAAGACTTATTTTAAACAGTATACAGTATGTTCTGTTCATACCCTTGGGGGTGTTTCAGAGTGCAAGAAGTAGATGTATTTAAGTACTGTACCTGTACTGCATAAGCACAGTTCTGAGGAACTCTTCATGTTAATTGGCACTACTTCATGTCAGAGGGACCAACAGGGACGAACGGAGAAGGTGAACTCCAACTAACGCAGGGAAACTGGTGACCTGTTCAAGATGCTCACCAGAGGAGAAACAGATAGAGACTTCCTCAAGTCTGACATGTAGTGTCTGATACCAGTTCATTCGCACACAAGCGCCTCCGCTGAAGCTGCTTTGCATCTTCTTAAGACACACACAAAATAATGGGTGGAGCGCGCTGAAAAAGGTTGACTCTGTTTCTCCATCAGTTCTCTTCCTGACGCGCCAAACATACAGTGAAACACCAAGTTTGATATCTGGACAAGGAGCAGTAACTCCCTAAAACAGCTGACGTCTGTCGCTTCCTGCGGTGGTTAAACCGCAGTCGTGCATCTGTGGGACTGTCGTCAACTCTTTCAACTTCTACACTTAAGTATCATATTTACAGCAGCTAGCAGGTGAACGTGCAGCATTGAAGCATAAAACTTATTCTCATGAAACATTTATATATCTTAGCAGAAGAAAAAAATGTTAAAAATCCTCCGAGTGCAAAACAAGGTGACTGATCGGTGGAACACCTGGAGACACGTGTCCCGCCTCGCTCTGTGCTGCGTGCACGGCTCTGAGGTGGTGTGCCACCACCTTCGAGGTCCAGTCAGGTTCAAATTAGAAATCCAACATGAACCATTTTGATGGGACCATAAGTGGATCAGGTTATTTTGCCTCCCTGGTCTGACAACTGTTCACTCTTTCAGTCCTCAGTCTTTCCCCCCACACCCAGCAGGTGCTGGATCCTCGACCAGCTTTAGAGGCCTCGGCGTCTGAACGGGCCCAGTAAACACTTCTCTTCACACCGCGGCTGACGTCCTTCCCTCAAGCCTCCGCACCACTCAAGACCCCATTTTGGAAACAGACTTTAATGTTCTGAGAAACATAAAGCAGCAACACACTCCACATAAAAGTGTTTTTTTAAACGGTCCCACTTCGGGTCCCCGTGTGGAGTCTGGGCGGATCTCTGGCCTCTGATCTGGGCTGCAGCCGTGGCAGCCGTGGCAGCCGTGGCTGCGGCTTCCACGGCTGAGAGTGGGAGCTGTCTGTGTAGATAGATTAAAGGACTCGTATCGATCCACAAGCGCTCATGCATTTTGCATGAGTGAGACATTGTCAAAGAGGCGTCTCAGATTAAAAAAAAAAAAAAAAACAGTAGTAGACGGAGAGAAAATATGCTGAACTCTGTGAAAAATCTTAATGTTGAAGTGTTATGCATGTAAACTCACTTTTATATATTGGATTGTCCATGAACTCTCATCGACCTGAGATATTACTCGTTTTTCATTCCTCCTCCTGCCTCTGACTCCCCTCCACGCCGTCGCCTCCATTTTTTTGGCAGTGAGGTTATAATTTTGAACTCCAAATGCGAGCCCCCCGAAAAAGAAAAAACTGGCAGCTGGAGAGTGTCTAATGGCGGCAGTGAGTCCGTTAGAGAATTCTCAAGTAGAGTGTGAATTATTTAGGATGTGTGGCGAGTGTGCAGAGCATGAAGCCACCCCGCTCGGCAACCGCCAGGCAGGCTGGCTCACAGAATTCAGAGTGCAACCAACATCTGCCCGCTGAAGGTCTCTATTTCGCCCCTCAGCGCCGGCCGTGTGCAGGAGCCGAGGAGCCGACGTGTCACCGACCATCTTTCATCGAGCACAAGAACTTCCTCTTTCACTCCTAAACCCTAAAAGCGAACTGACCCATTTGCAGGCGCCATGATGCAACGGATTACTCATCATCAACATTTCATGCAGGTCATCATGCATGTTTAAAGGCAGGCCGTGGTACGGTACTGAAGCCCCCCTGCCGCTCTGTTACTGTCTGAGAGCCCCTTCGAGCCTCCTTATCCTGCAAGCACACGTCAATCTCACCTGAACGACCCTGATAATGAGACAAAAGCAATCAATCTGTGATATTGGCCAGGTGGGACGCTCTCGCCGCACGCCAACAAAGATGGAGATTTTCTGCACAACGACCATTAGGAAGAGTGTGACACACTGATCTGTGGCTGTAAAAGACAAGAGCTGCAGGTGTGTGTATGAGAGGCTTCACACAAACACACACGGAGGCCTCCAGACCAGCCACACACACACACACATACACATTCTATACACAAGAGTTCAGTCACGCTAAACACACGCGTGACCTCTGGGGTTAACGAGAGCCGAGGATCTCAGATCCACTCGGCTTCTACAAACACAGGACTCGTTTACATGAAATTAAACAAGAGCTCAGCTGAAGCCGCAGATTAAAACCAGAGGTTTTTATTAGCAAACCTCCATCACACGATTCAGTTTATTGTTGTTACCATGTTATTGTTATTGTTGTTACCATGTTATTGTTATTGTTGTTATCATGTTATTGTTATTGTTGTTATCATGTTATTGTTATTGTTGTTATCATGTTATTGTTGTTGTTACCATGTTATTGCTATTATTGTTACCATGTTATTGCTATTATTGTTACCATGTTATTGTTATTATTGTTACCATGTTATTGTTATCGTTATTACCATGTTATTGTTATTATTGTTACCATGTTATTGTTATCGTTATTACCATGTTAGTTATTATTGGTACCATGTTATTGCTATTATTGTTACCATGTTATTGCTATTATTGTTACCATGTTATTGTTATTATTGTTACCATGTTATTGTTATCGTTATTACCATGTTATTGTTATTATTGTTACCATGTTATTGTTATCATTATTACCATGTTAGTTATTATTGTTACCATGTTATTGTTATTATTGTTACCATGTTATTGTTATCGTTATTACCATGTTAGTTATTATTGTTACCATGTTATTGTTATTATTGTTACCATGTTATTGTTATCGTTATTACCATGTTAGTTATTATTGTTACCATGTTATTGTTATTATTGTTACCATGTTATTGTTATTATTGTTACCATGTTATTGTTATCGTTATTACCATGTTATTGTTATTATTGTTACCATGTTATTGTTATTATTGTTACCATGTTATTGTTATCATTATTACCATGTTAGTTATTATTGTTACCATGTTATTGTTATTATTGTTACCATGTTATTGTTATCGTTATTACCATGTTATTGTTATTATTGTTACCATGTTATTGTTATCGTTATTACCATGTTATTGTTATTATTGTTACCATGTTATCGTTATTACCATGTTATTGTTATTATTGTTACCATGTTATTGTTATTGTTTTTACAAAAACTAACCCTCCACCAGGAGTTTCCAACATAGCAGACCTCAATGATCATTTCATAGATTCGACCTCGGACTTTGCTGCTTTTAACTCCAAATGGATGCAAAATGTTAACGGTGGGATCGGTGTGGGGGGGCTGCACACGACGCACCGCTCCTGCTCTATAACTGCAATTCTGTTTAATTGTACAGCAATAACAGAAGTATTAAAACATAATGACAGTGCAGTAAAACTACAGGTAAAACCTGATGCAGGAACAGAAATCAAATGAGCCGGGAGTCAGGACGCTCCATCCAGGTAGAGCTCTGTAGGTTTCCATCCGCCCGTGTCACCGAACACACACACACACACACACACACACACACACACACACACACACACACACACACACACACACACTTGAACCTTCATCATATTGACGAGATCAGAAGCGAACACGTTTGTCCATGGTCTTCAGTTGTGTTACTGCTGCCTGTTGTGTTACCTGACCCCTGTGTTCCTGCGTGTTCTGCAGAGTGGAGCCTCGTTTGGATTTGATCTATTTTTATGAACAGATTCAGAAAAAGTGCTCCTACCTCCGATGAAGCAAAAGGAGACAAGACATCACAACTGAGTCCCAACATTTCTGCTGAAATAATTGTCCGAATGGTTTCTAACGTTGTAGACATCCAACAAAATCCAGCACTCAGCTGGGAGTTGTTGGATGAAGCAAGGAGGCGATCAAGTTGATCAGCTTCACTACTCTGATGATGCTGGAAGCAACAGTTAGCAACTAACGTTAGCCTATGGAGGAAGGGTCACATGACTTCAAGGTCACCACTTCACATCACTCACCAGCTTTAGGCTTTCTGTGTTTCTTCAGCTCAGGTAACGTCACCCAGCAACCCACTGAGCTGCACGTTCACACACACACACACACACACACACCCCCCCCACTTGGCTCGACCCAGTTTGTAGCTTCCTCTCCAGTAAGAAAATGTTAGATGGTTTTAAAAAAAACAACAATATTTATTATGGTATTCATTCATTATAATCTATCACCAAAACTATGAATGCTTACACACACACACACACACACACACACACACACACACACACACACACACACACACACTGCCTATACTGTGTGTGTATTTTCCAACATAAAAAAAGAAAAGCATTTAAGTAGATTGTACACAAGCGAGTGTTGGAAGCTTGATCTTACTAATCTACAAATGGCTTCTTGTTATTAAACTGCTAATTCGGAGGATTAAAGGATCCATGCGAACACAATCCCCTTCACTTCCTATCCAGGGTACGCTGAAGGTGGCTTAAATATTAATTAAGCACATGTTGGCTGGTAGACACGCACGTCCAGCCACATACAGCCCTGATCGCCGGGACGAGCAGCGCCCAGCGAGGGAGTCCTGCCACCGTCATCTCCTCACGTCCCCCACATCCTGTGACTTGGTTTATTGTCCCACGATGACTCGGGCCGAGCAGCGGAGGTCGTTTGATTCACTCTGTGGTTTGTTCAGGTAGTGTTTGGTGGAAAAGCAGCCGCTCTCTCCGGTGCAGCTCATTCTCAGCTCAAGACAACATTTTAGTGGAGAATCAAACGTGGAGCCACAAGATGAGGAAACACAACATCTCTGTTGAGAGAAGAAATATCTGGTATGCTTTTTATTGTTCAGCTGGGAAATTCAAATTTCACCAACCAAAATCCCCCTATCGTCACATCCCAGTGACGATAAAGACTTGAACACGTCTTTACAATGATCCAGATGAATTCATCTGAACTACATACAATGTCAGCACTGAAAGTAGTCCGGATCCTTTCATCCCCACAACTCCAGCACGTAGGTGCACTGGTACGGGTTGGTCGACTGGTCAGGGTTATCTAATGTGTAACTGGCCTGGTCCTGCGTCAGTGGAGCTGGTGGTGGCATTTCCTCTGCAGACTATGACGGACACCATCTTTAAAGACCTCATACACCAGGGTCACATGATCCAGACAAACTCATGCTCACAGTCAACATGTGATCCGCGCAGTGTGTGAAAGAAAAGAGACGGATGGGCTTGAATATACACATCTGTTTTATAAAGAAACCTAAAGAATCCTAATTATAGTCGATATGATGAAAGGGTGAGCACCAACGCTGCTGGACAAACAGTTTCAAACAAAGAGTTTCCATTTTCATGAGTGATTGTGTCAATTAAGAATCAAGCATTTTTGAGGGGATGAATTAAAATTTAAATGTATTTCATTCAAATGTATTTTGTCACCTTGGAAACATGTTTGCTCAAATAAAACACATTAAATTATTTCTCTGGCTTTGAAATCTTTGTGTGGACGAGGCCAGCAGCCTGTATGACGCCGCTACAACACACAGACCCAGGAGTGAAACGTCTCACACACACACACACACACACACACACACACACACACACACACACACACACACACACACACACACACACACACACGGCAAATATCTGAAGCAGCCTGATTGATTTTTCCACTAAGGTTCACGCAAGATTCCCTGAGACGGCTCATGTAGCTCATGTAGTAAGACCAACAAAAATACCACAATATACACTGTGTGTGTGTGTGTATAAATAATATACATACACACACACACACACACACACACACACACACGTATGTATCTGTACTGAGACATGAAGTGAGTGTGAAACAGTCTGGTGCTGCGTCACCCTGCAAGGCTGCAACACCCAACTGACAGAAGAAGAAGACAGACACACTTCTGAGTTCGTGCGAAAATCATCAACGACCTTCCTGGTGATCCGGCGAACGCACAGGCGAAGCCACCAGCCGGGCGGAGGGACGTCAAGGGCACGCCGGGGCGCTCCAACAACACATTAAATGCTTTGAGGGTTTTTTCCTGATTAATTTCTTGTACCTACATTTTTCAACTATTTCATTTTTGATTGAACTTGTTATATATAGCACATTATACATTATATATAGTGCATTAAGCCTGACACTAATAATACATTCTGACATGCTGGCCTTGCTGAAGCCACACAAACTGCTGATCAGGTGAATTTACAAGGTGTATCAGTGCAGCCGACACATTAAATGAAAAGTTATATTATGAACCCGTCCATTTCTGATTTTAATAACATCCTGCAACGGCACAATATTTTAAGTGTTCCTGTTAAAAAAGCCATTATGAATATAAAACACCTTAAATTGTTGTAATATCTTGATGAAAAGTTCATCTCGCCGGATCCCTCCCGGCTCTTAAAAGAGACAGTAAATTGACATCAAGTGTCAAGCGTGTAAAAGTCAAAGAGTCGCGGCAGGAATGTACTGGGGCCGGCATGAAAAACTACTCGCCGCCGATCACATTACCTGCCTTTTTCACTGAAATAAGCAGTGTAATTTATCCTGACCTTTTTAGATTACTATGAATGTGCTGTCTGTGTAATTTTAACTGAAGTCCTCAGCAGCTTTGCTGGTCTGGAAACAGCGGCTATGAAACCCGAGGAGGCGGCGGCTGATGGGATCAGTGGGCTGACGCTGCCAATACAGCAGTGATACAATAGCAAACAAATACTGAGGGACTGGCTGACATTCAGTGAGAGGAAATCACTTCATTTCATCATCATCACCAGAGATTTACCTTCAGCTGAGACGGATTCCTCGCCGCGGACGCCTAATAACAAAAGTAGGAGCCATTTTAGCGGTGACAAGTGTTCCAGGATTAGAATTTCATTCCTAATAGCTTCTCCAGTAACGCTTTAATTCACTACCTATGCGATATCAATTCCATTATAATCTCATTAAGCTACTGCACACTGAGGTGATTTCGAATGAATGTGAAACAGCCAACCGTACGTTCTCCTCTAATTGAGCAATACTTTTTATTCATTATAATTGCCCATTATTAAATTAATGAAGTTAATGGACTTATTTTCCAAATTGCAAAGACCTCTGGCAACATGTTTTTAATTCCATTAGCAGACATACTGAACAAAAAAAAGAGAGGGAGAGATCCAGAGAGGTGTGTGTGTGTGGGGGGGGGGGGTAATTAGCCTACTGCTGTGCCGGATCACCCCCCCCAGCAGAGGTCTGTCCATCTTGTCCTGAATCTCTGTTGACACCTTCACGCAAATTAATTGTCTCTTTCTTACAAACAAGGCTCTGCCGCTCTCGTGTGCCGGCGTTTGATATGAAGACAACAGATTTGAATATTGTATTGTGAGCTGAACGAACCTGAATAATATATGAAGTAGATTTCATGGAAGGAGATCTGTTCAGTAACCAGAGGCCGACCATGCAAAATTGCCCTGAAGATGAAAGCGGTGGATCTGCATAACTGAGCGGCGTGATCAATACGTCTCAAACTAAAATGGCAAGTCTTGATAAGATTATTGAATTTTCTTTTAATTAAAAAGCACACTACTGCGCGCTCTGTCAAATAGCATGAGCAGCTTGATGATGAGACGGGGGCTGTCCTTGTTTATCGTTTCAGCGCTGGTTGAAAAAGCTCAGCCGGAGTTTTGTCATCCATCAGCACAGCGGTGACATCTATCTTCCCTATAAACCCCAAACGGTCCTATTATTTGTAGATATAAACTCTTATTACATGTCTCATCAGCCATAAAAACACTATTCATGTAATGCTCATGCAAATACATGAATTATTGAATAAAATGAATAATTTTTCAAAGCAAAACAACTTTTATCCTGATGTTTTGCTCTGAAACTGATGCGACAACAGAGGCAACGCTCATGCATCCATACGCTGATGGATTATGTAAGACGCTGCATCCGTTTTGTCTAATGTAAACGTCCAGAAGTGGCACAATCTCCCTCCATATTCAAGTCATGAAAATGCATAATTTAAAAGAGCCGAGACCAAGCTGTTCCTCAGCGGCGCCGAGCGAGCGAGCGAGCGCTGCATCGTATCAGTGCGAACATCAGTGGATAGAAAACTCTGCTCCCCAGAGAGAGTGCCATTACATTCAATCGTCAAGCGCTGGATAAAACTCATTTCACTCGGCACAGAGTCTGAATGGCTCCATACATTCTGCCGAGGCCATGATGTGATAGCGCAGCATGTCAGGACCACGCTAAAGGGCTTTTAAAGCAGGTTAGAGCTCTGTCTGCACAAAGCCACAGAGCGCTGAGGCGGAACGATGGTGGAGGCATCGCCGCCACATCTGACCGTCCTCACACAGCCTCAAGGACCCTGAGTAAACAAATAAGAGACGCTGTGGGTTGGGGTGGGGGGGTGGAAGTAGACGACAACAAGCTAATGTCTGCTTCTGTTTTAGAGCGCTGGCGTTGACATGAGCATGTCTTAAATATTAATTCACTGTCTCCAGACTGAATCATTAGAAGGGAGCCAAACCTCTCTCTAATGGCCACCAGGGGGAGACTCAGCTGTTGGTCTGATTGTAAGGCGAGAATCACCTGATTTATCCCCGAATAAACTCTTACTGATGGCTTGACAGTCTCCAGGGCGACAGTCAAGTCTGCGATGCAGCCGGACAATCACGGTCCCATAGAGCTCTTAAAGAGGGCATGATTTAGGGCGTGGCTTCCCTGTGACGCTCTCCTCTAAATATGGTCACTTCCTCTTACCCCACCAAAAAAACCCCAAAACAAACCCAAATAAACAAACAAACCAACAGAAAGATGCCAACAGCCAAAACACCCAAACTGAGAACTCGAGGCTTCACCCACTCTTTTATACAGTCTATGATTTTTGCTCAAGTTTTGACCTCTTACATTTACAAATGTGTTGTGCAAGTGCAACACACACACACACACACACACACACACACACACACACACACACACACACACACACATTTGAACCTTCATCATATTGACGAGATCAGAAGCGAACACACGTTTGTCCATGGTCTTCAGTTGTGTTACTGCTGCCTGTTGTGTTACCTGACCCCTGTATTCCTGCGTGTTCTGCAGAGTGGAGCCTCGTTTGGATTTGCGTGTTACAAACGACAGCTTCGAACAATGAAAGCAGTTGCAAATATGTATTTGAGTTTAATTACAATTATCAACAGTATTTGTAAAAACAACAAATACATCAGGAGTGAGTCAGCATGCTAACCAGCCAACCCTGGTGTTTCCTGTCTTGTCAAACCACTGTGAAGCTCACGAGGTGAAAGTGAGTCCAGCACGGGAGGCTGAAGACATAGCACCACCTACAGGTGAGTTAATATAAAGCAAACACACCAGGCACACTGACCCCGTACGGAGAGTTCCAACCAGATCGCTAACGTAGCCAATGAAGCTACCACAATCATTCCAATACCCATATGTTTTTTGGGGGCTGTTTTCCCGTGATTATTACCTCCTAAAAACGACATAAATCAATTTGTAACAAATCATCGGCTAAAGTCACATATACAGACTACAAGCAGTTTTCTCATTTTTTATTCCTGACATTTAAAAAATAATTAACCTAAAAACGGATCAACTAAAAAATGCCGGAATGCTGTCCTAGCATGAACTGGACAGTCATCGACATCTTACACACTGCCCCTTTAAAATGAGCTGACTTCTACTAGTATCAGATTTGACTCGGATGCTCTGGAACGGCAGGCTGTGATTGGCACCCATTTTGAAATCAAAATGTTAATACTCCTGTTCTTTCCTCCAAATCTAATATATCTTCCTGCTCCTGCATCTCAAAATGACATGGAGACGCTTGACCATCAGCTCATCTACTCATAATTACACCAGCGAGCGCATCACGTTGGTCAGACATCAGCGCGTCCGCCATGGCACATTTGATGTTTGTAGTTTGTGACTCTACAACTGCAGAAAATGCCTCTATTGTATAATTTCAAAGATCCTCATGTGATTCTGTGCCAGAGCACCAACATGGCAGAAAAACCACGTCAGTTGCATTTATGTATGATTGTCTGAGTGTAAAAAGCATCTATTGAGATTAAAACCAAAACAAAATAAGCAGTGTTGTTTGGCCATAATCTCATTTCACTGCTCTTCATCTGTATAAATATATTTGGAGGCTAAAATGACACGGTGTCACATTATACGAGCTCTTCACTGGGAATTATTCATCAGCAGGAGTTCACTCATCTTTAGGGCCGGGCCTTCACACGTCGCTGAATATTTCTGTTTCTAGTGGAAGCTTAAACAGGAGCTTTGACCAGCTCGCGCCGGCCATGGAAACACACACCAGCCGCTACAAATATACAGCAGGTTGGTCATGAAAACTACATGAGAACCTCCCCATAACAAACACACACACAAAAAAAAAAATCACACTGACAGGAGGTTGCACGTACACACACACACGCACGCACGCTCACACACACACACACAGAGCCAAGCGCTGACACCGAGAGGCCGCGGCTGACATGAGGTGAGATGAAGTAGTGTTTCTCATCATCTGCTGAGCCTGGCTGTGATTGACCTGGAGGATGGAGGTGGGCTCGGGGCATGGCCTCGGGACCCGGGCAGCCGGAGCAAAAGGGGCCTCCACCGAGACTTATAAAGTCCCAGCCACAATTTACTGGGAAGGCTCAAATTGTGGTGTGGAGTGGCCACAGTGCGGCCCTGCTGTCAGCGTGACTCTTATTTGCTTCATTCCCTTTGACACTGCCTCTCGATTAGGGTCATAAATTCCATGAAATCGGTCAATAACCTATAACACTAATGTCACTCTCCTGCCATTAATTTTACGGCCTGTGTGCCACACTGTTTCTTAACCCCTTTTTATGTGACGGGGGGTTTATACTCCCCGGGATTGATTGAGAAGAGTATATAACTAGGTTTGAATAGAGCCTTTGCAACCATAAAGCTAAAGTCACAGAGGAAGAGGACGAGGAAGCGGTCGCGCTCTGGTCCTGGTTCCATCACCACGTCCTCTGCTCGGCTGAAGCCTGCTTGATGCTGGACCCGGTTCCCTCATTCCAGTGGACCGTCAGGCTGTGTTTTACAAAAGCGATCCAGACCAGAACGTCTTTAAAGGGATGAACCCAGCAGAACACAAATAAGTACCCATCATCAGATCCTTATAGGATTGGTACCACGAGTCCATCCAGAACACTCAGGGTGGCTGGTGTGGGACCAACTTTCTCGGTAGATACAATTACAGCAAAATACATGTATGTTTTCTCTGTTTTAACTTACTTAGGAAACAAAATACTACAAACAGAGAAAATAACTGTCAATAAGCAACACAGCAGCCGTTCAATGCTGGACCGAAGAAGACGTCGGCTGCCTCCCCTCCAACTTTATTGATCAACTAAAACGGCTCAGGCTAAAGGGCCCCTCTGGAGGAGAGAGAGCGTCCACGTCTTTGTGACACGTTGCTTGTTTGGCTTCATCCAAAAAACATTGTTTGGAAGAATTTGTCTGGTAAGTAAGCCTCCTCCCAGACCTGTGGGCGGGGCCAAAGAGCACACTGACAGCTTATGTTGACACCGTCCAGCCACAGTTTGTCATCCTGACTGATGTCAGAAATTAAACTACCTACAGTACACACATTATAATACTAGAGAATACTGTGATACTACACACAATAATACTGTGTAAGTGACTCAGTGAAAAGGTTGAGTGTGTGACTGAGGCAACTCATGATTCACAAATACAGGCAGGCATGAACATGTTGACTACTTAAACACATTATGACAGACACACACACACACACACACACACACACACACACACACACACACACACCTTCTCCATCTCTCAGCTTGAGCACTGTGCAGTACTCCTCACGTATATGAACGGCTCCATTAATGTCACAACAGTTTAGCTTCGCTGAGGCCTTCCAATATCTAGAAAGCACTACGATTCACCTGACACGTGTGTGTGTGTGTGTGTGTGTGTGTGTGTGCGCGCGCGTGTGTGTGTGCTTGCGTTCGTTGGCGAGCTTCAGCATTTATGAGGTATTAAGCAGGTGTTTTTGTGCTCTCCAGAGTACAAAAGCTCACGAGGCTCTGAGCAGACGACACGCTGGACTCGGTCCTGACCAGCTCGCACTCCTTTTCCCAGACCAAGAAGTTCTTGCGTTTTGACTTGGGCTTGTCAATCATATTCCTATGCACCCTAAGTGCCCTTGTACATGCATTGTTGTTGATAGAAAACTGTGTCAGGCGTTTGTCCGCATTCAGCTCAATTACGTCACACACCTTATCTTAAGCTGACCGTATCCTCCAACACCAGATCAGGCGCTGGCGACTTGTCTGTCAGCGCCTCCCACACGTCAGTCGGATCCGTTCGACGGCGCTGACGTAACGTTATCAGTGCTGCGTGTGTCTCACCACACGTTACTGCCATACAGTCCCCACACTAAATGTCATTCTGATTGGGGGATGTTGAGACTTTTTGCTCAACTTTGACATGAGTCCCACGCACACAAGAGCATAAATGACTTCCCTTCAGACAAAAGCTCCAATCCTCAAGCCGAGTGTGTCAGAGAAGCATTACAATGACGAACATCCTGCCAAGACTTTCGCTTTCTGATTTCTGAAGAGTGAAACTTGATGATTCTATTTTAATATCAGTGTATGAAATAGTGGTGAGCGCACAAATTACATTTGTTGCTGTGAGAGAGAGGGCGGAGGAGGTTTTCTTATCATGCGTGGCAGGCTGCCAGTGGATATGTTGCTGCCGTTCGCACAGGGGCCGCTCTTCCAATCTTTTCCTTATGTGAGAGCTGACACTTCAGGGCATATCCGTGGCACAGGCGTGTTAGTGATGCACACGCCTTCTGCTGCAACGCAGCTGAGGAGGATGAAGGACTGCCAAGAGAGAATTCTGGAGGTACTGGCAGAGCAACAGGCAGACCACAAACAGTAAAACACATAAATAAGACTGAAAAAATAATTACCAGGATGGCAGTTGGTGTTGGAAAAGCTCGCTTGAACAGATAAAGTGCAGTTTGAACTGGAAGGGGAGAAGAAAAATAGAATTTCTATAAATGAATCAGTGCTGAGAGAAGGCATTTCTTCCCTGACATCAGCTGAAGAGGGACATTTTTAGGCCATAGCATCTAAATTGCACAGAAATATGCTTTGCTAATCCTCACAGGCTTGTTGTTCTACTGTCGTTCTGAAAAAAGTCTATTTTTAGGTTGGAGACGTCAGGAATTTGGGGCAAAATCTTTCAACTTTCGCTTCAGTTTATTCTGATCTTTCTGAGACGCCATGAACTTAATATGTGATAAATACTTAACGAAGTGTTTAATTTATTATTCCTCCTTGTGTGATTCACTGATCCAGGTTTGTTCACTCAGTCATCAGAGAAAGACAACATCACAAGTTGGCGTGCGCTGGCGTCCGTCCACCCGCCGCCAGCTCAGCACCTCTCTGAGCTGCACTTGTCAACTCTCTCATTCTGCTGCAGCCAGCGAGAGGACCCTTTAAACAACGGCACCACCGTTAATCATTGAACCCGATTTTTATGTTTGCCTCCTCCCAAACGGCTGAACTGACACGGAGCCTCAGCGGCAGCGAGGCAAAATGGCCGCTCTTAACAGCTCACAAGCCCCTGGACAACCTGAGGCATGGCCATCCAATCCCACATCATTAAGGCTTGAGTCCTTTATTGTGTTGGAGGCATTAAATGGTGCGCTGGCTATAGCCCTGAAGTCACACTCCACTAGGAGAAAACAGCAGAAAAATAACGGCACAGCTGGATAATGACTTTTCCCTGGGAGGCTGACCATGTGTACAAAAGCGCTAATGATAGCAGGTGCAATAAGCGAGCGCAAGGCTTTTACTGCGTCCGGATCTATTTTCCTGTGCTAAACTCACCAGTGATTTCCCCGGTGTAGGTGTCTTGTTGTAGTTTAAGAAGACCTCCCTCCTCCTGCTCTCTCCCTCCCTCTCCCTCTCTCTCTCTCTCTCTCCCTCCCTCCCTCTCCCTCTCTCTCTCTCCCTCCCTCTCTCTCTCTCTCTCTCTCTCTCTCTCTCTCTCCTCCTGTGTCTAATCGCTCTATCAGCTGTGCAGCTAATATCAAAGACGACTGTGGTGCGAAAATCCAGCAGGTAAGACCTGCTGTCAGACCACAATTAGCTGCAGTCCAGACCCATTAGCCCAGCAGAGGAGGCCCACACCTGGATGAAGCATAGCCAGAGACACTGGTGGAGCTCAACACTGAGATTCTGGAGGTAAAGGAAGCTGAATGATCAGCCATGATGTCATGACCATGTGAGGTCGACACAGCTTGTAAACGATGGTAACTGCTCCTGGAGAACTTCCTGTGGCATCACGTCTGTTTTTAGAAAATACTGAAGTGGGTCAGCCACAATGCTGTTGGGTAGAGTGCTCTGTTGCCACGGAAATGATTGATAAACTGTCAGCCATTTTGAGTTTTGGGAGTTCCCGAGATTATCTGGGAAGAAACTGCTGCAGAAACAGCTTTTCCCTCTCTGACCAATAACCTGGAATATTTGGACAGTTACAAGTTAACCAGCGACAACCAAAGCAGTGAGCAGGTCAAGACGTGCGTTGCTTTAAACGACGCTGCCCCAGAGATGCTGTCGGGAATGGATGGGCTGAGTCGCTCCTGAACTCTTGACTTTGTCTCTGTTTTCCATCTTTTTGTGCCAAATATAATATTTCAGAGTCATGATTCGTCTGCTTGCTGGTCATCTCAGGTCCTGCTGTAAAACTACTTACACAAAGAATTTGCAGGAACGTCCATGGAAGACTCGAACAGGACATTTACCTCTGGAAGAGGAGATAATAAGAAAAGGGGGTGGGGCCAGAAAACAAAAACCTTCTCGTTTTCCGTCTTGTTTGGAATCCATGTGTCATGTTGCGGAGGTGAAGTTCTTGAATCTCGCTGGTGCTGAACAGGTTCCTGGATGTCTGCTTCCTTAGCTGGCCTTTGTAGCGCAGCTCTTACATCAGCCGCTCTACATGCGCCTTCCAGATTATAAAACATTCAACTGCAAGTTAATGACTGATTGCAGCAGCCATTACAGAATCTTGCAAGGAAAAAAAACAGGACATGTAGACAAAACAACTCCACCCTGGAGTGCATCACCTCGCCTTTCAAAGAAGCGCCTCTCATTTGATGTTAAGCTCCACGGCTGTGGCGAGGACTTGCCGCGGGAAGATGAAAATGTCTAAAGTTATTACAGCAGTCAGGTAAAGCGTGTGGCAACACAGTCCTGTAATAGGGGTGGAGAGGCGGCCGGCAGCAGCTAATGAAGGCGTCTCGGGGAGAACTAAGGAGCGTACGTGACACTACTCCTGATCCGCTTGTCTGAGGACACAGATCAATTAATACATTAACAAACCATTGCAAGCACTTAATTTTACAATATGAAACTGGCAGCGTGGACTTGCTGCCCCCCCGTCTGGAACGGCTGGTCTGCTCCATGAATTTCCTCTGCAGGTTCACCTCCACATGTGTCACCGGAGGCTGAGACGGTATGCATGAACGCAACATCGATACATGCAATATGAGGGCACACACGGAGAGCTGCGAGCGATTCCTCGTCCTCCACCAGTCCAACCTACTGATACAATTTGCAATAATACGAGCGAATCACAGCGGATTTGATGGAGCGTCTGCCTAAAGGGACTCCACTCCTGCTAATGACCGGCCCCTCCAAGCTTCCTGTTTTTAAGCCTTTGGATGTCTTTTCTCCTTTTTCTCGTGCAGATAAAAACAAAGCATTAATGCAGGGCCAAACACACCATGTGAGGAGCCTGCGGCACACTCCAGTGCGCTGGTCGGGAAGTCTAACATAAACCATTGCTCCTTGCCACGCCGTATATATCCAGTCTCTCCATTACCACCATCTCCTCTCGACAGCGAGGGCCCTGCACTGCTAAATTATTCATCACGCTGAGGGGAGGACAGAAGCATGCATGGTTTCTCCACTCCATGCCTCTTCCCTCTTTCGCTCTGTCTCTAACGTGAAGGAACAGCCGGGTGGAGAGAATGATATACAGCCGGTCTCTCCATCACTGTGTGGCCATGTCGCCGCCACTTTCTCCGATTACCACAACAGGGTTAAGTTGCACACTGGCAGACCTCGCTGGCTTACCTGCCACGCATATGGGGGGAAACGGTGGGTGGCACCCAGGGGCCCCATGCATAACCTGGGATGTCTTTGTATACACATTCATCTATATGAGCGGGCAACAGGGAAATGTAAGCCAAAGGTAATTGCCCCGGATAAGAACATCTGCTTGGTGAATAAATATTCTAATGAGGGGGAGCGTGCAGGTTCCCCAGACTGATGCACGGCTGACAGGCCTCCAGAGGGACCACAGGTAATGCTCACCACCTGCAGTTCAAACAGGAGGCGGTCCCACCCTCCTCCCGCCACTAAACGCTGGCTGACTGAAGCTGACACACACCGTGCAGATACCCAAAATGAGCGTAAATCCATGATCACGGACTGACACATGTGATGGGGATTTCAGGGCCCACACATGAAGCACGTAGCGGCGTAGCTGCCAGGGTGATGTCATCCACCGGTGGTAGGCGGAGTCTCTTTGAGGCCTGCTTTTCGGCCGTCACCATCTTGACTTTTAGCAACCACAGCTGTCAATACATGACGACAGGATCGTACCCTGAACGTAGATGGGACCACAATGTATCAGCTGAAGACTTGAGATGAGCAACCGAGATCATAAACTCAGTAGAAAAATGTTTGCTGAGGTAATAAAGTCTCTACTTGGCTGAGCAGGTCTAATAGGCACACTACAGTTCTCCCTGTACCCGCTGAAGGCTCCCCCTGCTGGTCATTAGAAAGAATGCAGGTTCCCATATTGGTTTCCTCAGTGTCCGTCCTCAGTGATGTCATCAGTCACTGATCTCTCTGGAATAACAATTAAAAAAATCCAAATAACAACTAGAACAAAGGAATGTACGTGGCTGTGGGCCTGAGGATGTTTTATTTATTTCTGTAATTTTGTTTTTTATGGAATGCTCTTTGTGAATTGATTTCCTGGTATAAAAGGGCAGAGATTTGGAATTTGTTTGTGTATATATTATATTATTCTCTTCTTTCTGTTGACAGTGAATGCAATAAACTATGAAAGAATTAAATGAATGCCCACCAGTGCTCACTCTGGCAGAGCGTCTGAGAACAGAGGAAATCCAGACTGTGTTAGGAACCCGAGCTGAGATCAGCACCATGGACGTTCCTCTAAATAAGAATATTCCATCAACCTCTCAAGAAGCAGTTCCACGTGTGAGCGTACGGATGGAAGTCAAAGGGACGGACCTTGAGGTCACTGCAAAACCCCTGGACAAGGTGCTTTTTAAAGACCTTCCACTGCGGACTGTCAAAGTGGAAGATTCTGCTGTAGCAGAGACCATCGTTTCTTCTTTCAGTAATAACATGGGCCGGGTTTGTGTGTGACCGTGTGACCGTGTGTGTGCGTGTGTGAGTGTGTGTGCGCGCGCGCGTGTGTGTGCGTGTGTGTAGAGCCTATCACAGCCAACATTGGATGGGAGGGGTTAGAAAGGTCGCCAGACCGACCACCACTCACAGCAATGGGCAATTTAGAGTCTCCAACTGGTCCAACTGGTATGTTTGTTTGATACTGGAGGAAGCCAGAGCACCCAGACAGAACCCACACAGGCTGAGAATCAAAGCCAGAGCCGGCTTGCTGTGAGGCAACAGTGCTAACGGCTGCACCAACATGCTAACGGCCGCACTGCGATGCTAACGGTCACATTACTATGTCGCCCATTTACAAGTACGAATCATCAAATGTAGTCAGGTCCTGGGTTCATACCGCTGAACTAGTCAAGTCAGTTTATTTCTACAGCACCAAACCCCAACCAAAGTTCTGTCCTGACTCTGTCCAAGTAGAGCAGGTCCAGCACCTCCCTCCTTCAATGAACCTCCACCCAACAATTCTCCATCAGCAGCACATCCTGCAACAGCAGCCACCAGAACCTTCCTTCACCAGCAGGAAGGTGGAGCAGATCCAGGATCAGCGGGGACGGAGAGAGAGCAGGAGAGCCATGTGGATTCTAATTCAAAATCCTTTAAACTAAGATATAATTTATAAGGTCAAAAAAAAGATGCAATCACTTTGCATTTCCCCCCAATACCACATGTGAATTCGTTTTATCTCCCCAAAATAGAATAAAGTACTCATGTTTTAATCCTGCCTTCAATCCTAATTAATCATGGTATTTTATATTTTACGTGTCATTTAGTAGACTGACTGGGATGAATTTGAAGATTTTTGTTTAAAAAAAATGAATCAAATAAAAACAACATTCCAGTTTCAAACAATTTAAAAATCACATGTTGAAATGACAAAAAAGCCTCCCAGTCTTCCTCCATTAAAGAGAAAACAAATAATTATCGTTCAACAAGCTGAGCTGCTTCCACATCACAATTCTGCACGCTGAATATTGGCTGTACTGATAAATGTGAATTTATTATCCATGATCTGAATTCTGTGACTTCTATACAGGTGAAAACACTCCTATGTTTTAATCACATTTCAGTGTTGCAAAAAGTTTGCATTCCTTATTAATCTGATGATAATAATTTCATTGTTGATTTAATCCACAAATTTGTTTGTTGCTGAAACGACTGCTCACAAACCTCCGAGCAGAAAATAAATTTAATGGATCTAAAACAGAGAAAGAGGCAGGCCTCAAACCCGAGAGGCTGGAAACAGAGCAGATTTTCATAATTTTAGTTTAAGTGACCGAAAGTGATGAAATTTTAATTTGCTAAAATGATGATCCACACATCATCGTCACTGACTGAGAAAACCTGATGGTATTTATGATCCCTGAGACATTTTCCTCTTAACTTTAGATGCAGGACAGGAATTCCTCTTCAGGGCAGAAATACTCATTTTTGTCTATTGATTCAAATATTATCTTCCCTGGTTATTCATGTATAAAATCTATTATTATTATCATTGTTATTATCATCATCCTCATCATCATCATCATTATTATTATTATTATTATTATTATTATCATTATTATCATTATTATTATCATCATTATTATTATCATTATTATTATTATTATCATTATTATCATTATTATTATCATCATTATTATTATCATTATTATTATTATTGCCTGCACTGGGATGTCATGTGACTGGTCTGTTCGTGGGGACTGGAATTCTGCAAAAATCCTCATCAGACCTCCTCAAAGCTGAAGTGGTTTGGAAAGAGAGATTTGTTTTGTCCTTCTTGTCGTACTCACATGAACACAAAAGAGAACACATTTCAAACAATAATTTCATCCTGATTATCGAAGCAAATCTTATTTTTTAAAGCACATTTCATAGACCAGGAGCAGCTCAATGTGCTTCAGATTGAAACCTCATATGTCCACACACACACACACACACACACACACACACACACAGAAGTGACCTCATGAGCAGGTCTAGAACCACAGTCTTTTCAAATGAATGTAGTTGAAGAGACTCAGTAACTCCACATGAGCAGACGGCGGCGATGAAAACTTTCCTCTAACAGGCAGAGAGGCGGCCGTCCGCCTCGACCAGCCGGGGTGGCGGAGGAGATCTTTTCCATGACAACTGAAAGCAAAACTGTGGATCAAGTGAAAGTAAACTTCAGGTCGTTTTCCAGCTGTACTCGCATGGACTTTTAGTTTCAAGAACGATCCTGGATGCTTTATTTCTTTCCTTAACGTTCCAATCATTTTTGGTCATTTTCAAGACTTTTTTCTTCTGAAATAATTCATGGAGCTTTTTAGGGAAGTGTTCATCTCGAATGGTTTTAGAACGAACCCGGACATATATGATGGTTTCAGCTGTGGATTTGCATAGAGGAGTGGGCTCACCGAGTGCACTTGTGGTTGGAGTTGTCGAGGGAAATAATAGTACGAGTCTATCGACAATCAAATGAGTTTAATGAGAAAAGTTACTTTCAACAGACTAAAAAGTAACAAATGCAGACTTTTCCCAGTCAAACTGTGATATAAACCTAACCAGGTGCTCTCAAACTCAGAAAACAAGGCCCCGGGTCACATGCACCGCTGCTTCTCTCCTCAGCCCACACGAGTGTGTGGACGTTGCTCCTGACGGCTGCCTGAAGCTGGAGGTGGTGCATCATCCCACCCTCACACAGGCCAGAAGAAAGTGGCGAGCCCCTCCGTATGAGCATCAATACTGCCAGCTGATGGAGGTGCCGAGAGGCCCCAACCGCAGCGAGGCCTCCAAACACTCAGCACCGCCATTTCCCCTCTCACAACATCCAGAAATCAAACACCTTCCTGTCGCTTCCACTCCACTCGCTAACAAACTTTTTCCTGTGGTTCAAATGTGAGATCATTTCCCCACTTAGAGGGAATCTGGCCCCAAAACATCCTCTCATCAGAAATCTGAGCTCCACGTCGATGCAGAGTGCTGCTGCGCTCGAGCTCAACACGCCTATTCACGTTTGGCTCAGCGGACGCTGCAACTGCAGCTCGAGAGGGTTGTCATTTACGGCAGAGCCGTGCAAGGAACCTTTCCTCCTGCAAATTTTCTTCTTGTCTCTGAAGTGTGAACTCACGATCCATAACTGCAGCACGCACACACACACACACACACACACACACACTACATATCGCTAACTGCATTACATCTGTTTACAGTAGCAATGTGAGAAATATGTGTTGCATTAGATAACAATTTAATTTAAAATCTACTTCTGCAAAGGTATAAAATACAAAAAGTGGAAGATTAAAATGATCCATACTAGCGAGAGTAAAAAAATTTCAAAAATACAAAAAGAGCACTGCAGAGGAAACAATCCAGCACATATGAGGGAATTAATTAGCATCAATGTGGAATAATTCTGCTCTAAATGTCTTTGCATTTGTCAGAAGATGAAAAAAGTAGGAGGCAGATTTAAACAGCAGAGCAGCAAAGACACAGGGAGACAGGAGGCTGTCCAGAGGTGTCCCCACAAGACCCTGACCAACATAATGCATGCTGGGTAGCTGTCAGCAGAAGTTGGTGGGAAAGTAATAATCTCACACACACACACAGACACAGACACAGACACACACACACACACACACGCGCACACACACACACACACACACACACACACACACACACACACACACTCAAACACAGGCCTCTGTAGCATCACCCAGCATCAATAAAACTCAATGTGGAAAAGCCATCACACACACGCCGGAGCAGCACCAGGACTGGAGACGTGGTCGGCCGGTACTCACCCAAAAGTACATCATCATGGTGGAGGCAGGGCAGCTGTGGGCGGGCGGCTGTGGGCGGGTGGATGGAGCAGAGCAGGGCCGAGCGCTGAGACCAGTCCAGCCAGTGTGGGCGTCAGCAGGAGTCCGAGCGTTTGGACGGAGCACGTTACTGGTCCTGTTCCACGGAGGCAGCCCTCCCTCTGCTCTGCTCAGTGGGGCTTGACTTCCACTCTTCTTCCTCTTCTTCTGGTGCCTTTTTCTCAACAAGCAGCAGTTAATTTTTTAAAAGCCCCGTGTGCTTTTTCTTCTTCTGAGCAAGTAAGAAGGGGGAAAAGCAGATGGGAGAAAGAGCTGGGGAGGTGTTGTAACCTCTTTTTTCTTTTGACACTCTTCCACTCCACTTGCCTCACCACACCACTCTCACACACTCCCTCCCTCCCTCTCTCTCTCTCTCTCTCTCCCCACGGTGCCGTCTCTTATTGGTGAATGTGAAATCAGTCGGTATACGGCGCCGAGGCTCAACTAGAGCAGCAGCAGCAGCAGCAGCAGCAGCAGCAGCCTGCGCTTGACAGCTGCCTCCAGCGTTCCTCCACCGCCGTATCGCTCTGCATAGAGGAGTGATGCGCTGAGCTAACCAGGATGCCGCAGACGGTACTGTAAAATTCAGCGTCCCGGGGAGTGGGTGGGGGTGGGGGGGCAGGAAGCCAGGAGATGTGGAGGAGGAGGGAGGGGGGGGTGGTGGTGAAGGTGTGTATGTGTGTGTGTGTGGGGGGGGGGGGGGTCTTGTGTTGTTGTTGATGATGATGATGATGATGATGATGATGATGATGATGATGGCGGAGGAGAACTAACTCCTCTTTCTTCTCCTGTGACTGAGAGGTTGAAGTGGTGGTGGCGGAGCAGAAGTGGGGGAAACGCTCCGTTCCTCAGTTCAGCTGCTGAGCTTCACTCTCACGTCGCTTCTGGTTGTTTATCAGGTGACGTTTTGGGGCAAATCACGAGCCGGGCTACACGAGCTCACATGCTGTACTGTGCTTTCCATCTGGTGGCTGTAAAGGGGGGAGGGGAGAGTGAGAGGGGGAGGGGGGCTATCTTTTAGACGGCACTGTAACAATGAGCCTGCCTCAGCAAATTTTCAAAACATATCATCAATACACGACTGGGAGCTTGCACTTTTAAATATTAACCCTGTGGCAACTGGGGGGGCTACAGAGAGCTCCAGCGGTTTTGCGGCATCCTCCAGCACCGGATCATCCAATAAAAGACATCCTGGGGGATGAGATAATTTGCTGTAGGATCCTAAAGAACATTTGCCAGCTATAGAGAACATTGGCGTAATGAAGAGAGCAGATAGTTATGTTACCCATCAGTATTTGCCACATAAGGAGGCTGAGTTAAATTTGCAGCTGGCTGCGAGCGAGTGGATACACAAGGGGTCTCATTCATACGGCGAAACTGTCAACTTAAATTTATCACCCATTTTATTTCCCTCCCTCCTTCAGGAAGGCACACGTGAACACTGAAATGGCACACTTGCAGAATTTTGCAAACATTCCTGAAGTGAACTGATAAATTAGCGTCATATAATTCTCCTCTATCTCACCATCACAGTCCGGCCTTTCCATCACGTCACACTCACCATCACGAACTGGGGCCGCATGCAAGGCCTCCATATCTTCATCCACCCAAACCCAATGGATTTACATTAGCAATCACAGAGAGGGTAACTGCCCCACGCCGCCATCCATCTCTGATGGGAAATAAAAATGAAATGCACTTCTCAGGCAACTCGGATTAAGGATCACGCTTTTATCAAATACTGAAGTCTATTTCAAGTCCCACTCATAAATAACTGAGGGAGAGAGGGAGGGAAGAGAGGGTGGGGGCAAAACAAAAAGCCGGGGAAGGGGCTGGTGGGCGCCACAGTCTGAAGCCGAGGCTTCTTACAATCCCTGTTTGAGGAGATTTGGGTGAAGATGTTGGGGAACAAAGCTGCTTTTCTAACGTGCTCAACGACGTTTACAAAAAGATGTGAGCGGCTTCCTTGACCATTTAAGATTTCCCACCGCCGTCTCGACACTCCCCAGAGACGCCACCATCCATTACACAGACAGAGCTTTCACAGAGTAGAGGAAGCGAACGCCTCACACAGAGCACCTAAAATGTCGGCCTGTCTCTGACCCTCGCCGATCTTTTTCCTTAATATTTCAGGATGATCTTCCCTCTGTTCTGCAGCTCGCAACATCGTCAGATCTTGTCGTTAAAGCAACTTCAGAGGGTGAAGACGAGCCGACATGTCCGAGTTCTCACTCTCAAGCCCTAAAGCTCCCAGCGGAGTAGCGGCTGAGGGCTCTCCCTACCCTCCTCATTCATCAAACATGGCGCCGCACCGCCTGGTCGCAGCTGCTGGGAGCTCCGGCCGGTCGGCTGCCGACAGGACGGCCTGCAGCTCCATCCTGAGTCTCTCTAATCACACACTTCTCTTTATGGAGTGACCTACTTAAACAAGTGGAGGACCAGGACGCTGGTTTAGAAGCCTGGTCTACAGGTGGGTGCTGACATTCCAGCAGGGCTGATCTTCCAGCTCCTCCACGACTGTGGGTCATTGTTTGGTTATTTGATAAGGACCCTGTACATGAATAAACATCCGTATATGTACGATACTTGATGTCGAAGCACTGCAGTTAGCAAGAAGGCTAATTGAGGTTTCCAGTCCTCCATCTTGTTTGAATTATTTCTTCTAATACTCTAAATATCTTTTCTGCTTCTCTCACAACACAACAGACAAATAATGCATGCATCCTGGCTTGAGTCTCGTTTGAACCCTCAAAATTCACATGGAGAGAGAGTAAGTTGGAGAGACCACCTCTGGTGAGGCCATCTTAGTTTTTTGGAAGTGGAAGTGACCATATTTGGACAAAAGGGTGGGGCTGAATCCCGTGGCGGCCCTGCGATCTAGCATATTTACATTGCACTGTAGCTTACAAAATGACATCATGCTGTACCGAGGACTCCAATCAGGCGATTAATACCATAAACTCATTAAGAAAATGTTTACTGAGGAAATGAAAAGTGAGATTATAGACTTCCATCCAGTCAAATTCTTTTAGCAACCGCCACCGCCTCGCAGTTGGAAAGGCTGAAGGCACTTCCTCATTGGCTTTACTTTTCACACCCGGAAGGTACATCCTGATTCTTAATACAATTAATATTATAATTTTATACATTTATTCAATCTTGCTAGGATGAATGGGTAAAGAGGACGGATGGGCTCTTTTGTTTTTGTTCTTTCAAAATAAAATGGAGCGTGTGAGCAGTTAGCATCTGTCTGGCTTCTGCTTCCTGACAGATGAAACAAACCCCCATGTTTGACTCCAGCCTCTCAAAGGCTGCACATCCAGCTCTGGAAATGGCCATGTTTTGCTTCCTCGCCCTGGAAGACATCATTAAACATCATTTGTAAGCATACATTACACTATACGCAGCAAATCGCCCATCTGCTGGTTCTGGAGCTCGCTGGCTGGGAAACAGTAAATCTGTTGTATGGCTCCACGTAAAGAATCCCACTAAACTAATGCCTCTGTAGACGTACGTCGAGTACATTAAACATAGCCGTGCTCACAGACTGTATGTAGTGTTAATAATGCAGTGTTTACATCTCGGCATTGAGCAGCCAGCACTGGCCCAGGGCTGCAAACTGGCAGGGCTGTGCAGTAATTAGAGGCTGTGTGTCGAGGATGTGAAGGCTGCTGCGTGTCATGCTGGTACCACTGGCGGGCAGACCCGGTGAGTCGACAGCAGGCACACCGAGTGTAACACGAGGCCACACTTTTTTGTCGCAGCGAGACGGCACCTTTGACTCCTCGAGCCCTGCGAGCCGTTGCTCAGCAGTGGAAGCAGGGACAGAGGGGACGGCGTTTACCCGTCTGAGTGGGCAGGTTGGCTTTCATGATGATTTAAGTTTCTGTACCGTTTTGGAAATGAGTTCATCGCTGTTCTAGTCTTCACTTCTGGTTTCATCTCAATGAAGGTTCCTTACGTTCAAGCCTCCACAAACCAGCTCGACACAACACTCAAAGAAAACCTCTGTACATTCACAGCTGATGGAGTTCCTAACTGTGGTGATGCTCAGGAGGAGCCTTACTGAGCATGCTCACCAGACGCACGCCCTGAGCGAGCTGCTTCCCCTCAGCCCTCGGCTGACATGCATGTGGGTTGATCATCGAAGGGTGAGGCTCACCCACATGACACCAGAACAAACGGATCACAAGCTCAGGGTTTGTGGGAAAGTTATCGCCAAAACTGCTAATCTACTGTTGTGCAGCTGCAGCAGTAACGAGGGAGGAGCCTGTGACCTAAGGGGCGTGTCAAAAGTTGCTTGTATTAACTTTCACTGCCACAAGATGGAGACAAATCTTTCATAAGATCACTTAAAAAACAAACAAGTCTGTTTATTTCATGGCTCCTATTATTGAATTAATCCTTATTTGCTTGTTTATGTGAAGAAATGATGGATTCCTTGATTGGGTTTGTTAATCACCAGGTGTAACGCTGACAGCTGAAGCACAGACAGCAGTCACCTGGATTAGTTGGATTCTAATCTGAGGCTAAATGCAAACTGCTGCAGGATGTTGTTTATTCAAATCTGCTCCAGTAATAACGGAGAACATCCATCCAAATAAAGACTGGAGGATGAGTCGAGAGTCAGGCCTCTGATCGGATGGATTCAACTGGTTTTCAATTGATTTTCTAGTTGGTGCCATTTTTGAGGCAGTTTTCATGACGAACTCAACTCTAAATTTATATTTTTTACAAAATCCATGACTACATTTTGTGTTGGAACTCCATTTTATCATCAATCTCTCAACAATAGTGCCAATCTTTTCGCATCTGTTTGCAAAAAAAATGGTAATAATAAATAAATAAATACATTGAATTCAGGGAAAATCCGAGCCTTCTATTTCTTCATGTTCGTATTTGACTCCATAAACTTGCACTGGCAGTGGTGAGAGCACCTCAGAGTGTTCCCTGTCAAAATAGACAAAACCTTCCACCTTGTCTGAAAGGTTGGAGATTAGCGTTATTTTATTTTGGTATTCCCTGAATTGGTGTTTGAGGCTAATTTTACAGATGCTCTCATACTGAAAAAGCTGTTTAGAGCCACATAAGACATCACCTTCCTTTCTAAGCACTAAACATGATGGGTAAACAGATATCAAGCCGCCCCGAGGAGACGTCACAGCCAGCATGCTGTGGATATATATTGTTCTCCCAATGTTCTCAAGACCACAAACTGGCGCACTTGTCTAAAAATGAGAAGCATTTCTGTTTAATTGAAAGCCAAACTCTGTATTAACTTGAGTATATAACACACACACACACACGCACACACACACACACGCGCGCACACACACACGCACACACTCACACACACACACACACACACACACACACACACACGTGCCCTACTGACTTTAACAATTGCGTCGGTCGTTTTGCAACAGAAGCAAACCCAACCAGAATCCTCGCAGCCTCTCGCATCTCCGTTTGACATTAATTGATAATCAAACAAGCCTTCACATTAGACATTTATGAGATCAGCTGAATTATCTATTTAATGTAACCCAATTATATGCAGCCCTTGTGCACCAATCAGCAGCAATTCCCGACTCATAAATGACAGCTACAACGACAGATTTAATCAATAATAAACATTGGTGAAAACTTGCGACCCGTTTAAAAGGAGGGTAATTAACAGGAAGAAAGAGGGCTGAGCTGGAATTCTCTCTTGATCCGCCGCCGCCTCAGAAGAATCTCTTCAGCTCATATTCCAGCACCAAAAGAAAACATTCAATTTCCCTCAGACATTAATTCTTAACACAAGCTTCGACTGCTCCAGTTCTTAATTAGAACTTTGTAATTTTTTTAAGCCGCTGCCAAAAAACTAAATTCCATGAATTATTTAGTCTGCCTCTCAGCTCAGAGCAGACACCAGGCAAGTCTCAGGAGGGGAGAAAACTAAACCATGTACGGCTTCACCTGTGCTGTCAGGCCCCACGTGGGCCCCCCTGACCTGGACCCCAGCTAAACAGGATGGAGGATGCAGGCGCCCAGGGTCAAGAAACTGACATGTTTCACTGGGTTAAAGGGATCAGCACTGAAGATGATCTTTCAATAGCTGTACATGCATCCATGACCAGGAGGATGACGTGACGGCTGGCCCTGAAAACGTCTTCCTGGATGCTGCGTTCGCTTCACCTTAGACAGTAAAAAGCAAGGGGAAAGCAGAGAGGAGTTCACAGTCCCGGT
This sequence comes from Aulostomus chinensis, assembly GCF_037954235.1. Classification (NCBI taxonomy): domain Eukaryota; kingdom Metazoa; phylum Chordata; class Actinopteri; order Syngnathiformes; family Aulostomidae; genus Aulostomus; species Aulostomus chinensis. Next base: position 879,373 of record NC_141337.1, read on the forward strand.
TGCCCTGGAAAGTTGACGACAGGAGGAAATGGCAGCATTAATGGCATCACTTGTTCTTAGAGTCACATGCGATGTGACTATGATGTTCTATGTTGCTGAGGTTCAAGCCACTGGGGGGCGCTACACTTTCTCCAGAGTGAGAGTCGCACGGGACTGAGCTTGTTGGTTCACGTGGCCTCTGTTTGGTCCAGCGTGATCATGTCCCAGTACCAGCCTGGCTGGGAGTGCTGGTCCATCATCTCATGCTGCTGCTGACATAACTGAGCCTGATAACATGAACCAGAACCAAAAAACATTCAAAACTGGACCTCAAGCCTTCAGAGAAACTCTCCTAAAATTAGAAGTTGCTGTGAGAGCGAGAGCCCTGAGGCCAGCTCAGCCAGACCCAGTGGAACATTAATGGCACATCTTTGCTCCTTCTTCAACAGATCCACCCTAAAGTGTACTGGGTCCTTCCTTGGCCCACGCCACAACCCTTCATCGGGTTCGGTGAAAATCGCTCTCGTAGTCGGGACAAACAGATGCACTGCAAAGAAACCATTAGTGGAGGTAGAAAGTCTGATCTCAGATCAGACTTTACATCCCTGCAAACGTCTGTCACATCCTGAGCGCTCAGCATCTCCTCAACATCAGCAGGTGTCGACAGAGCAGCCATCAGCAGCTCCATTGGAGACTCTCGTCCCAGTGCAACAGAGGCCCTGGAAACATCCAACAACTGGAGGTAAGTGAGGTCTTACCAGTCTTGTAAAGAGGGGCACTCCCAAATGCCAGAGGTGATCGTTCAGCAGTCCGCTGTACACCACGTTCCCGAAGACAGCGATGCTTCCTGACTTACACAACGTGTTTCCTGCGGGGACACGGAGAGAGACAGACGGACGTCATTGAAACAGACAGGAAGCAGCAAGGGACAGCAGCACGTTCTCCAGCAGCACAACATCTAACAGCTTACTCAATCAAAGAACATGATTGAACAGGAAGAGAAGTAATGCAACACTGATTGTTAGAACCATTGGTCCCAGAACCTTATTGAACTGATGTGTGAAGACAAACACAGAAAGTCGAAGCAGGTCAGTGACTCAACGACATCGGCACTCCTGCAATGACTGAAAGGATCCTTTCCAGATCACATGACTCTGCCACAGCACCAGGTTCCCAAAATCATTCAAACAGATTTGAGTTTTCAACAAGTTGGTCATGATCACCTGAGGCTTTCAGCAGGTAACAAACTACAGGAGAACAGCAGCAGAACTGCAGGAGACAAACTAGAGGAGAACTACAGGAGAACAGCAGGAGACCTACAGGAGAACTGCAGGAGAACTGTAGGAGAACAGTAGGAGAAATACAGAAGAACAGCAGCAGAACTGCAGGAGACAAACGAGAGGAGAAATACAGAAGAACAGCAGGAGAACTACAGGAGAACTGCAGGAGACAAACTAGAGGAGAACTACAGGAGAACAGCAGGAGAACGACAGGAGAACTGCAGGAGAAAAACTAGAGAACTACAGGAGAACAGCAGGAGAACTGTAGGAGAACTGTAGGAGAACTGTAGGAGAAATACAGAAGAACAGCAGCAGAACTGCAGGAGACAAACGAGAGGAGAACTGCAGGAGAACTGCAGGAGAACCACCAACGCTCATCTACACTGAACTAGAAATGATCAGTGCTATTTTGGGGGTAAATTAAAGTATCTTTGTCACGTACTTCAGAATCAGAAGTACTTCACTGATCCTCTGGGGAATCATCCCAATTTCGATGTTTCTGTATGATTCATAACTCGCTTACCTCGCTGTCATTACCACAGGAGGTTACTGTCATTCACTCGTCATGGTTCCATGTCTTCTAATGTGCGCAGGACCCAGCCACCCCAAGCAGGACGTCGGGCTTCTGGTGGTTGTCATCAGCATTTGACAGCCTTTAAACTGTGATTTCATCCAACAACAACCAGGAGTTTTGAGGCTGGTAAAATATCCTCACATCCTGCTGATTTCAGACCTGAAACACCCACCCAGACAGACTGTCAATCATCTGTTGCATCACTTCAAGACAAAAATCTTGACCTAGAACATGTTGCCATCAACAGAACCACACAGGAACAAGAATCTCTTCATTAACATTTCTAATTCTCCTTATGGCTTCTGGACAAAACCATCACTCTAAGTTTTTGTGTGTCAACATCAGCATTTGTCAAATAGAATATTTCTGAAAAATGGAATAAACTGTGGGACTCTCAGCAAACGAAAACCAGAATTTGTCTCAATGACTTTAACAAACGGGATTTTGGGTGAATTTCTCTTCCTTTTGCAGCAGAGGTTCCCTCCTAGAGGCTCTCAGGATAAATCAAGGTAACACACGTGGTCCAGTAGCATGTCTGACAGCTGCAGCGCGACACTGCTGAGACGCGTGGTGTCCACGGCCACCGAGCCTCGAACACGCCTCACCCTCTTAAAGACACTCTTAATTATCTCAGTGCCAATGTGCACAAACAAACACACACACACATACATTATCTCTCTCTCTCTCTCTCACACACACACACACATGTCCCCAGGAGTGTGATGTACTGCGAGCTGACTTCCCCATGTATGTGATGAATGCAGCTCAAGGAGCAGCAGCACAGCAAACACTGGTCCCCGCTGTAATTTCTGCACAAAGAAAAGCTGCAAAGGCTCACCAGGGGTGGAGCGAAGCGCTGCTGACAAGGAGCACATGCATTATTTAAAAACAAAAGTAAAAAATGCCCATTAAAGTGTCAGCGGTGCTTCCGGCAGTGCTCGGGCGTGGTGTGCGTATTACTGTTATTAATGGGCCAGGCGTGGGGCGCTGCTCGGGTGTGATTGCTCTGCTGCTGCTGCTATCTGCACACCGAGCCTCCTCCTGGTTCCCATCTCTGCTGTGTGTGTGTGTGTGTGTGTGTGTGTGTGTGTGTGTGTGTGTGTGTGTGTGTGTGTGTGTGTGTGTGTGTATGCGCACAAGAGAAGAGGAAGAGTTAAAGAGCGGGATGCCGACAGAGATGGAGAGACACGGTGAGACCCCGGGTGCAAAGTCAATGAGCTCCTACAGTTAATATCATCTCCCATTATTGAATGCTTATTAAGACCAAGAGACCCTGTCAGACAAATAGGAGGACCGGCGCTTTTATCAAAGTCCGATTGGCCGTCACAGCCTCGTTTGGAAAAATGCTGGGAATGTCGTCAGCACGTTGAAAATAAGCGCACATCATTTTTCTTTGCAGCTGAAGATCAAAGGATATACATTACAGCGACTGACACAGCAGAATGAGGTCATGGTGCACGTGGTCATGACAGCCGGGTAAACGGGCGCTGCGCCACCGGGCCACACACCGGTGATGTCGCTGCTAGCAGAGGGAGGTCCTTCTAACAGACAAAACACTTTTAAAGAAAGAATTGCAATATTGAAGTCGGTCAATAGTCGGTGTGTTGCCGGGTCGACTATGGAACAAGTGCGCACTTCTACAGCTCGATTACTGAGGAAGTACTGAGCCACGCCAGTAGAGAGCCTGGATAATACTCATCATCATGATGTCACACAGAGGAAGGCTCGCCACACCAGACTGCACCCACTGAAGTCTGGGGATGTCTAAACAAACAGGCGCACATCCTGAACTCAAAAAAGATTTTGAAAATATCAGAAAGGCATTAATTGTTTCTTAAGACAGAAAACCTCTGATGACTGTTCGATGTCTGAGAGGAGGGAGGGTCCGGAGGCTTCCAGGGTCCTGATGGAGGCCGGCCTCACCAATTCAGAATTGTGAAGTAAAGTGTGTGACTTCAAGTTTGTTTGTGTGTGCGCATGTGTGTTTGTGTGTATGTGTGCTTGTTCATGTGTGTGCGTGTGTGTTTGTGTGTTTATCTGTATATGTATGCGTGCGTGTGTTCACGCATGCGTGCATGCGTGCGTGCGTGCGTGCGTGCGTGCGTGCGTGCGTGCGTGCGTAGAGGCAGGGGAATCCAAACCACTTTGCATTATTAACAACATGGACTTTTTATTTCTTGCTCCATTTTTATTCTTCGAAAAGTTGCATTTGACTGCAGGCATCAAAGCATTTAAGGGCCAAATCAGCGGCTGTGATTGGGCTGAGCAGGGCAGCCTGCTGGAGTCCGGCTGAGAGTGAGAGCTCGGCCAGCATCGACTTCAAGGCTGGAGCTTCCAGCACGTCAGGGCTGAACCTTCTTATGCATTTTTCAGACCACGGAGAAGAAGGAACACTCAGATTAATCCTTGAATGGAAAAACCTGTTAAAGTAGCTTTTCAGTGTTCACTGCATGAGAGATGTTACATGGATCGGCCTGCAAACTGTCCATTTATGAATTATGTAAGCCTTTTTTAACAAGCCAAAATAATTGTGCTTTGAGAGTTGAGTACTTTAACCTGTTCCCACCACAGAACGGTGTCCTTCAAGAACTTGCTCAGAGTTATCATTCATACATGGACGCAAGAGTTGCTGCATTAGAATCAGAATATAAATAAAACTTGAGGCAAGCTGATGCCCAGTAGGACAACTTCACACTAGCAGATCTCTTTTGCACTTCTAACCAAGAAACACAATCTCTCGGATTATTACACTGAAGTCCAGAACTAGAGCGTATTCCTCCGCCAAGGTCAGGTGACATCATCAGATCCAGCTCTGGATCAGTTCCAAAATCGAATCCTATTGTTCCTCAAACTCATTTCTATCATTCTACCAAATTTAATCAAATTCATCCACAACTTTTTGGCTGCTCTCTCGCTCTCTCTCTCTCTCACACACACACACACACACACACACACACACACACACACACACACACACACACACATTGAGAGAAAGCAGGACAGCAAACTGGTCCGTGATTAAAATTAAAATATGAATAAAACTTGACGCCTGTACGACGTCATATTGCAGTGGCAGCCCAGATGAGTGACACTGAAAGTGCCATGTAGAGCCGGAGGCCAATCAGAAAGATAGAGGGAAGTGATGTCATCAGGTGCAGTACAGCTCTAAGGGGCTATTGAACCTGTGTTCCACTGTCAAGTGACGAACAACAGAGTTGAACGAGGCCGACTCAGGAGCCTGTGACTGTGTTCATGAGAGTTCAGCCATGAATGAAGGTGAAAAGCTTTGCGGGATGAAAATGCAGTAAATGAAAAAGTATCAAAGTATCAGAGTGTCAGAGTATCAGAGTATCAGTATCAGAGTATCAGTATCAGAGTGTCAGAGTATCAGAGTATCAGAGTGTAAGAGTATCAAAGTGTCAGAGTATCAGAGTGTCAGAGTATCAGAGTGTCAGAGTATCAGAGTGTCAGAGTGTCAGAGTGTCAGAGTGTCAGTGTCAGAGTATCAGAGTGTCAGAGTATCAGAGTGTCAGTGTCAGAGTATCAATATCAGAGTATCAGCATCAGAGTATAAGTATCAGAGTATCAGAGTGTCAGAGTATCAGAGTGTCAGAGTATCAGAGTATCAGTATCAGAGTGTCAGAGTGTCAGAGTGTCAGAGTATCAGAGTGTCAGAGTGTCAGAGTGTCAGAGTGTCAGAGTATCAGAGTGTCAGAGTATCAGAGTGTCAGAGTATCAGAGTATCAGTATCAGAGTATAAGTATCAGAGTGTCAGAGTGTCAGAGTGTCAGAGTATCAGAGTGTCAGAGTGTCAGAGTGTCAGAGTATCAGAGTGTCAGAGTGTCAGAGTATCAAAATATCAGAGTGTCAGAGTATCAGAGTGTCAGAGTATCAGAGTGTCAGAGTATCAGAGTGTCAGAGTGTCAGAGTATCAGAGTGTCAGAGTATCAGAGTGTCAGAGTATCAGAGTATCAGTATCAGAGTATAAGTATCAGAGTGTCAGAGTGTCAGAGTGTCAGAGTATCAGAGTGTCAGAGTGTCAGAGTGTCAGAGTATCAGAGTGTCAGAGTGTCAGAGTATCAAAATATCAGAGTGTCAGAGTATCAGAGTATCAGAGTGTCAGAGTGTCAGAGTGTCAGAGTATCAGAGTGTCAGAGTGTCAGAGTATCAGAGTGTCAGAGTGTCAGAGTGTCAGAGTATCAGAGTGTCAGAGTGTCAGAGTATCAAAATATCAGAGTGTCAGAGTATCAGAGTGTCAGAGTATCAGAGTGTCAGAGTATCAGAGTGTCAGAGTGTCAGAGTATCAGAGTGTCAGAGTATCAGAGTGTCAGAGTATCAGAGTATCAGTATCAGAGTACAAGTATCAGAGTGTCAGAGTGTCAGAGTGTCAGAGTATCAGAGTGTCAGAGTGTCAGAGTGTCAGAGTATCAGAGTGTCAGAGTGTCAGAGTATCAAAATATCAGAGTGTCAGAGTATCAGAGTATCAGAGTGTCAGAGTGTCAGAGTATCAGAGTGTCAGAGTGTCAGAGTATCAGAGTGTCAGAGTGTCAGAGTGTCAGAGTGTCAGAGTATCAGAGTGTCAGAGTGTCAAAGTATCAGAGTATCAGTGTCAGAGTATCAGAGTATCAGAGTGTCAGAGTGTCAGAGTATCAGAGTGTCAGAGTGTCAGAGTATCAGAGTGTCAGAGTGTCAGAGTGTCAGAGTATCAGAGTGTCAGAGTATCAGAGTGTCAGAGTGTCAGAGTGTCAGAGTATCAGAGTGTCAGAGTGTCAGAGTGTCAGAGTATCAGAGTGTCAGAGTGTCAGAGTGTCAGAGTGTCAGAGTGTCAGAGTATCAGAGTGTCAGAGTGTCAGAGTGTCAGAGTGTCAGAGTATCAGAGTGTCAGAGTGTCAAAGTATCAGAGTATCAGTGTCAGAGTATCAGAGTATCAGAGTGTCAGAGTGTCAGAGTATCAGAGTGTCAGAGTGTCAGAGTATCAGAGTGTCAGAGTGTCAGAGTATCAGAGTGTCAGAGTGTCAGAGTATCAGAGTATCAGAGTGTCAGAGTGTCAGAGTGTCAGAGTATCAGAGTGTCAGAGTATAAGAGTATCAGAGTGTCAGAGTATCAGAGTGTCAGAGTATCAGAGTATCAGAGTGTCAGAGTATCAGAGTATCAGTATCAGAGTGTCAGAGTATCAGTGTCAGAGTGTCAGAGTATCAGAGTATCAGAGTGTCAGAGTATCAGAGTGTCAGAGTATCAGAGTATCAGAGTATCAGAGTATCAGAGTGTCAGAGTATCAGAGTGTCAGAGTATCAGAGTATCAGAGTATCAGAGTGTCAGAGTGTCAGAGTATCAGAGTGTCAGTGTCAGAGTATCAGAGTTTCAGAGCGTCAGAGTGTCAGAGTATCAGAGTATCAGAGTATCAGAGTGTCAGAGTATCAGAGTGTCAGAGTATCAGAGTGTCAGAGTATCAGAGTGTCAGAGTATCAGAGTATCAGAGTATCAGAGTGTCAGAGTGTCAGAGTATCAGAGTGTCAGAGTATCAGAGTGTCAGAGTATCAGAGTGTCAGAGTATCAGAGTGTCAGAGTATCAGAGTGTCAGAGTGTCAGAGTATCAGAGTATCAGAGTGTCAGAGTATCAGAGTGTCAGAGTATCAGAGTATCAGAGTATCAGAGTGTCAGAGTGTCAGAGTATCAGAGTGTCAGAGTATCAGAGTATCAGAGTATCAGAGTGTCAGAGTGTCAGAGTATCAGAGTGTCAGTGTCAGAGTATCAGAGTGTCAGAGCGTCAAAGTATCAGAGCGTCAGAGTGTCAGAGTGTCAGAGTATCAGAGTGTCAGAGTGTCAGAGTATCAGAGTGTCAGTGTCAGAGTATCAGAGTTTCAGAGCGTCAAAGTATCAGAGTGTCAGAGTGTCAGAGTATCAGAGTGTCAGAGTATCAGAGTTTCAGAGCGTCAAAGTATCAGAGTGTCAGAGTGTCAGAGTATCAGAGTGTCAGAGCGTCAAAGTATCAGAGTGTCAGAGTATCAGAGTGTCAGAGTATCAGAGTGTCAGAGTATCAGTATCAGAGTGTCAGAGTATCAGAGTGTCAGAGTATCAGAGTATCAAAATATCAGAGTGTCAGAGTATCAGAGTGTCAGAGTATCAGAGTGTCAGTGTCAGAGTATCAGAGTTTCAGAGTATCAGAGTGTCAGAGTGTCAGTGTCAGAGTATCAGAGTGTCAGAGTATCAGTATCAGAGTGTCAGAGTATCAGTATCAGAGTGTCAGAGTGTCAGAGTATCAGTATCAGAGTGTCAGAGTATCGGAGTGTCAGAGTATCAGAGTGTCAGAGTATCAGAGTATCAGAGTATCAGAGTGTCAGAGTATCAGAGTGTCAGAGTATCAGAGTATCAGAGTATCAGAGTGTCAGAGTATCAGAGTATCAGAGTGTCAGAGTATCAGAGTGTCAGAGTATCAGAGTATCAGAGTATCAGAGTGTCAGAGTATCAGAGTATCAGAGTATCAGAGTGTCAGAGTATCAGAGTATCAGAGTATCAGAGTATCAGAGTGTCAGAGTATCAGAGTATCAGATCTGGAGGAATGAATATCACTGGTCCCTGGACTGCCACAACAAAATGTACTAAATAAATTCAATGGATTAACAGAAGAGCTGCTTTGATGATATGATGTATCTGATTCATACCTGATCGATACCTGATTGATACCTGATCGATACCTGATTGACACCTGATCGATACCTGATCGATACCTGATTCATACCTGATCGATACCTGATCGATACCTGATTGATACCTGATTGATACCTGATTCATACCTGATTCATACCTGATTGATACCTGATGGATCAGCAGCATAATGACAAACTGTTGTATGATAATGTATACAATTGCATCACAAAGCTTCATGTGAACAGCATGATTAATTCCTGCAAATGTGGAGTCATGTGATGGGTCGTGTGTGTGTGTGTGTGTGTTTGTGTAGGTGTGTGTGTGTGTGTGTGTAGGTGTGTGTGTGTGTGTGTGTGTAGGTGTGTGTGAGGTAGGTCACTTTAAGCATTCAAACTCCAGAATGTGCAGCTCATTTCTAGCAACGAGGCACATTGCTGCAATGCAATAAGGGAAAACAACACATTTAATAATTCAGGCCCTGAGACCGTGAGGAGGGTGAGATGGAGGGGGGGTGGTGGTGTGTGTGTGTGTGTGGGGGGGGGGGGGGGGGGGTGTTGGAGGCAAGACATCTTAAAGTACTGCAGAATGGCTCATTTAGCTCCTGCTACGCATTATTAAAGTTGTATTGAACCCCCTCCTGGGTCTTTCCCAAAGTTTTTTTTTTTCATTTTCCTTTCCTCTTTCCCCAAAGCCTGCGAGGTAACCAATAACAGCAACCAACATTTATAAAGGACAAAAGTATCCTGCACCTTAGAGGGGGAGGTAAACAATGGTGTAGCTCTTAATCTCTTTTTCTCCCTGTCCTCACCGCTCAGTAGTCCTCCGGTCCGAAATCTGTCAGCGCTTTATCCTGTTTGAAGCGCTGTACGCAGCCTCCGCTGTCCAGATTATTTTCTGCCTGAGCTCAGCCCACGATGCATAAAAAATGTGGGGAATGAACCTTGTATGGAATCAAATTGAGTAATAAAATCGTGTTCGCCGTGGCACTGATGGACGCATGATGGTACCGTTAAGGACGTGTTCAAAGGTACCGTAAATTGCCTCTGAGCCTGATGGCAGTTTCCCAAGTAAAGAAAATGAGTACAAATGCAGATGCAGGAGAAAAATGCAAGCAAGCTAAAATTCATTTGTGCTTATTTTTGGTTGAAAAAGAAATGTACATCACCAGAAAGCACACTGCGGCAGAGCATGGTAGCCTCTGCAGCTGAAGTCGTGTGACATCGTCGCGATGGCTCTTAATTCCAGCTTTAGGACATTACTGTGTCACATTGTGCATCTAAAAACATGGCACGGTGCAAACAGACAGGAATCTATCACCACTGCAACAGCAGCTGCAGGGCGGCGCTGACGAGCTGGCGTTGTCGAATTTAATGACGTCACATAAAATGTTCAAACATCTTCAGCTCATTTCGTCACGGACCTCATTTATTTTTGATTCATTTTGAGTTTAGGCACTCATTCCTACATCGCTCTGTCAATGCACCGAGGCGTCAGCTAGCAGTACGAGTGCCGCACTCCGAGGCGACCAGGTGCTACGTCCTGCCTGTGGGGGGGGGGGTCATCAAGCCAGGAGTTGGCTGGTGACTACAGTGAGTGAGCACCTCCAGCAGCAGCGAGACCAGGGCACGTGAATATTTACATACGTGGTGGTTGTCTCTCGCCCAATGCTTGCTGGCAGCAAGTTGAACCAAGCAGCCAACCTCCAGTTCCAGCGCGTCTGGGAATCTTCAGTGTGGTTGAAGGCAACCAGGCCAAGAGTGAGTTCTCCCCTACAGGACAGGACAGCGACTCTGGAGCTCCTTCCACAGTCGCCGCCTCACCACCTTTGCTGGTGTCAGAAATAAGCATTTATTTGTTGTCTGGTGACAGTGAATTATTCACCACAGTCACTTCGATTTACATCTTCTCTAGACAACCAGTATCATTTGCTACTATAAACATGTAATCAGTTGTAAAGTTTCATGTCTATCAAATAGCAGGTGAACAACACTGATTTCTCATAAAAAACCAAAAACGATGTATCAGCCAATCAAAACACGTCTCACACGCCACCGCGTCCTCTCCTGTCTGACCTCCTGGTTCCTGTCTCCAGCTCTCACAGCGGTGCAGCTTGATTTAAGATCTCTGCAGCAGTTTATGGTGTATAT